>NC_091456.1:171607511-171921440 GCF_027789765.1 Dendropsophus ebraccatus
TGTCACCCAAATAGGCCGAGGTTAGGAGTAATAGCATCTGGTCGTAGTTACAAAATATTGTGTTCCTAATTTAACTGGAGACATAAATCAATGGGTTAAAGAACTTGAGGCCTCCATTCACAATATCTGGGCCCTGTACACTCCATGAGCCTCCTCCCATACTTCAGATTCTCCATCTTTTACTCTTCTTTTGCACAATGGGCTGGACAGCATTTTACAAGCCTTGGTAATCCATTAGGAGTAAAAGGAGATTATGTGATCTGTATGACGTACTGCCATTTTATAAGGTGCCATTACTAGAGATGAGCGAACCGGGTTCGAGTCGATCCGAACCCGAACCCGAACGTTCGGCATTTGATTAGCTGGGGTTGCTGAACTTGGATAAAGCTCTAAGGGTGTCTGGAAAACATGGATACAGCCAATGACTATATCCATGTTTTCCACATAGCCTTAGGGCTTTATCCAACTTCAGCAGCCACCGCTAATCAAATGCCGAAAGTTCGGGTTCATCTCTAGCCATTTCCCATTACCTAGCGGTCATCCTCTGTCACCCTCACCAATCTTAAAAATCGATGGCGGTTTTATAGGCACAATGTTTTATTTTCAATGACTCGGGGAGGTTTAGAAAAAAATACTCACCCTCCCCCAGTCTTCTCCACTGCAATATGGGATGGTGGAATCATCTTTAATGCATTACTGTCATACTAATATATTCTTTCCTTATGACTAGGGTCTTGGTTTCAGTATTGTTGGTGGTCAGGATTCAGCCAGGGGTCGCATGGGGATTTTTGTGAAAACAATCTTCCCAAATGGAGCCGCAGCTGCTGACGGGAGACTTAAAGAAGGTGAGTGAGAATGGGGAGACAGTGGTAAGATTTATCTGTGCAAGTGTACTCACACTCAATGACCTAGAGAGGGCCTATCTTTTAGTAGCTCTTTTGTAGCTGTGACAGTGATTATGTCCAAGATCACTTCTTGAATTGTAAATTTACTTTTAGAAAACTTTTAATGTGTCATAGAGACTTGGTATAGTTTTGGCCCTTCTTGCTCATTGAAGACCAAGACCAAGCGATCAAACATGTCTAGGTGTTTGGAATAGTGACTTACATTAGGGAGAGTTCAGGCAAGTGCCTCCTGGGAAAAATATGCTAAAGAGCAATTTACATGTCTAGCCAACACCCTAAATGCATAACGGTCGGCATTTGATTCCTGGCGTCTGAAGAGGTTGGTTGCCGCTCTAGGGCTGCCAGTAAAACATAGACCATAGGCTGTATCCATGTTTTCCAGGACTTCTTAGGGCAGCATGCATCTCCTTCCGACGCCGGGGATCAAATGCCTCGTGTTGGGGTTCGGAGAACTTGCAGAGTTGAACCGTTTCCTCAAGTCTGTTCAACACTATTAACAATGCAACTTGACAGTCCATGGGTTGTTTTTCCTTAGGAACTAGCTTGGTGGCCAGCAGGTTATACATAGCCCTGGAGCTCTCGGTACTGTCCTGCTTTATGCACTCCAGTAGGTCCAGTCTTGCTTAGCCCTGTTGTGGTGTTTTCACCAATGCGGCTAGTAGTCCCTGACCTACATAATTCCTGTATTTATTCCAGCCAAGGACTTCAAGTTCATCTGTCCTTCCTAATCTCATCAGAGAAGCAAATGCTTAATTTTTTGTCATATTGAGCAGCCCTTAAGCATGGAGCATGTGACCTAGATACGGAAGACGTTCAGCCCAGACATTTACTGTTCTCTCAACCCTGTAACTATTTTTTGCTCACGCTGGGAAATTTTGTAATTTTTAAACAATTTGGGATTCAGTCATCAATAATATAAGAGGCGACTCCCTACTGTGCAGAATATATAATAGAGATACCTGTAGGGGGTGTAATGGCGCCTTTGTGTAGTGAAGCCTGCATGATGATCACAGCAGGTCCATCGTCTGTAACCACCGGATTGAAAATGGCAGCCATTCAGATGTGATGTGGCTGGTTAAGTCTGCTGGAGCAGTAGGTGCTCTTATTTGATGGCTGGGGTTGTCCCACCCTTTGTCTAAAGGGATATGTGGACAATGGTTTTCATTCCTTAAAGTGACACTGTACCCACAATCTGCCCACCCCACACCACTTGTACCTTCAGATTGCTGCTTCTAATCCAAGATCTGTCCTGTGGCCCGTTCGGCAGGTGATGCAGTTATTGTCCTAAAAAAATACTTTTAAACTTGAAGCCCTGTGCCAAACGGGAGTAACTGTGCCCTAACTTTGCACCACCCCTCTGTCCCTCCTCCCCACCCTCTTCATCATTAGGAATGCTCCAGGCAGATTGCCTCCTAGTCCATACCTGTATCAGCCCGGCACATGGGCTGGATCGTTAAGGACCTGTGCAATATTCAGACAGGAGAAAATGTTTTAGTGGCATTCCTAATGATGAAGAGGGTGGTGAGGAGGGACGGAGGGGTGGTGCAAAGTTAGGGCACAGACACTCCCGTTTGGCACGGGCTTGAAGTTTAAAAGCATTTTTTTAGGATAATAACTGCATCACCTGCCGAACGGACCGCAGGACAGATCTTGGATTAAAAGCAGCTATCCGAAGGTACAAGTGGTTTGGGGGGGAGGGGGATCAGATTGTGGGTACAGAGTCGCTTTAAGGGGTAATCCCATCTTGGCCTATTTAGTTTCTTTATTGCATCCGTAGTTTACCCGTCAAATTGTTTCAATGTACCTATGATTGTGGATTGTTTTTTTCCCCTCACAAAAAAAAGTAATACTCACTTACCCTGGTTCCCCAAAGCTTCTCAGTCTCCTAATCTTCAGGAGACATCTTAGCAGGACCTGTCTGCTCAGTCAATCACTAACTGAGGTAGGACATCCCTGTGGGCAGGTCCCTCTGAAAGGAACAAGAGGTGTGTGGGGGGGGGGGGGGGGGGACCAGGATTAGGCGAGTATCATTATTTTCCATGTTGCCAGTATAATATAAGGTGTCTCAGAATACCCCTTTAAGACATGACTATGTGATTTGCCAGTGTAATAATTAGGAAGTGAGGAGAACTAGAATTTCCTGCAGCCCTGAATGTGAATCTCAGATAACTCATTCGAGCAATTCTCTTATATACACCTTACACCTTTTTAATATTACTATACAACCATGGCCATGAACCTGCGGCTCTCCAGTTGTTGCAAAACTAAATCTTTCTGCATGCTGGGAGTTGTAGTTTTGCTACAGGTGGGGGGACAATGATGTGTAGGTTATATTATTCCCTCCCTCCTTCTTAATTGTGTATTTGTTTGCTAAACAGGAGATGAAATCCTGGAAGTAAATGGAGAGTCATTACAAGGGACGACGCACCAAGAAGCTATTCACACTTTTAAGGTATTCTACAAATCAGCTACGTGAGCCTCTAATGTGATGGGGCCCCGCAGAGCTGTCTGCCATGGTCCTGTGCATAGAGATATAATTTATATTTTACTTCCCCCCTTCCAGCCTTCTGTCGGATATGATACAGCTTGGGTGAATATAGTGACGGATAACACACCGCCTTCTGTACATGATATAGTGCAGTCATTTCTTATAGACTCCAGATAACGGTGGGGGAAAGTCAACAGGGCTCACATTTAATCTCCTTCTCCATATGTAAAATTCTGTACAATAAAAGACAGGCCGTGATTGTGTTGTCTTGTGTATGCTGGTCTCTTGTGTATGCTCTGCCTGTATTAAATAAGAAGGTTTTCCTAGACTAGTCTGAAATGGGAAGAAAATGTAAGATTTTACATGAACAAATACCTCTTTAATATGGCTGTATTTACCTAATATAGAGGAAATGGGGAAGGGCATCGATTGAGATTAAACTTTTAAAACATGTTTTGTAATTTCAGGATAAGCTGCCATGTTTATACATGAGAAGCAGTACTATTACTACTAAAAATTACTTGTATGTGGTATTTTTAGTAGTTTTCCCCTCTCCAGGCTCCATCTTAAATTTTTAGTTGTCCCTGAGCTAATGTGTATAAACTAGATGCTATGATGTCACACACAGAAGGCAAGATTGTGCTCCCTTATGTGTCTATAGCCAGCTCAAAAAACATCAGCATGGAGGACATTATAGAGCAGTATTTTGCAGTGTAAGCTGTGAATCCATTACTGGGGTAGGATCTGATATTCACTGTAGGCTCCTGCAGTCTCCTTTTACCTCTGATCAGAAGGAGTTATTTATTCTTATCCAAGATGTATTACATGTTTCTTACATTCAGTGCACTATATACTGTAGAAGGTAGCCTGCATTGCACTAAGTCTGGTTAGGCACAGTAGGGGTTAATAGCATGGTGTTTATGCAGACAGAATTTAATTAGTCGTTGCAGGGTGCTCAAACAAAGATAGCAAAATCATGCACATGAAAAAGAGATAGACGTTGGCACTCACCATTGATGCGGTTCAAGGCTTCCGTTTATGACGCCAGGTGAACACGCCCGCACATGTCCTCCCTCCTTGCTATCTGATGTCTTCCTAATAAACTTCTTAATAAACCTTGAACCCTATTAATGGTGAGTGCCAACGTCTATCTCTTTTTCATGTGCATGTTTCTTACATTCACTTACGGTATATTATTGATCATTGCAAAAAAAAAAGTTACAATTGTAATTGTTAGTATACCTGTAAGTCATTTTCTTGCTTGTTCCCCTCCTCCAGCAACTCAGGAAAGGTGTAATCACGTTAACAGTGCGTACCCGGCTCCGCAGTCCAAGCCTCACGCCGTGTGCCACCCCAACATTGATGAGCCGCTCCAGTTCCCCGAACTCCAGTATCAGCATGGGGCCATCTGTGGTCGGCTCGGAAGATGGGGACGCCGCCTCTCGTAAAGGTCCTGGTCCCAAAGACAGGGTCATTATGGACGTTACACTTAATAAAGGTAATGTAATAACATGTATTGGACAGCTTCAGCCCCAGCCTTGGGCATCACTAAAGCTTTTTGTGTTCTGCTAGAGGGTCCCGAGCATATCTCACTATATCCTGCACTTTTGTCCTTGTTGCAGAACCCGGTGTTGGCTTAGGGATTGGTGTCTGCTTTCTTACCCTTGAAAACAGCTCTCCAGGGATTTACATTCACAGCCTAGCCCCGGGATCTGTTGCCAAGATGGATGGAAGACTGAGGTATCTGCTTTTTAATGTCTTATTTTTTCATAGAAAGTGAAAAAAATTTAGTTTTTATGACATGTAAATAATTCAAAACAATTAAAGTTTTATTTTGCCAAATGTACAAAAAGCATGTTTTTTGTACATTTATTTAACTTTGTAAAACATTTTTATATAAAATTGTTAAATTCTTTATTCATTAAGTAATAGCAGTTAGGGGCGACATAGCCTCTCTGCTGCCACCGATTTTTTTTTCGAGAACTGCAGGGCTGCTGTTTTTGTAACAGTTGGGACAGGGCTTCTGCAACCCTGCATTTCCTGATACAGTCATTGGTGATGCAAAAATGTGAAAAAAAACAACATTTTGTTTAAGTTATTTTACATAAGTTATTAATGTAAAAAAAAATAATAGTTTGCTAGAATAGCAGCACCTGGGCTGGTCCCGAGGTGCTGACAGTATAGTGAAGGTGTGTGTCCATAATTGTGTGTGGTACCTTTCTTGTAGACAACTGTGCCATACTTTTTTCATAATATTGCCCGTAGTGCGCTGTAGTGCCGAGGAGCGGCGCAGGCGCACTGAGTCTACCAGCTGGGGGCATTGGCTTCAGCCCTAAGTGTGCCCGCGCCGCTCCTCGTCACTACAGCGCACACGTGAATCCGGCCTCAGGAGCGCGCAGACCGACAGATCCTGGGCGCATGCGTGAACTGGCAGGTCTGCGTGCGTGGCCCTTGTCAGCAACTGCGCATAAAATGTCAGCAGCTAAAAATGGTGCGTTTTCCTGCTCTTCCGCTGATTGCTGTCACTTTTATACAGACCGATTATCGGCCACAGGAGCATTTCTAGCTACACAAACTGCAGCTGTAGTCAGAGTTATCTCTGATCCCAGCCATTAACAAAAATCATCCTAGAGGTATGCTGTTATGTATAAAGTATTGCATTAATTTTTATAGATATATTTGAATAACACTGAAGTAAAATTAAAAATTTGTCGAAGGTCACAACAAAGTTTACAGTGTCTGTAATTGAACCTTTTAGTCGCCTTTTCTCTACCACTCTCCACCTTTAACACCTCAGTTTATATACTTTCTATTTGTGTAAATGTTTAATATAAAGGCTATTTGATGTCACTCTCTGCAGATAAGCAGCTTAGTGTTCTGCGCTTTGGTTGAAAGACTATTCCAGTCACATAAGCTGAAATCAGCAGTTCTTATGAATGGAATTTCTTACTGACAATGTGGTCTTAATAAAGAGGGAAATCCTTCTAGAAGGGGCAGCGTGATCAGGAGAATCATTCCAGATGTTCCCATATAATGGCAGCGTTCACTATGGCGTGGCCATGTTTGTTATACTACCAGAAAGTAATTCATTATGCGGTTCAATTTCCTGCTTCACAAATGTTTTTACCTAAGAATTTATTGATCTAAAGGGATTGTCCCATATCCCCTGGCCATATAGCCTGGTAAAGGGGTTGTCCAGGCAGCACGCATGTGTGGCCATGGTCTGTGGGAAATCTGAGAATAGCCAAGGAAAAAACTTAACCTTGGGATAATCCTAAAAGTATTTATTAATCTGCTCGGCTCCTCACTTGTCATAATGGAAGGGGCACCAGTGACTGGCTTTTGCACCCCCAGTTCAATTACCCAGGACCTTCTCAAGAAACATGTGTTTCTGCTCAGCCAACCACTGGTTGAAACAGGTCATCTTTGCCGCAAGTGATTGGCTGAGAGGGTATATTCTTCCATTTCCTGTTTGTCAAGATAGGACCAGGTAGATAAGAACAGAAGAGACCCGGTGATTGTCGGACCAGTAGTGGGGAGTGATCAGTGCATGATTACACGTTGCGTCAGCCAGCTGGCAGAAAAAAACACACTTACATGTGGTGGCCAATGGACGCACAGTTTCATCATGGAAACATAGCAGGTATTAGCTTTGTTCATTGACTTATTATTATTTTCATTTGCAGCCGAGGCGATCAGATACTGGAAGCGGACTCTGTGAGTCTTCGTCACGCAGCATTGAGTGAGGCATACGCCATATTGAGTGAATGTGGGCCGGGTCCTGTGAGCCTGATCATCAGTCGCCATCCAAACCCAAAGGTGAGCTGGGAACATTGTAACACAAGAAGATAGAGCAGGCAGTACGGCTTTCTAGGTCCCGTAGACACAGCGTACCGGTTGCAACGTTCTCGCTCAAGTGGTGCAACAAGGGTATAAATGTCCAACAGAGAATACCACGGCACTCACCGATGTCAGCAAAGTCGATGCTTTATTACAGGACGATATATACAACAGTGGCAGGTGCGTCCCACAGAAAGGAGCTGGGAACATTGACTACACCAGTGGTTATATGCTGATCCGTACATTGAGACAAACCAATTTTCTAATGCTCTGTTGCTTTGAAAATAAAACAAGAAGCAACCTTCCAAAAAGTCTTAAAAATCTAGTATTTGTGTATATAGTAAAACAGGCCAAATTGTGCATCTCCATGGTTACAGACTACAAACAAATCTTATTTGTAGTCAGATACAAAGAGATTCAGATTTTTTTAGGGGTTGCTATTTCTACAATTTTTTTTTAGTATATTGAATAAATTCTTTACCTGTTCAAAGTCAGGTAACCAAGGGTTGGAAATTTTGGGCAATTCCCCCTTTGTTTTCATCTCCATCAAGGAACCATATACCCTTTACTGCCCTAGACCACTAGGGAATGTAAAATGAGCTCTGTAAATGCCTTGTGTGTAACTGCAACCAAGAATTTCAAGAAGATCTGTCTAATATTAACAAGGGAAGGCCTCTACTTTATTTGTTGCTTTGGGCTTTGTATTCTATAAAGCCGGCCCGAGGGTAATGTAGCCTTTCTATTACCAGCAGAATAATAGGAACCTGTATAATGGGTGATCTAGCTGCATGTTGGAAGGGACTGGAATGTCTTCTGATGGGATATAAGGAGACCTGTTTAGTCACGTGCAATCTTGTTTTCAATCTCTCTGCCAAAGTATGAAAACAATTTTCCCTGGAGCAGAAACATACCCCCCTAGAGCCCAATGTACCATAATAAATCCCACTGTAATCACGCTGGAAATATAAGCTATCTCTAAATATAAAAGAAATTCTATACACGTGTGTTCAGAGGAGACATGATCTTTTCTCATATTCTAGATTAACATCCATGTTCCCAAATTACAGCTGAAGACATACAGGGCCGGAGACTGTGACATAACTTCTCATTGATATCCATACACATGGGATAGCTATCATTCCCAACAGATAAACACTCATGAATGTTCATCTTGGCTGACAGCTATCGCTTTCATTTCCTCCATACACTTAAGTGCCTGGATTGGTGGAGCATTCATGTCATCTGAAAAGAGAGAAAAGGGGTAAGAGGCTGCCAGACTCCTTTGGTGGCAGCTTGTCTCCGAGAGAACAAAAGGATCGAGCATTTGATATCCAACATGCCCTGTTGGTAGAAAATCTGAAGATCTCCTTAGGGCTGTATTACATGGCACGATTTGAGGAGGAAGCGAGCATTGAACTGTCAGGTTAGCGCTCACTTCCTCTTCATGTACGGACGATAATTGTTTGGTGTAATAGGGCCTTAATACAGGCTATGTTTTTAGATTTGTCCCCCCCCCCCCCCCCCTTCTAATGTGTGAATGGGGGTTTTGGAATTTAGAAGCAAGCTTCAAACCCTTTGGCCCCGTTCCCACTGAGCAAAGCTAGCGGAATTCCGCGACGGAATTGTCCGCCGCGGAATGCCGTTAGCCTCCCGCTCATAATGAGTCTATGGGAGGCGCGCGCTGCTGCTCTGTACGCGCTGAAGAATGAACATGTTCATTCTTCAGCGCGGACAGGGCAGGAGCGCGCGCCTCCCATAGAGTCCCATTATGAGCGGGAGGCTAACGGCATTCCGCGGCGGACAATTCCGGCGCGGAATTCCGCTACCTTTGCTCAGTGGGAACGGAGCCTTTCTCTGCTGATCGAATTGCTGAATCTAAGGCTGCCTGGAAAACATGGAGACAGCCATAGGCTATGTATTTTTGCTCAGTATTTTGCAACCAAAACCAGGAGTGGATTAAAAACATGGAAAGGCTATGCTCACACACACTGGTGAAATTTAGCGTATGGTCATTTAATGCCAAATAATTGCCATTGTTTTAAAACAACGTCCATTGTTTTGAAATAACAACCGTTATTTGCCGTTAAAAGGTGGTCATAAACTAAATTTTAACAATGTGTGAAGATAGCCTGTGTTTTTAATCCACTCCTCGTTTTGGTTGAATAATACTGACCAAAATAATGAGCAAAAATTCTGTGGGGGAACATCAACAGCCAACAGTAATCAAATGCAGAGCATTCGGTTTCGAACAAAACTAGGGGTGCTCGAGATTCTGCAAATTTCAACTGTATACCTAATCTTCATAACTAGGCCAGGGGCACAACTAAAAATGCTGCATCTCACCGTAAAGTGTTAACAACATGCTGCCATGTGCTGAACAATGCCACAGATAGAGAAGCAGACGGAGGATGAATACAGCAGCTTCTGCAACCTCATGGTGATAGCCTATTTTGAAATCAGATGCTCTGCAACAGCTGTGGGAGCAGAGTAGGCAGGGTGAGGGTTGTGATTTAGAGCTGAGGGAAAGCAGTGCATTCTGGGAATTGTAGTACTGAGCAGCTTCTCAACCAGGAAATTCAGACTAAGACTAATCCTCTAAATAAATTGATTTTTGGTGGTGTCAGAACTGGGGCAGACAGGTTAGCAATGCTCTATGCTTCCTCAGCATGTATAGATTTTTTTACCTGATGTTGGAGTACCCCTTTAAGCAAAAACAACGTCACAGCAACCCAATTGTTTGTGGATTTCTGTGCAGCTTTTTCCTTCCCCATTAATGTCTGGGTGAAAAATTATCCTAGGAGAAATTTGCAACATAAATTGATAAAAAATTGATTAGAAATTGATCTGCACTGCAGGTAATGGATAATTCTCCCACATGAGATTTGTTACAATCTCCTCATAATCCGCCGTGTACAAATCTGCAAGGAGGATCCACTGCACGTTCCGCTGCATTTACCCTCATAGGGATGCCTTATGCCTGCCGTGTACTTCATCCTGAAGTCTATCATGGCTCGCTCCGTTCTGTCTGGAGTCCTTGGTAGTAAGAGAGCGGTGCGAGCTGTTGTATTGTGCGATCTCTCCTTAGTATGCCTTACGTATCCCTTCAGGCTCTCGCTTTCACACAGACACAGAAGCTTCTCATTACTTGTGGCTTTCCTGTAAACAGCCACAATAAAGGCCGTAAGCCACAGGATAAGATGTGGAGGATGAGATGATGATGTCCCTAGAGCCGCCTGCTTTATGGCTTGGTTTATTGCCTGCGACCTTTGCTTCTGACATGTTTCTATTGGGAGAACTCATCGGAAAGAACCGCTGTGTTATTCCAGCAGATGAAAGCTCAGAGACAACCGACGTCTTTATTTCATCTTAACTTAGCGCCGTCTGTACTAAGTCCGCTGCTGTACGGATATGTAATAGACCTACTTCATTCTATAGCTATTAAAGAGGGTTTGCAGCTTGATGACTCGTCCTCAGGATAGGTCATCAATATCTGATCCGTCTGATACCCAGCAACCCTGCTGATCCAAAGCTGCGGTGCCAGCATGCACCGTATAAGAAACTGGGTTATTGTAGCTCAACTCACATTCTCATCCATGGAAGCTGTGCTGCAGTACTCAGCATGGCCACTACACAATGTATGGCACTGTCTGCTTCAGCTTTGTTACCTGTGCATGCAGGAGCTGCAGTGAAAGGGGTTGTTCACCAAAACGTTATTTCTTTCAAACTGACTGGTGCCAGAAAGTGCCAGAGATTTGTAATCTACTTCTATTTAAAAATCTCCAGTCTTTCTGTACTTAACAGCTGCTGTATGTCCTGTAGGAAGTGGTATTCTTTCCAGACTGGATAGCAGGAGAGGTTTTCTATGGGTATTTGCTACTGTTCTAGACAGTTCTTGACATGGACAGAGGCGGCAGCAGAGAGCAATTTGTTAGTCTGGAAAGAAAACAGCACTTCCTGCAGGACATACACTTCCACTTCCTGGCACCAGTTGATTTGAAAGAAAACCCCTTGAACAGCTGTTCAGCACAGATATTGGATGTCCGACCTTCATTGACCTGTTTAGAGCATTAATGAAAAAGTTTATTAGCGTTATAAAGACTGGATAGGTAACAATCGATATTGGGGTTCCTGTACCGGGGGAGCACTAGTCTTCATGTTTCGTATGATGTTGAGGGTGAAAACGATCAGGCATGTTGGATTCAACTGCCTGATCCTGTCGTTTTGAAAAGATCAACCAGTGCCAGAAATGTCTGGCAGCAGCTTAGTCCTCTTCTTTCCATAGACTACACATGAACATTTTAGATTTGCCAAAAATATATGTACATGGGGAGATCAGGAGAGAGAGCTGTCAACCAGACAAAGGTTTGGCCAACAGTTATTGAAAGTGTATGATCACCTTAAAGGGAACGTGTCTTCAGAAAATGAAGACAAATCCAATCAACTGATGTAAGAAAGTTATACAGACTTGTAATTAACTTCTTTCTAAAATTTCCAGTCTTCCAGTACTTATGAGCTGCTGTATGTCCTGTGGGAAGTGGTGTATTCTTTAGAGTCTGACACAGGGCTCTCTACTGCCACCTCTGTCCATGTCAGGAACTGCCTAGAGAAGTAGCAAATCCCCATAGAAAACCTCTCCTGCTCTGGACAGTTCCTGACATGGACAGAGGTGGCAGCAGAGAGCACTGTGTCAGACTGTAGAGAATACACCCCTTCCTGCAGGACATAAAGCAGTTGATAAGTACCCAAATACTTGAAATTTTTAGATAGAAGTAAACTACAAATCTGTATTACTTTCAGACACTAGTAGATTACATTTTTTTCCTGCCAGAGTACCCCTTTGAATCAAGTTTTTATGTTAAACATATTTTTTTTTTAGGATTTTTTTGGTGATGTTTTTTCTAACCAATAGATAGAGAAGGTATTAGATGAAGCTCACAGCTCAGCCCTCACCCTTCCTTTGGAATCACCCCTTCAAAGGTCAGAGAATGCCCGGTAATGTTTGCCATTCATTTCAATGGCACAGCTTCTGTCTGTTGTCCATAGGCCTTGCTGTAAAGCATATCACTAAATGCTGCAAATAGAAGCCATTTTCTAGTATCTCACTCTGACCAGTAAACCCCCCCCCCCCCCAAAAAAAAAAACCCAAACAAAAACAAAACTAGGTGATCCTTTCCCTTTAAGAGACATTGATGCTTTGAGTGTATATATCAATGTATTGGAGCCTACAAATTTCCATCAAAAATGCTCTGCAGCTGGATCTCAGGAACAGACCATGTACGGCCAATATGGAAGACCTTTCTGCAAATCTTGATGGTTCCGTGACTATCCTCCCATTGCTTTATTCCCCATTTCCTCGCAATCCCTGACACCGTGCCTCTGTCTACATAATGAAAGAAAGATGCAGCAGAAATGCCTTTTGAGCCTTTCCAGAGTCTGTACTTTTTATTTCGGCAGCTCACTTTCCAGCTAATATTAAATGGTATTTGTACAGGAACAATAAAAAACACATGTCCCTCCTCAGTTTTCTTTGCTCTCATGCACATATAGTTTTTTTTTTTTCTCCAAAAGCCAAGCAGATGATGATGATGATATCCAGCGGGACTCGGCTTCATGTCCGTACAGCAGCCGCTCTCTATTGTGTGCAGAGATAGGAGGTTCATATCCTGCAACCTGGGAAGAGTTTTATGGCCCAGAGTCCATCCAGGTGCTGTCAATCTGTACACTTTTATATAACAGAAAGTGTCTCGTAAACACATGACTACCTGAAAAGATATACTACCGAAAAATACATTGCAAATGTAGAATATAAAGTGCTTACACGCTGCCCCCTACATACTACATATAGGAAAACTCTTCATTATCAGCATAAACACTGATCAGTACAGGATAAGTAATGTAATGTATGTTCACAGTGACCCCACCAGCAGAATAGTGAGTGCAGCTCTGGAGTATAATATAGGATGTAACTGAGGATCAGTACAGGATAACTAATGTAATGTATGTACACAGTGACCTCACCAGCAGAATAGTGACTGCAGCTCTGGGGTATAATACAGGATGTAACTCAGGATCAGTACATGATATGTAATATAATATATGTACACAGTGACCCCACCAGCAGAATAGTGACTGCAGCTCTGGAGTATAATACAGGATGTAACTCAGGATCAGTACAGGATAAGTAATATAATATATGTACACAGTGACCCCACCAGCAGAATAATGAGTGCAGCTCTGGAGTATAGTCAGGGGCGGATTAACTTTACCAAAGGCCCCGACTGTTCACCAGGCCTGGGCCCCCCACTCCACTCTAAATATGGCAGCACTAGCATGGTGTTCATGGTACAGTATAGATAATGTCATGATGCCCTAATTTGAGCAAAATTGCAGTAAAATAGCAGTGGGTTTTTTTTTCCTGGCAGAACTGTACCACTAACAGTATAAGTCATTTTGGATTGCCAAGGGCCCCCCAGGAGCTCAGGGCATCGGGCTACCGCCCGAAACGGACCTATTATAATCCGCTTCTGAGTATAATGCAGGATGTAACTCGGCATCAGTACAGGATAAGTATGTATGTACACAGTTACCCCACTAGCAGAATAGTGATTGCAGCTCTGGAGTATAATACAGGATTTAACTCAGGATCAGTACAGGATAAGTAATGTAATATATGTACATAGTGACCTCACCAGTAGAATAGTGAGTGCAGCTCTGGAATATAATGCAGGATATAACTCAGGATCAGTACAGGATCAGTAATGTAATATGAGTCCATACTGGGCATTCTTGATCACTGATATTGGAACACTGATATAAACAATCTGTCTGGGAATTTTCTGAGGACGTTCTTTCAAGGAAAGAGTTTCCTAAACAAAAGATCACTCCTCTGACTATGGGATGAAGCAGCAGCCCTCTTTCCAAGGTGATACAGACATTAGTTGGATAAAACCAGTGTTTGTTACTAAACTTTACCTTTCAGCTGTTTCTATTTTTCAGTGTATATAATAAGCTTAAAGGGGTATTCCCAACCCAATTACATATAGTTATACTTGTAGGACTTATCATGTTAAATATATGATCAATTTTATTAATTTAACAAACTTGTCTTCTCTTGATATGTCCTCTAAGTTTTACTTTGTTGGATGAGATGGGAATAGCCCTTTAATTCTGGTGTAGAGAACCTTTCAGAGAGAGGACTCTTTATAATGTAATTACCTTAGTTTTACATCCTTTTTATTTAAAGGTGAAATGCAGTATAAACAGTATAGTGGCGGTCTTTCTTGTGGCTTCTGTACGGTCTCTGTTCTCGGAGGAATGTGCTGTCGCTGTGAATTTGTGTAATGTAGAACAGAGTAGGATGCATGAAAAGAACAAGCCTTCTATTGCTGTGTATTACCGAAAGTCTTTCGAGAAAGTGATGTCTTTATCTTCTATTACTTGAAGATGTCAGAGCAAGAAATGGATGAAGCTATCTCTCGTACGACCCATCGTGAGAGCAGGGATCCAGGGAATCCTCATGTGGCAGGCAAGTCAATGATATCCCCATTAGTTACAATGCAACAAGGAGGTGACAGCACAAGGGGTCGCATTCACACCTTGTAGATCAGTGCAGCTTTCTTTCCCATTTTTAAGATGTCTGGTTGCTGTTCAGTGTCTAAGGGTCCATTTACACAGATTATTTGCCAAAGATTTGAAGCTAAAGCCCGAAACAGACTATAAACAGAGATCAGATCATAAAGGAAAGACTGAGATTTCTCTTCTTTTAAAATCCATTCCTGGCTTTGGCTTCAAATCTTTGGCAGATAATCTGTCAGATAATCTTTCTGTGTAAATGGACCCTAAAATGTTTCTATTCACTGACAGCAAGGAAAGCACAGATCTTGAAAACAGGAGGGAGCTGAAACATGAACATTTTATTATGTAAGGCCACATCGACACGTCAGTATATTTTCAAGGAAGAATTTCACACTCAGCAATTTTTTGTTCTGCAGTCCGCTAAATAATCTCTGCAGCGCATCCATAGTGTACATCGTATGCTCCGTATTTTTTACAGATCCGCAAATGTTAATAAGGCCTCGGTGTTTTGCACCTAGGGCCATGTTTTGTCATATGCCTTTACAGTCTCTGTCAATTTCATTTGCTTTTTATATTAAAATTCCTATTATATCCCCAGGCCTTCATTCCAAGAGCCCATCGCCTACTGTAAAACCGAAGCAAGGAGACGGACAAGCCCCGCTTAGCTGGACAATGAAACGTTTCCTGGAGCCGGCTAGTCGGGTGAGAGCATTAATAGTCATGCAGATTATATGGCCCCTAAAGGTCCCCAAACACTGTATCCCATACACTTAATACACAATATACTTTATATTTATGCCTACCCCATACACTTAATACACAATATACTTTATATTTATGCCTATCCCATACACTTAATACACAATATACTTTATATTTATGCCTACCCCATACACTTAATACACAATATACTTTATATTTATGCCTACCCCATACACTTTATACTCCATACACTTTATATGTTTGCCTACCCCATACATTTTATACTTATGGGTACCCCATACACTTTATACACAATATACTTTACACTTACGCATACTCTATACACGTTATACACTTTATATGTAGCATATTCTATACACCATACACTATATACTTATGTTTACTCCATACACTTTATATGTATACATACACTATACACTTTATACTTGCGGTGGGTTCCGCTATCAGTATAAAGTGTATGGTGCTCTCCTGAGGCTCCACCAACAGATGATGTCAGTGGAGATAGGGGGTCAAACATTATGTAAAATCACTGCTGGACCCCTTTGTTCTCGGAGAGGAAAGGAGAAACGGCAGCATGTGAAAGATCACTAAACTACAGCCCCTGACCCCCATGTCTGTGCTTCATCCTAACAGGGCTCTGTAAGTTCTGAAGGGGAGCTGTCCCAGTACTTCTCCCAGGACGCCCCCAGCCAGTCGTCTTTATCGGACACCGTGGTGACTGGTTCTAGTGACGAAGAGCAGCTGCGGGCGAGGAGTGCGAGCAACTCAATGGAGGAGAACACTGCTCCTTTCAGCGCTGCCAGTAAGATTTCCTTCAATATCTTAAACAGGCTTTGTGTATGGCTGATAAATCTGTCATGTACTTAATGCTTACAGTGCACCTGGCATCCGCTCACTGAAGTATGATACCCCTGACCCAGAAATCTCTTTCAGCCTCAGTACAAACACTCACTGTTACAGTGCACCATCTCTCAGTGCTTGGTACCCTACATACAACCATAGTGACATATAATGGTTTGCATATTGGACTGCCATCACTACCTGCTATGTCAGAGCGAAGGCCCCAGGTGCTGAGTGGGATTGCAACTTGCACCCGCCTTCATAGGTGTAAAGTCAGCTCACAGTTTATTGAGTATCTAATGTTCCAGGAATATTGGGATCCCTGTCAATGTTGGGAAAAAATCAGACCCATCTATGAAATGAAATATATAATCTAGTGCAAAACTTTAAGACCCAGCATGCTAGCTACAGGGTATGCTGGAGGGCAATAAGTTGAGGAATGCTTATTTAGAATAGTGTAATCTGAACTATATTACAAATTCCTTCTAATCATTTTGTGTGAGTTACACTCATGGATGAAAATTTTCTGGCATAAGAGAAGTTGTCACAAGTATCAGGAAAAAAATTCTGAAAACTCTTAAATGGTTACTCCAGCAATTTTTTTTAATAATTTAAATCAACTGGTTTCAAAAACTTTATATAAATTTGTAATTTAATTTTATTTCAAAATCTCCAGTCTTCCAGTACAGCTGCTGTATGTCATGCAGGAAGTGGTGTATTCTTTTGAGTCTGCCACAGTGCTCTCTGCTGCCACCTCTGTCCATGTCAGGAACTGTCCAGAGCAGGAAAGGTTTTCTATGGGGATTTGCTGCTGCTCTGGACAGTTCCTGACATGGACAGAGGTGGCAGCAGAGAGCACTGTGTCAGATTAGAAAGAAAACACCACTTCCTGTAGGACATACTGCAGCTGATAAGTACTGGAACACTGAAGATTTTTAAAAAGTAAATTACTAACCTGTCTAACTTTCTGACACCAGTTGATTTGAAAGAAAACATTTTTCAACAGAGTATCCCTTTAAGAATCTCCCCCCCCCCCCTAATTATAACTGAATGGAAAAAAAATCTCATTATAAGCCAAGTGTGAACTGATATATATTCATGGTGTTTACCTCTTTGCAACTCACGGATGCCATGTGAGCTGTAAGGGGCCCTCACATAAATTAGCAGTACTATTGCGGTTTCCATGAATTAGTGCCAATCCCCAAACATTTTCTTGGAAACAATACTTGTTGTCTGAATCTACTCGCTGCCCGCCAGACTCCTATGATTTTCTTAGGGTACAGAACGTTTGTCCGTGAACAATTACAGACAATAAAACTATAGAAATTAAATAAAAACAGTCAAACACATAGCTATAAAAAGGATAAATGAATACACAGATTTAGGGTATAACCATCAGCCGCCTCCTTTAGGTTCCAGATTTGCTGCTTAAATTGTATAAGAGTAGCATTTAGCTGATATTGCTAGAAGGATGCCCCCTACAGTACCGAGGAGGAGAACTGAATAACAAAATGTGGTATCGCGGTCCAGCACCATTCACTATATATACTAAACACAGCCTGCTTGGGCGCTGTTTCTGGCGAGTAACAGGGAACCAACCTAGGGAACAATTCACATTGGGCTTGGAGGACCTAATTTACATGGCTCACACTATATCGGACACACATACACCACTACACTTCCTTCTTTTTCATGACAGCATCCTGGAAAACACTGCATCTGAGCAGCCACATTTTCAAATAAGAAAGCCAATTTTATTATCATATATATATATATATATATATATATATATATATATATATATGATATTTATTTATTTACAGTATTTTCCTGCGTATAAGACTACTTTTTGACCCAGGAAAATCTCACGAGTCAGGAGTCGTCTTATAGGGCTGGTGCTGAAAAACTTTGGACTGGAGAATCTGCGTTTTGCGGCATATGGTGGGAAGCTCAAAAACGTCCACATCTCTGCCGTATGCGGTGACTGTATGAATGGCAGAGCAAGCTGTAGGCGTCCGGGATATGGAAAAAAGATACAGTAGAGTGGTGCTGTGCCCAGAAAAACACACACCTTCCATCCATCTGGCCCGCCCTTGTATCCTACCGGTATTACTGTACCTCCTTCTCTGCCTCTCAGATCTCACTGCTGTCTGATGTTTCTTTTTATTAAACTTTATTTGGAGTGCGCTGGAAGAGGGATAGTCTTAAGCCCCTATTCCACAGGCCGACTTGAGGAGCAAACGAGCGCTGTCAGTGCTGGTTTGCTCCTCGTTCCCCGCTCACTGCCGCTGCCATTCCACGCGGCAGCAGCGAGTGGGTGAGTCTGGGGAGGGCCGGGGGGGGGCTGCCCGGGTGATCGCTAGATCGTCCAGGCAGCCCATAGCATACAGCAGCGTCTGCTGCCGCCGCTCCTATTCCGCGGAGCGACGGCAGCAGATTGTTGCTTTATCAGTCGTTTGAAAAAACAAAGGACTGCAACAATCAGCTGACATGAACGATGTTGGCTGATCGTGGCCTTCTATTCCACGGGATGATTATTGGCCGTAACGGCCGATAATCGTTCCATGGAATAGAGCATTTATACAGTGAGTATATCCCAAACTCTATGCCAAACTCAAAAGTTGGGAGTCGTCTTATACGCCAGAAAATACGGTATTATTATTTTATTTTATCTTTTTTTAATTCTCTAACTTTAATAAATGTTTGTATTTCTACACATAAAGAAACCGGGACAGCAAAATGTCAAGGTTCAGCATGCCTGTCTCTGAGAAACAGCCAAATGCAAAGTCCTGGAACCAAACCTGTGGCCTCTAGGCAGTCCAGCGTTGACGGAAGCCCCCAGTGCGTAAGAAGCCCCCTCCAGAGACAGCGGAGAATCATCTGTTATGACGACGATGAGGGAAGCGAAGAAGACGATTTTGGTAAGAAAGAAGACAGACGCTTCTGCGATACTAAGAAAAAGAATGCGGATGAGGATTCTGGGATTGTGATGACCACCTCCTCCTTGGATGTGGATGAAGAGGTCCAGTCCGATGACTTGCCCTTAAGTATTATCTGTGAGGCAGGGTCGTCCATGTGCGGCAGCTCTGTGGAGTCTGAGGAGTCACAGGAGCATACGGCAGACGTGCCCTTCTATGCTGTGAAGTCTTTTGAATACTCGGGTAAGACTGATGTACGTCCCAATACCTTGGGAATAACAGACCCGTTAGAGAGTCAGAACGAAAATAAGAGGTCCCCCAAACTGGAACATAAAGCTGTGACCCGCGTCAAGAGCATGATGAGCACCGAGACGCCCAACTCCTCCAAGCAAAAAAGTGATGACAGCAAACCATCTCCGAAACCCACAAAGATGGCTCCAGCAGTGAAGAAGCCAGAAGGAGCCGAGGTGCCGAGCAAAGCTAATACAGAAACTGTGGAGCTACTATGTAGTAAATACGAGTCTGTTGGCTTAGATCTGGAAATCAAAGAATCTCCTGTAAGAATTATCATAGCTGGGCTGAGACTGCATGGAGAAACAGATAAGGTAAGCTAGTACTGGCTAAACAGGTTGTTTCTTATTGGACAGTATGACAGTATGCATAATAACATTATGCATCACCAGCAGAATAGTGAGTGCAGCTCTGGAGTATAATACAGGATGTAACTCAGGATAAGTACAGGATAAGTAATGTATGTGCACAGTGACCCCACCAGCAGAATAGCAAGTGCAGCTCTGGAGTATAATGCAGGATGTAACTTAGGATCACTACAGGATAAGTAATGTAATATATGTACACAGTGACCCCACCAGTAGAATAGTGAGTGCAGCTCTGGAGTATTATAATAATTTTGTAAAATGATAGCTAAGGGTGAATATGCACTATATTAATCACCATATATATTATGTTTCATTGGAATAATATGTTTAGTAGTAATAGAAATATTAAGCAGCCTTCTTTTTGTTTGTTATACCAATAGGAATCTATGGGGAAGTTAGCTCCTGGCGATGAAATTCTGTCAATCAATGGTGTCCGTGTGAGTGATATGTCCTATCAGGAGACCTGTGACTATGTCCAGTGCTTACCTTCAGCGGTAACTCTGGAAGTCCGAAAGCCAATATCAGGTATTTAGCTATTAGAGAAACAGATATCTTTTATTTATCTATCTATCTATCTATCTATCTATCTATCTATCTATCTATCTATCTATCTATCTATCTGTACTTCTCCTGGTTCACTATAATATTTAGAACAGCCACTTTCTGGGGGGCCCGAGAGCTCAGTGTGACAACCAAGGTATGTCCTGGGAACACTGTTATAAATCATCAGGGATATGTTATTACAGTCAGTTCTGAAATGTTTTCACCATCTCATTACATACCATCTGGATTATAATCTATGAAATTCCCCATTCGATAACTGCCTTTGATGTCTCTTGGAAAATGATCAGGAATTCTATAGGGGCAGAAAAAAAACCTACCCCTAGACTAAGCTTGTGCTGCAGTATTCGGCTTCATCCTTGGAATACTCTGTATGTACGTTCATCTGGTTTCATTAAATCTTCACTTAATGTCATTACCTGCGGTGTCTATAAATGAGCTGATACTTTCTGTAGCGCTCCAAGCTATATTGCCTTTGGCTTGTCAAATCAGGGGGATGAAATGTTTGGAGAAAGCGTTTAGTATGCAGTGCTGGGCCCTTGCCGGAGGCTCAAGCTCATGATTAGAAAAAAAAAACTTGTTAGTGTGGCTGGAAATCTGATTTCTCAACTATTTTTCCTTTCCTGGTGGAAACAGAAAAAGAAAGTCCTTAAAGGGATGTGTGATACGAGTATGATTTACTATTTGAATCAAAACTATATATTTTTTAAGAATTCAGCTTTTTTTTTTTTTTGTAAGGGCCCTTTTACACTAAACAATTATCGGTTGTACTTGGCCGATTATCGGATATTCCGGACGATAATCATTTGGTGTAATAGATATTATTAAAATGCAATGATGTAGTTGTAGGTGTAGTTTGTAGTTATATCCTTAGAGTGGGGTGGTCTTGAGAACTGGAAGGGAACTACTGCCCCCAGAGCACTGATCCACCCCAGGTAGCCCTGTCCCCAGTGCTCCAAACTGCCCATTTAGCTGAAAGATATTACGACAAACTACACAAAACTTACCTTTATCCTTAGTCCCCTGTGCACAAAAGGGGTCATATACGTCATTTTCATCTAACTTTCTAATAGTATCCGTTTAAGAAGTATATGATAGTGGCTGTGATCTAGCCCTGTTTTTGAAGCCTTGCTGTTCACATTGTCAGGTGCTGAGTCCACTATTTGTACTTTGCCTTTGCAATTTTCAACCCTATTATTTAGACCAACTTTGATATCAAATTTTCCCTCTAATAAAGTAAGTAGTGATTCTACAAAATGTGAGCTCTTCAACAATTATAGGGGAACCTCCTATTTGGTTTGGTACAATTCATGTAATTTGCAGTTTCCTCGAAAATACAGTATTGAGTGCCAATGATAGTGCTAAATCTATCAACATTTTGTTGGATAGATAGAAAAAATTTGGTAACGTACACTCCATTGACCATTAACATAATCTATTTATTTATTTTTTGTTACAGCTGTCGACAGGTTGTCTCACATTATCATGGCATCAGGAGCAGATACGAGCAGACCTGACCAAAAAGAGGTGGCATCAGGTGGAAAATCACACGACTTTCCAATGGTTGACTCTACAGTATTTCCTAAACTGGCAACAAAGGAGGATCCACTGCGAGCCAATTATTGTTCCTCACCAGGTCATTGTGGTGACAATCCCGTCACTGATATCGATGACTTCATTAACAACGTGCCAGATTGTGAATCTGTTCATCAACCTAAAGCCGGGTTAAACCAAAGTGACAGCATGGATGCTAATACGATTCCAGAACAAATTACTTCCCGTCAACCTGATATCAGTCATCTTGAGCAGTCTAGTAGATCTACAATCACTCCAATGGGGGCCTTGGGTAACCACTTGGGTTTTTCTATTTTGGACTCGATTCCCATGGAAAATACCATAGCCATTAATAAATGCAGCTTGAGTAATTACTGTAGAAATTTTGGCAGCCTTGTTTCCGAAGACTTTTCACTATCTGAAAAATTTGAAAGTAGCTCTTTTGATATTTCTACTTCTATGTACGGAGCTGCGGATGACTCTGACAGCGAATCTATACTGGAAATCCCTTCAGATTCTACAAGTGAATTGATCTCATCCCTTCAAAACCAATCTTTTGTGTCGGAAACCCAGACCACCACTGATTCTGAAGAGGAGCAAATTGAAATATGTTGTGGTTCCAAAAAGAATGATATTGACATTCTGGGGACATCCCCATTTTATCCATCAGTACAGATTAATAGCGCTCATGAACATAGGAAATTGGATATAGCTTCACCATCTGTCGCTAGTCTTGAGACCTTGAGTCATGGTACAATGTCCATAAAGGAGGAGGGTGCTGGAATCATCTTAGATAGGACTCTTATAGATACTTTACTTCAGGAAGATTATCAGGAACATAATGATCATTGTGCCTTAAATTTAGAAGATCGGGGAAAGGAAGTAATGAGTACAAATAAGACAACGGTGCCTTTATGTAGTGATACCATGGACACTAATACTCCGTTCGGTATAAGTGCTCACAGTGTGGTGGAAACAGGGTCCACATGTGTTGACTGTAAAATATCTGATGGAAATGATGAAAAAAGGCCCAGTGTTTGTTCTCAAGAATCTATTGCTGTCACCAAATCCTCTTCTACAAGCAAACAGAACCAGTCACTTAAAGGGGAAAAAGACCTAAAGGGAAAAATAGAGACAAAAGCAAGCAAAAGCTTAACAATGAAAACTTCTAATGTCCCAACTACAAAAGTACATAATGAAAATAAAAGGTCGCTGGGTAGTAACATTGAAATGCTTAGTGCTCAGATGCCTAAACCAGGACCCAAGTTGAAAGGTCTCTGCATTAAAAGCAGGAACAGACCCAACACTGATCCAGCAAGAGCGAACCCTAGCAGGACTGAGAGTCATGACTACAGAAAGTCATCCCCGCAGCCATCACCTAAACTTCTTCATAAGAGGTCCACCATGACAGATGTCCTCTCTTCTACAAAAGAGATGAGCACCAGGAGTCCAAAAACTTATGACTATGAACAAAAAAACAAGCCTTTAACATCTCTACCGAAAGCTGATTCCTATTCAGCTTCAAGCCCCAAGACAAATACTCAGTCGAATTCTAATGGAATGAAAAAAAATCCACTTGAAAGACAGCTAGAGAATAGTTCCTCAGTAAACATTGCTAGCGTGCATATGGAAAAAGGTCTGGAAAATGGATCAGACCATCAGGGAGCGAGTATGAGGGATTGTGCTAACAGAGATACGGACACAGTAGGTGACGGCAAATTAAGACGAAGCCTAAATGGACTTTGTAGGAACCTCACTACACCAAAAAATGTGACCCAACATTCTGAAGAACAGTTAGAAAACCTAGATGTTCAGCGCACCTTTATGGAAGTAAAATTATCACCTTCCCTGTCAAGTGGACATCAAATTTCATGTAAAAATAAAATTCCTAATAAAAGTGATATTCCCAGCAATAGTGAATTTGCTCTGGTTTTTAAATCCCCCAAACACAAGCCAGAGACCAACCTTACAGAGAAGCCCCCCAGTGGGTCCAAGTCCGTGACGAGAACATATTCTATGCCTCTACAACTCCCCAGTGTCACGGACCTGGACATGGTCCATGAAAAAGAAAGCCTCTCAGATCATCTGGTTTCACCAGTATCAGATCAAAGTATGGATGACTGCATTGCTCAAGAGGTTTGTAAAGAAACTTTAGAGAAACACGACACCAAAGGGAAGAACTCCCTAAGAAGCGACGTGTTAAGAACTATTAAGAGAAACTATTACTATGAACTTAACTGGCCCCATGAAACTCCTTCATCTCTGACTGTCAAGCAAAGGATTAAGTCGTTCGAAAATCTTGTAAATTTCGACAAAAGTGTCATGAAGGTGATTGAAATTAATAACACTCCGTTCTCTAGCAAGCCCCCTCTAAGTAGAAGATCTTCAGGTTCTGTGACCCTGCACCCCCAATCCAATGAGAACTCTAAAGTTTTAAGACGTAGTTTAAGTTCTTGTTGTGACAACCAAAGCGAAGTGTCCTTAGCATCACAAATCAAAAAATCTCCATCAAGTGTGGCCTTAACTTGCACTGACAAAATGCCCGTTGACCCCGTAAAGGAAGATCCAGCACCCAAATCCACCAGGACTGAGAAAGCCGAGCCCTCTGTACAAGGTGTGCAGGTTAGGAAAAGCAGGACAACACCAAGCCATATACGGCCATCTTTGTCTCGCTCGAAACTGCGGGAGCTGAGAGCCCTGAGCATGCCAGACCTTGACAAACTGTGCAGTGAGGATTTCTCCATAGAATCAAAGTCTCCGCAGTATAAAACAGAACTTGAAATTACGCCTACAAGAGTGCTTGGAACTGACACATCTGCTTGCATAAGCTCCAGGGACAATAGCTGCGGGACCACTGGGTATGATAGTGAAATGGTTCAGGATGGGGAACTCACAAGAAGATCCTGGTCCGTCAGGTGAGACTTTTTGCCATTTTACAGGTCACATTTTTGGAATATATGTATCTACTATAGGGAGTCCTGGAAAACATGGATAAGGCTATAGGTTGTATCCATGTTTTCGTGGCATCCAACTTTTCTATCTGCTTGGAGTCAAATTCCGAGCGTTGGGGCTTTGCCAGAGCCCGGAAGTTTGATCATCGCTACTCCTGACGCCCATATTCATGTATGCACGTTTGGTTCAGACGAGCATACTTATATTTTCTATATGAGCCTATAAGTCCATACAGGCTGTGCCCTGTACTTGAACCATTGGAGGGCTTGAAAGGAGGCCATGTCTTTATTACTGTCCTCCAATAAAACTTATATTGTGTTGTAGTGGGTGAGGTTGAAGCGCCAGTAGTGGGTTCTCTAACGAGTCACTAGATTAACCCTTTATTGGTATTCCAATCCAAGTGCACCTGTCTCAGGATATAGTTATAACTGTATAGATATAGCTAAAAGAATTCCACCAACTTCACAGCAGTTATCTTGAAAATGTTGCACTTGGACTGATGGTAAGGGTTGAGGCTGTTTCCAATCACATTGAGTATAACCCCTTGACATTTCTGCTCGTCTGCTTCTCCAAAGTACAAATCCATATCACTTGCCCAGACACGATCCAGGTAAATCATTTTGGAGATTTTGAGTTGGAAAATATCTTAAAGTAATTCTCTGCCAGGTTGTCATTCCATCTGATGATCTGTTTGTGTTTAGCTTGGATCAGCTCATCGTCTCCACCAGGGACCAACAAAAGCTGCAGGCTGTTTTGACTTCTGTAGAATCCAGATCTGATATTATCGCACTGATTCAAGAAGCGAAAACGCAAGTTGAGGTGAGCGACACTGGTTTACTCATATTGCATATCATAGAAGCCAGATAAATTCTGGTTGCAAAATAACCTGGTAGGGCAATGTGAGTTGAGGAAAACGTGTCAGGGTGTAATCTGTATTGTTGAGACTTGAATATGATCCCACAGATGCCCATAGACTTTATAGTAAGGTAAGCCAAACCCTGTTTAACATATGTATATGAAAAGTATATGAAGACTTCCCAACTCTCCATCAACAGATAGGGCCATTTGTGATGGATTTATGCAGCCTGGTCATTTTGTACTCGGAAGGATAAGCCTCTGGCTGCAACATAACCTTTACCAAACACACGATCTTTTGGCTATGCTAGGGGTTTATGTGTATGGAGAGGTCTGGAGAGAAAGATTGTGATATGATAATGGTGATAAATGGCAATGCTGTTCTAAAGATGGGCCCCTGTTCCCAGCAGCCCCTAAAGCTCGCTACCATAATCCTTTATACTGACCCAGCAATGTACAGTAACTGGGCCATAGCTGATATACAATGGCTCACTTTAGAATGACCTTTGCACAGGTTACAGAGCATGCCTAGAAATCTTTCCCATGGTAGTAAATAGAGCCTGGGGCCAATTATTCTGTCTATGTCAATCGAGCTTGCTATGAATTTTGTTAAAAATGGACTGTAATAGAGTATAATATAATACTGGAGCATGCTCAAGTCCGATCGTTTGGCATTTGAATGTCAGTGGCTGAAGAAGTTGGATGCAGCGACCTTCTGTCTTTTTCCACTGACGTACTTCATAGTGGTTGTGGCTCATCACAACCACACCAGGTGAGCGTAAACCTATACGTTCCTATTTGTATCCGTTTGCCCTTTGAACGCACAGTGTTATGCTATGAGGCGCTCTGCCCTGTGTTTTTTGCAGCCCTAGAGAGTCCTGGAAAACATGGATACAGCTTATGGCCTATTGATGTATCCTTGTTTTCCAGGATTTCCTAGGGCTGCATCCAACTTCTTGAACCACAGGTAATCAAATTCCAATCGGACAAGATCATGCTCCAGTTAAGCTCATCTCCATAATGTACTAAAATTATATAAAACCAAAAACAATCATAATAGAAATCCATTAGAAAAAAAGGTTCCAATAATATTTGGCTGTAATCCGTAACAAATCTAGGCACGTGTCACCTGCGGGCATAGCCACAGCTTCCATATATTGTTGTGGACACTAAAAGATAGGCTGTAATTTATTAGAAAGCTCAGCTGCATGTGTTTAGTTTCTCTGCAGCGCCACCATAGGAGAAATGAAGCATTACACTGCCCTTATAATGCTTCAGAGCAGGAGAGGCTCTTTGTAGCTGCTTTCCATTTCGGGAAATATAAGAGAGTTGATTTAGGAAATCAGAATTGACTGAGAGTATATAAAAATGGCTTTTCCAAACCAGACATTAGGGCTTTGGAATTGTACCATGAGGGGAGTAGACTACAAAACAAAATTCTTGTCTACCAGGCGGTATGGTGGGCGTTTAATCTACTAGCAATGTTATGATGCATATTTGTGGTTTGGGGTGTCTACTGTTTACTTAACTTGATTTTACCGTCTTTCGTTTTGCGGTGCAGAAAATACCCTCATTTCTTTTTTTTGTGTGATTAGATGAAATAGCTGAGTGTGTATGTGTGTGTTTTGTTTCCGCCTTATACCATATGTAACGTTGACACAAGTTCGGGATGATATCTGGGTGGTAAGGTATTTCACAATTTATTTGGCCTGTCTAATATTTTAAGAAATCTGTTGATCTTGGGGGGAGAAGCTGCCAAAAGATTTCACAGTTCTGGAATTTGTTAACGTGCAAATAATTGTAGAAGAGACGGGGCAAGTCTCTCAGCTGCCATCTTTCTGCTAATACCTAAAACCCTTTAAATTTACACTTGGTTTTGGATAGCAGACAGAAAATTATAGGCAGGGTTATTGCTTCATGAAGCATGGAGGACATTTGGTCCTTAGATATAACAGCTAACTGTTTCCTGTCTTATATACTCCGCTACATTACAACCACCTGCCTAATGTTATGTCAACCCCCCTTGTGCTCTGAGACGTCATCGCCTGGACTCCATAGACCTTTGAAGATCTCCAGTGGTATCAGCAGCAGATCCTGTAAGCTGTGAGAACAAAACCTTTAAAGGGGGAAGTGTTATCAGAATCATCCAGAATCATTTCAATTTCCTCACTGGAGGAGATACTGTTTGCTGACATTTCCTATTTCTTGCAGTTCTCTTGTTAGCTTTGCCGTATAGACTAAGGGCCGTATTATACGGGCTGATGATTATCTGCTAGATCGATGCTCGCTTACTGAGCCTGTTACAGGGCTCGATAATCGTGCAGCAAGGGCTGTATGTATATTGTTAGCGATGTCTGTGCAGCCCTTCTAATAGGCCTTTTGCACAGGCCTATTATTGGCCAGGACTGTTGCTAGAAATGCTCCTTCATCCCATATTCGGCCCGTGTAAAAGTGACGGCAATCAGCCAAAGCCGGGGAAAACGCCTGACCCTCGGAAGATTGCATCTTTTGTGTGGGCTTTGAAAGCTATTCCTATCCGCCATACATGTGCGGCAGATTGCAGAAGATTTAAATGGCCGCACAAATGATACATTGATTGATTGTGTGGCCTGGCC
Organism: Dendropsophus ebraccatus; assembly: GCF_027789765.1. Classification (NCBI taxonomy): domain Eukaryota; kingdom Metazoa; phylum Chordata; class Amphibia; order Anura; family Hylidae; genus Dendropsophus; species Dendropsophus ebraccatus. The sequence continues at coordinate 171,635,997 of NC_091456.1, forward strand.
GCTTGATTCATCCTGCCTTCTGAAAGCCCTGATCTCACTGATCACCACTCGCTTGCATCCTTGCATGGCCCCATATCGGGCCATGTTAAAGGACCGTTAGACTGGTTAATAGCTTGTCACTTGTTTCATAAGACTTACACGGCTCTGTGATCTTACGTCCAGGGCTGCATAAACAATTGCCAGATGGTTTGTATGTTCCTTTTACTTTAACTGGTGATTATTTTTACACATGTCGGAATTGAATCATCAGCTGTTGGTCCCTGGCCCTATTACACCAGGTGATATTGGCCCATGTAATAGGCCCTAATGCTGTACACAGTGCATGCAGATAGGGCTCGGTATTCAGTAACTTGACCACCAATCCATTCAAAAGGGACTGCTGCAGATTCCTGCGTGTAGTTTGAGTTCTGGGTTTATGATATTACCTTTCCGTCCAGGCATGTGATACCAATTCCTTAGAATTCCCTAAGTGCACCAAATGTTTTTACATGTGATTTTACAGCAGTGTATACCCAATAGATGTAAAGTTCATTCCGTCCTGCAGGCAGCGTGTTTGGTCTCGGAAAGGGCAGTGAGTGTCTATAGCGGAGTCACCAGCAGGGCAGCCAGCGTCTGATGGGGAGGAATTCTGCTGGAAGCTGTCGATGGAGGGATATGAGGCGCTTTATGGTTTGGACCTGCTGGATGCTTGTCTGGCATTGACTATAAGGACATATTTGAGGTCCATACTGGGACTGGAGTTTCGCAGAGCTGGCTGTGCTGAGAATGTTGGACAATCTGCCGGGATTGGTCTAGCAGACAGTTTTCTTGTACTTTAGTACTGCCTAGTCAGGGGTAAGCACAAATCCTAACTTGAGTTTCTATATTATAGATGGCCTGTAATAACATACAGTATGTCGGGTCACTTCTATAAGCGGTTAGTGAATTTAACAAGGTGATAATAGTATGCTGGATTCATGCCATGGGGTTGTCTATACTTTTTATGCCTCAATAAAGTTTTATTTAAAGGAACAATAAAAAGAAAAATACAGAATATAAAACTCACAAATACTAAGTATGCCACAATATCCTGCCTAGGTATCTAGCCCACCTCCCCCTCCAGTGCATATGAAACTGTAAGAGGAGGAGTTTGGCTGGGAGCTAGCTTTCTGCAGTTCTTGATGGGACAAAACCTTTAATAAAAGTTATAGGACATAGTCTAAGTTCTAGCTAGAGTGTGTCCCCTTCAGGGCTGTGGAGTCGGTAAGCCGCAGCTCCGACTCCGACTCCTGAATTTTATCAGGTCCAACTCTGACTCCAGCTCCTTCATAAATGGCCAGTTATATACCAGGGGAGTTATTTATCACACTGGCTCAGCAGCTTCTCCCTATTGTCCTACATGATCCTGGGGCGACTTCTGAGGGAATAAGGAATACTGTATATAAAGCAGCTTCTCCTGTGTGTGTGCAGTGGATGCAGCCAGTCTCCAGCCTCCATGTCCTGAACTACTCACAACTAGACTAAATGGAGCAGGTGGTCTTTTCCTGCTGACAATCTTCTATGTTTCTAACTAAATATTCACCAGACTTAAAGAAACACTGCTAACACTGCCAGATACCTGTAATATAGAGGTCAGCCATAGTGATATACAGGGAGTCACACATAGTGATATAGAGGGGTCACACATAGTGATATAGAGGGGTCACACATAGTGATATAGAGGGGTCACACATACTGATATACAGGGAGTCACACATAGTAATATACAGAGGGGTCACACATAGTGATAACACCACACTGAGGACAGAGGTTACAGCTACACTACTTCTGTCTTCTCCTCCTCCTCTATATTACACAGGATATCTTCATATTACACTGCTGCTCATATACAGTCATCCAGCATCCAGGAAGAGAACAGCACAGATCTCCTCCCACACAATGAACTCTTCCAGCTCAGAAACAAACTGCCAAATAGTGACCGACAACTTTTCCATGACCCCCCCTTATGTAATAGGGCCAGTGTCCTATTAGAATATTGCTCATAATATATATTCATGAGCAAAACTTGTTAAATTCATATCAAAATTCAATTCTACATTTTTTAAAGATTTTTTTTAAAGCTGGAGTCGGTACATTTTTTTCCAACTCCGACTCCAGCCAAAACTAGCTCCGACTCGGACTCCAGCCAAAACTAGCTCCAATTCCGCGACTCCCGACTCCACAGCCCTGATATAGAGGTCACACAGTGATATAGAAGGTCACTGTGGGGGCACGCAATAGCACGCGCACACACACACACACAGCCTGATGCAGCCATAGCATACACACACACACCCACACAGCCTGCTGCAGCCATAGCGCACACCACACACACACACACTCTGCTTGCTGCGGCCATAGCACACATACACGCAGCCTGCTGCAGCCATAGTGTGCTCACACACACAAAGTAAATGACAAATCTATATACATGTCTGACACCCAATAAAAAAAATTCGTCACAGTTCTGTTTTAACACTAAAATGAGCCATTTGTGGTAGGATATAACTATTCAGATCCCTTTCTTGGTTCTGTGAACTGCTTCTGAGTTGGGACTCGGGATGACTCAATATCCTTGTTTTCTCAAGGTATTAACCTATTGAATTACTGGTATGAGAAGTATTTGCTCTAATTCATAAAAAGCAGTACATTATGATCTTGGGATATGTCAGTATAAACCAAGGTGGAGTGGGACCGTGATGGGAACGTACCCTATGCCTGACCCATGGCTGGGGATCACTTTAGATTTACTTTTGAAATGTTCTCATTTTGGTTTCTTTTATGTTTTATGCTGAGAACTCCACACCCGGTAGATGATACTTTCCTGGCCCAGTAAATCCCCTCTCGATCCCTACACAATAATTTAAGTCATTTGTGGTTTTCAGTCCCCATTTTAGCTTGTAATATCTGGAGGTTTAGGGTGGGAGTCGGGTTACTGATTGTAATAAATCGAATCTCCTGTTGTCTGGCCTGGTACAGCGGGGCCTTATATTCTTGCTGCGGGTTAGCGGCTGAGATGATAATCATAGAACAGAGCTGTCGGGATCCTTACGGATTGCCCAGTGTAAATATCGTTTTGGGTTCCATAAACCAACTTGTTCATGGAATGTGCGTTTGAAATGTAAATTGCGTTTGTATTCTTCAGATAATTTTATATATTATTGAATTTAATTTTTTAATGTTTATTTTATTTGACTGCTTTTTTTAATTTGTATATTTATAGTGATTGTAGTGGTCATGCTCTGAGGAGATCCAGATTTGTGGTGGATATTCACTGAAATGCGATATTTAAATTTCATCAATTTGCAGGATTTATGGGGAACATGTTTTATTTGGCATATTGTTTTATTATAATCTTTTTTTTTTTTTTTTTTTCTTTCTTTTTTCTTTTATTATATCCATAAATAATTACAACAGTATAATCAAAAACAAGAATAAAACTATACCCCATTCCCCCCCATACACACAGACCCCTCCCCCCCCAAAAAAAAAAAAAAAAAAAAAAAAAAAAATTATCTTCCAATAGAGCCCTTAGGCCAGTACATATCCTCTTTTTCCATGGAGTCGAACCCGCGGAACATCCTCTATAAATCCTCTTATTATGAGGTGCTGAAGTTCTAGCTCACGCTTCCCCCTCCCACTAGCTTATGAGGTTAGTTTATTGTTTCTATCCGTGCAGGGTCTCCGCCCCCCCCCGCCCACGCATGGGAAGCACCCCAGGCCAGACAAACAAGCCACACAAACAACAAATCAAAGGAGAAAGAGAAAAGGGAAAAAAAAAAACAAAAAAAAAAAAAAACAAAAAAAAAATGGATCAGATGGATTTCTAACACACAGCAAATCCACCACAGTTTTAGAAACTGCGCAAATCCCTCCCCAGTATCACTGTGGAGGTTTCACGCTTATCCCGCTCTCCCCTGATGACAAACAACCATATATTATGATCGAGTCTGACACCCTGGAATGCAGGAATCATACACACACCGCACTGGGGCTGCTCATGGACAAGGTCTATCCGAAAAGAGAAGAGACAGAGAAGAGGGACTCTCGCATCCTCTATCCCTATATTGTATATTATTAATTCCTTTTATACTTTCCTATATACAGAGCAGCGCAAACACACGGGGAAAAAAAAAAAAAAAAAAAAAAAAAAAAAAAAAAAATTGTTTTTTCTTCCTTTCTCCTTCCCCTCCTTGGAATAAGGCCATTCATACCAAAACATCTCAGCCCGGGGCACTCCCCCCGCCCAGGCAGGCGAAAGCGGCCTCCCCCATGGTCACCCCCAAAACTATCCCCAATATTTTATCGCACAACCCAGGAGTTCCGCGAGCACTCCACCGATCACAATCTGTCATGGATGTACCACCCCAAATAACTATACCAGACCTTCTCCTTAACTTAAGTTATACACAAATAATATAATCATACATAATCTCTTGCCCTCCTATAACAACATACTTTTACAAATATATGGGAAGAATATAGAAAAAGAATACAAAAATTACTTTATCCCAACTCCCCCTCCCCCCCCCCAAAAAAAAAAAAAAAAAAAAAAAAAAAAAAATCCTAAGACCTAGATCTCTCTCTCTCCCCTCCCTCCCCCCCCCCAACCCCATCAGCCCCTCCCAACTGTTTTCCCAATGGCCACATTTCCCATATTTTCCTAAACGGTTGGATCCTATTATTTTTCTTGGCTCTTATATATTCCATCACTATTATATTATTGACAACTTTTTTCCAACTAGAAGCCTCTGGTGGCTGAGGTTGTATCCACTGACTTAGGATACAGTTTCTAGCTGCAAACAAGGTTTTAGCAAGCATTTTTTTTGTATATACAGAGCATCTTACATCTGTGAAAATCCCCAAAATACAACACAAAGGTTCAAAATTGATTTTAGTACTAGTAACTTTTTCTAGTTCTGTTATTACATCTTGCCAGTATCTAAACAGTTTGGGGCATCTCCACAGCATATGTATCAAATCTCCCCTTGCTCCCGAACATCTAGTGCATACATCTGTATTTCTGATCTTCATTTTTGCTAATTTCAGCGGAGTATAATGTGTCCTATATATTATGAACAGCTGTGAGACCGTGTGGTTTAAACGGGGACTACACTCCTTTGCCGCTTCAAAAACTACAGACCAATCAATATTCTCTATCCCAAGATCTTCTTCCCATTTTATTTTGTACTGTGTACTAACTCTATATTTAATTTTCTGTGCGATAAGTTTATATATCTTCCCTATAAGACCTTTCTTAACGTGTAGTATTTGTGGCTGGAATAAGATGTGATCTTGTGTATTAAATATATCTTTATCTTGTGTTGCCTTAAATCCATGTCTAATTTGTATATATCTAAAGTGTTCTCTATAACTAACTCCAAATTCTTTTTGCAATACCTCAAACTTCTTAATATTTCTATCTTTCTTATCTATTAAGTGATCTATCTTGTGAATTCCCTTCTTTACCCAAAATATAGGATCGTCTATTTTGTGCAGTTCGCTAATTCGTGAATTTTTCCATAACGGCGTAATGTGTTTTATCCCCTTAAGTTCTAATTTCCTTTTAACACTATACCACACTTTTTTTATCATATAATCTATAGGGTTGTTTTTATTACCAATCTTGTCCGCCTCAAGCAAAGTCGGCAAATCAGGATGAAATTGATTCACCTGCCGCTCCCACATTCCCGTGAAGTCATATGCCTTCCATTTTACAATATACACCATTTGGGCAGCTAGAAAATAAAGCTCATAGTCTGGTAGTTTGAAGCCACCCTTACTCCTATCCTGAATCAACGTATCATATCTAATTCTCACATTCTTATTCTTCCATATAAGCACATTACACAATGTAACTATATGACGAAAACATTTTTTTGTTATCCACACGGGGCTATTTGCTAATACAAAAAGAACTTGGGGTAGTATGACCATTTTGATAATGCTCATCCGAGCCGCCATACCAATCGGAAGTTTGTTCCATATTTGAATTTTTTTTCTTATTTTGGAAATGAGCGGTATCACATTAAGGCCAATAAATTTTTCTATTTCAACCGAAAGTTCTATCCCCAAATATCTAATTGATTCCCCTGGTACACATACTCTCAATTGTCCAAAATCACCACGGTCACTTTCATGAAACAACATTAGTGATGATTTGGTCCAATTGATAGCAAAACCTGAATAATCCCCAAATGTATCTATAAGTTGTATCAGCTTTGGGACCGAGGTTTTAATGTTAGAAAGAAAGAGCAGAAGGTCATCAGCAAATAACGATATCTTCTCAATTCTGTCTGAATATACAAAACCCCCTATATCTACCTCATCTCTAATCATAATAGCCAAAGGCTCTACCGCCAAATTAAACAAGAGCGGGGACAGAGGGCACCCCTGTCTCGTCCCTCTCGTCAAACAAAAAGCATCAGACAAAACAGAGTTAACAAGTACCCGAGCCCTTGGAGCCGCATACAAAATCCGTATCCACTGCATAAAACTCGGGCCAAATCCCATACGCTCCATAACGGTCCACAAGTAGTTCCACTCGACGCGATCAAAAGCTTTGACCGCGTCGAGTGAGACCAACGCCCTACCCTCAGAGCCACCCCTGACCTCCTGTATATTAGAATACACTCTACGTATATTAGAATATACTCCCCTCTCCTGTATGAAGCCTGATTGGTCCCTATGTACCAATGATGTTATAACCCCAGCCATCCGCTTTGCCAAAACTGTAGCAAGAACCTTGACATCCGAATTAATCAGGGATATAGGCCTATATGACTCCGGGCTCAGTGGGTCTTTTCCCTCTTTAAGTATTACTACTATCACAGCTTCATTCAACGAATCAGGCAATATTCCTACAGAGTGAGAGAAGTTTAGCACTTCCAAAAATTCCTCCAAAAAGGAATCTTCCATTGCCTTGTAGATCTCTACGGGAATCCCATCTGACCCCGGAGCCCGACCATCCCTCATACCCTTCAGAGCATTTTTCAATTCCAACTTAGTGATGGGTTTCTCGAGATCCTTCATCTGTTCCTCAGTAAGTTTAGGAATTGAGACTCCCCGTAGAAAATCCCCAATAGCCTCACACCCCCACTTCAACTCCGATGAGTATAATGCTTCATAATAGTTCTTAAACACCTCTAAAATTTCCTTATTAGATGTAACTATCTTATCTCCACCTTTCATGGCCACAATCCCCTTACTGCTTTGTTGATGGCTAATTACCCGGGACAATAGCCTTCCCGGCCCCTCACCCTCTATACCCTTATTGGCCTTCCGAAACTGATCTTTAATTTCTACTTTAAGAGCTAACGCTTTATCTAATTTATCTCTCTCCTGCATCCATTCCTTCCAATTATCCTCTGACGGTACCTTCCTATACCTTACCTCAGAATTTTTAACCACATTGTATAATTCCTCCTCTCTTCTCTTTGCATCCTTCTTCCACCATGAAATTTTGTGATGTAATATACCTCGTAAAGTTGCCTTGAACGCATCCCAGACAGTACTTAAGCATGCAGTGCCCTTATTAGTCTCAAAAAAAACCTTATTTTCAACTTCTAGGTCTATCTGGATTAAATTAATCCAAAATGCATTTATTCTTATAGGTTTACAGATAATGCTCTCTCTCTTATACAGTTCAAGTATTAACGGGGCATGGTCTGACAATCCTCGCCTTCCAATTTTTATCCTCTTCACTAGGGACACACTAACATCCGTACCCAGCGCTAAATCTATGCGCGACATCACCTTATGAGTTTTATTAACACAGGTATATTCTTGGCAGTCTCCATTTACCTCCCTCCATAGGTCTCTCCAACCCAGTTCTCCTGTAATTTTATAGAGCTGTGTACTTCCCTGCTTCCCCAACCTCCCACCCATTCTGAATCTATCCATAGAGTCCACAAACACCTCATTAAAGTCTCCTAAGATATATTTAGGGCAGCTAGCCATTTTATGCATATGATTATCGATCTCGAGAAACATCCTAGAGGAGAAGGGGGGAGGGAAATACACAGCCGCTAACACCATCTCTATACCCTCACACCACATATGGACTACAACAAACCTTCCCAGTTTATCTATATGAGAGTTGATTATCTCTACTTTTAGAGACCTATGGAACAGGATACTAACCCCTCTAGAGTAAGAGGAGAAGGTAGAATGATAGTTTTCTGCCATCCATCTCCTTTTTGTCTTTTCAATTGTCTCTGGGACTAGATGAGTTTCTTGCAGAATAATAATTGCTGGCAAATAATGATTGAGAGCACTAAATACTGCAGCCCTCTTAACTTTACCAGACAACCCCCGTACATTCCAAGAAACAATTCTAAGGGTCTCTGTCATTGCTCAAAACAGAAAAGTTAGTATACAAGACATAGGCACACATATACAGGATGCCAGAGCAAAGGAGGCTCCAAGGAAGGAAGGCAGAAGAGAGAGAGAGAGAAAGAGAGAGACGAAGAAAGGAAAAAAAAAAAAAAAAAAAAAAAAAAAAAAAAAAAACCCTCCCCCCAACCCCCCCTCCCCCCAACCCCCCCTCACCACCCCTAACCCCCCCCCCTCTTCCCTCCCCCCTCCCAACAGACCCCCCCTCCCCCCCTCCCCCCACCCCCCCATTCGACCGACTACATAACGTTTACGCAGTCTGTCTCTTACCTAGCCATCCCCCCTCCCCCCTCCCCACCACAATACTTCACTAAGGAAAAAAAAAAGACATCGTTATATTATATCCGGCAACTTAGTATATCAAATTCCCTTCAGCTCCATCCACCGGGAAGCTTCAGCAACATCATCAAAAAAAATAGTAGTATCTGAGTAGATCACTCTAAGACGTGCTGGGAATAGCAAAGCGTACTTAATCCCTGCTGCCAACATTCTTTTTTTTACCCCTATGAAGCTCATCCTCTTTTTGCGTGTATCATAGGAGAAGTCTGGATACATACTTATTCGGTTATTATTGTACATTATTTCGCTTTGCTTTCTATTAAGTTCCAACAGAGTATCCCTATCTCTGTAAAAGAAGAGTTTAGCCAGAATCGGTCTAGGGTGAGCCCCTGGAGCCCTCTCTTTCATTGGCACTCTATGAGCCCGCTCAATTCCAAAATATTTGGACAATTTTCCTATATCGTATGTCCCAACCAACCAGTCATGGATAAACTGTGTACAGTTTTTACCCTCACTCCCTTCAGGGAAACCGACCAGCTTTACATTAGAACGCCTATCTCTGTCCTCTATCTCTACCAGTTTCCTCTGAGTATGTTCAACCTTTTGCTTCAACTCCTTTACATCTTCCAAACAATTAGTCTGAACACTTTCCACAGTAACCACTCTTCTTTCAATTTCGTTCATTTTTTCATTCATTTTACCTAGATCATTCCGAACAAACGAAACCTCTGCCTTAATAGATCCCATCTGTGACAGAACCTCTGTTAGTGAGTTATCCAACTTTTGTATCATGCCAAACATCTTTCCCAATAACTCTGTATCCTGAGTCTTATACTTTAATGCAGACGCCCCCTCAACCTCTTCCTCTTCTATCCCCTCTGATATTTGTCCAGACTCCTCTAAGGGGGGGTGGGAAGTTACAGTGTCACTGTTCAAGCTCCGCCTCCTATCTGCATTTGCCGACGTTTGTAGAAATTTCTCAATTTTTTGACTTGGACCCTTAGGCCCTAAGAGACTACTACTAGTTGGACCCCCTGATTTACGGGTTTGCTGTTCATCAGGTTTCTTCTTTGCCCCCATCTCACCTACCAGCTCTCTTATACCAATATAAAGCTATAGCTTAAAATCGCTATTCAGCCACAACAATATCACAAGGTGCAACCAGTAAAAGAAAAAGCAAGAAAAAGAAAAGATATTAGTGAGGGTTAACTTAAAGACTCTTGTTAGGGATCCCAGTACACAATGTTAGTACAAGTTGTTCCAAATTTCTTACTAGAGCTTCAAACAAATATAGATCAGATCTAGTGTCCTGGTGAAGCTCAGAATATTCAGTATTAGTATAGGTTAGATGGTTAAAGTCCAATCTCTCTCTGGAACTCCAGACAAACGATATTAGTATCCCTTAGGTCAAAATCACTTGCTAAGTTACCAGACACGTAGTATTAGTATGGATAATATCAAATTTTCTTGTTAGAGCTCTACATGCGCAACATTAGAGTGGGTTAAATCAAGTCTCTTCCTAGGGCTCCAGATACAACACGTGATGTAGATTAGGTCAAGTCTCATGTCAAAGTTCCACAGACACTGTATCAATATGGATTGACTCAGAAAATCTTAAGGGGACTCTAGGCACACACAACTCCAAACAGTTAAGTAATGCTTCATACAGTTTCAGTAGCACACTATTTGGAGCGATCTCACCCGTTTTCACAGATTAGCAGGCTCTCTCAGCAATTGTCTCGGTTCTCCTCCTCAATCACTAGTGTGTGTCAGATTCCCTTCAGCATTGCACCTCCATACAATGAGTTTCCCCGGCACAAAGCATTCAGGACACAGAGGTCTCAGACGCGACCATCCACTGTATCACCGCCGCTATCCGCTGCCTTCACAAGTAGCCACGGTCCAGCCACTCAGTCGTCTCTCGTCCTCTCAGCTTGTCGGGTCTCCCTGATAGCCTCACCGGAGGTAATCCATCTCGTTGCCACTATCGGAGCTCAGAGCGCGGTTTACCCGGCGTCCGGAAGCATGTGGTGGGTAGGGGGAGGAGCTACGAGCGCTCACGTCTCATGCGTCCGCTCCCATGGCTCCCCCCTCGAATCCGTTTTATTATAATCTTTGATATCCAGCATTTTGGGGCCATTTATGTTTATGTGGTTCTTGTGGAAGGTTTAGTGCACAGAAGCCTGAAGACCACAGCGTCTCAGTCACAAAAAGGTTAATCTAAGTTGTATTCGGATACTGTGTACAGTCCAGGCACAAGATCTGTGGTGGCCCTGGTAGTGGTGGAATTTTTTTTCTGCTCATAGGCCATGTTAAAATTAAATTTTTTTTGGGCCGTTGTATAATACTTAAAACAACGGCCGTTGTTTTGCGTATTAGATAACGTCCGCGGTTTAGCATGTTTCAGTCGTTTAAGTGTGTCTGAAATTGAATATACCATTAAATTTAATCGTAAAGATGATGAAAGGACAGTGAAAAAAGAAAAAAACCTGTGTGATCAACTAAAAAATAATGTCCGCTGTTTGCAAAAGACGTCCGTGAATAATTGTCATGATGATTATTTTGACACCCACGCAAACAACGTCCATGATTTAATACACTTTGTATTGGGTAGCCGTCATTTCATTGACTTCAGTGCATTCCATTGACGTCTGCTAAAATACGGTAATTACGGACGTCATTTAAAAAGAAGCAGTTTCCTTTTCACCTTTTTTTTCCACTTAGTGTGAACATAGCCATATAGTGCAGCATAGACTATTATTAGAGAATAATGCAGAGGCTCTCATGCCTACTTTTATTAACTGATATAGCAGCCATACTGATTTCTAATTCCCCACTGAAATAATTTTCTACTACTGCCTACATTTCCCATGATACTTCTGGCTTTGCAGAGAGAAGGGGGAAGTCATCACTGCAGTTTCCCTAATGAGATTAACTGGCAATCTAATCACCAGCAGCACCATTCAGATGGGGGAGGCGTCTGATAGGTGATGATATAAGCCTGTAGATCACAGGAAGTCAGCTGACCCAGGGTGCACCACTCCCTCTTGTCACAATAAGCACTGTGAATTTTTTTGTGGGTCAGACTGATAATCATATGACTGATCACAGACAGTAATGAATGATGAGAATGCATGATATCGGGCAAATTGCTACCAAATTTAGGTTAACTTTGCAGTTTGCTGCAAATTTAGCGTTCGGGTAAGGTGAGGGTTACATTAACCCTAACTCCACAAACTCTAATCCTACGCTAGTCTAACCCTACTAGTTCTTACGTCTTCCCTGAGTCCTTACCATGTCCTCTCCAGCCCAGCTTATAGAGAGGCTTTTCACTGTCAGAAGAAGTTCTGCAGCAGCTGGGGTATCTATGACAGGGTTCTGTACATCTGTGGTGCAGCTTTTGCACATCATTTCTTAGATAGAACCACCCAGATCAGGAGTGTCCTGGATTTGGCTCCTCGTCTCGGCATCTGGAGCCTGAATTACAGGGTCTATTTTATAGAGGTCACCACTTGGCACAGAACTGCAAATGCATAAAGACCCTAAACCTAAATGCTATCTTATTTGCATGTGTTGTATATTGCAATCTATTGTTCTCTGGTGTCGGCCATTTCAGTCTTGAGAATGTCTGAATGTAGTTTTCTATGGGATTACTGGCAGGACGTCCTTTCATGTCACTGCTTTTTCTGACTGTTGTGACTAATATTGGCAGAACATGCTGCTGCACGTTAGAGTTAGCAAATTCAGCCCAGCTAATCTGTATATATGTCTCATCTGTGTATTCTGTGTAACTAGGACTGTATAAAACACAGGCACCTCTATAGAGTTAGCTAAGGATTGTCTCTCTTTCTGCAGAAAAAAGAAGACGTCTACTTCGTGGTCCTAAGCAAAGAGAAGGGGGCCGGCCTGGGGTTCAGCATTGCCGGAGGAATTGACCTGGAGCAGAAGGCGGTCACTGTAAGTGATGATCAGATGGATCTTGCTGATGATGGATCTGCAGATCCCACCAACCTCGTTGGGATTACTTAGCAGTCTAAAAGTGGCCATAGACAGGAGATGACAGCTGCACATAGACAAAGAGCAAACACAAATAACCATTCGTAGTAGAAAACTTTAGATTAAAGAAGTCTGATACAATGAACAGAAAAAGTCTAATACGACCAACAAGAAAAAGTCTAACTTAAGGAATTAAAGGGGCTGTCTAGTATTATGAAAACATGGCTGCTTTCTTCCAAGAACAGTGCCATACCTGATTATAGGTTGTGTTTGGCATTGCAGCTCAGCCCCTCTGACCTAAAGGGTCTCTGTCACAAGTTTTGATTGGTCGAGGTCTGGATGCTCTGGCTCTTACCGTATGTTAGACAGAGCCAGGAGAAGAACGTGGCTTAGTGCTTCACCCCCTGGTTTGCAGCATTTTCTGTCCTGCAGCAGAAGACTGTCTCCATTTCATACTAGACTGGGGGAGCAGCAAACCAGGGATAGAAGAGCACAGCCCGGCATATCCCCCAGCTCTAACAGCTTGTGAGGGTCTCACCACTCAGACCCCAGCTGATTAAAACTAAAGACGTCATACGTTTTTTTTAAGTGACAGGGACACGTTAAATGGAACAGTTAGTGTTCATCCTTATCAAGGTCCGTCACAAGCAGTCACTTTTTTCTGCACTTCTCTATGGAGGCAGAGACGACACCTGCTACACTGTGGATGATCACCGGGCACCAATTCAAATGGGAAGAATGCAGAAAAATGTAACGGAATGGAAAAAGTTTATGCACAAAGCTCTGACGAATGGTTTTAACATTACTGGAAATTGTGAATATATTCAACATATGCAGATATAATGGAGCAAGGTTCACGCTTCCTGGCTCAGATAGGTAGCAAGGTTACACAAGGACACATCGCGCAACACTACAGTGGCTGACCTGCCATGCAGGAGTCTAGGAAAGCTTGGTGGCATGAATCTATCTATTTCCTATCTATGATCTATCTATCTCCTATCCGTCCACTTATGTAGACTCCCTAAATCGTATATATATACGTCTATTTATTAAGCCGATATATTATTGCCTCAGGTGCACAGAGTCTTCTCTAAAGCCTCAGCATCATGTGACTCCATCATCGAGCGAGGAGACCGCATCCTGTCCATCAACGGCCACTCTCTACAAGGTGCAGCTCACGGAGATGCCCTGAGCACTTTACACAGAGCCAAACTGAATAAAGAGGCTGTCGTCGTCATTCGAAAGGAGAGCGACAGGGAGAGGCCGTGCCGAACAGACCCGTCTGGGACAGGAGGAAGACACTCCACATCTGGAAGGGATGTGTCTATGGCAACAGATGCAGGTAGGAGGTGAACCCGGGGACGCATGAAAAACATTTCAAGTCACATTTGGTTCACATTATGGCCAGGAGACTACTTGCAATCTAATGAAATGCATATTATTACACATTGAGTTTTTAGCCTTATTGTTCCTCATCTGGAATTTTCGTTAGTTATTATCAGACAGAAATGCAGATGTATCTGGATAGTATATAATACAGTGAAGGATGCGATCCAGCTTTGTCATGCAGGATATGGGAGATGTTGGCTCGGCTCCGAAGTTTTCCATTCATTGTATTCTTGTTTGTCACGATATAAGGTTATAATGTATGCCTATGCTCGGACGGTGAATAGTGCAATCAGGGTACAAAAATTCTCAGTAATTTTCATAATTCTCTTAAATGTCAATATAGTAAACTGCAAAAAGACAGACCACTACATTGCAGACACTGACCTGTGCAGCAATTGCGGATTCGCACTACGACATGTCCAACTATTTTTTGCGGCATGGATTACTGCCTATGTGCAGATCTGCAAAAATTGAGAATGTTTGAATGAGCACATAGAAACCTATTGGTTTTACATTTGTCCGTACTTGGAGATCAATTGTGGACAAATTTAGCGGACGTGTGAATGAGGCCTTACTGTCCCTGTGTATGTAAAGACATAAAGCTTTTGCAGCATGACCTCCTTCTCAGTGACGCACTGTACTAACACTGGGGAAAAAATAGACTTTATCCCTTTAACACTGGACAGTTTCTGCAGAAGTGGCACTTTCCTTATCCATCTTCTTCTCTAGTGCACCCCAAGTCCAGTACAGGCATGGAAATAAGACAAGTTAGATGAAGTCAAATGGTGGCGCCCATATTTGACATAAGCAGCGGAATAATCTGTAGGCCGGTTTCATTTGAGTGGCTTGCATGTGGATTTTGGAGTTTTAGAGTCCCTGGAGTGGGTTTTGGAGTCTGCATTACAGAGCCTGATGGGTCACTTCAATCGGAAACGCTTTTTGTTACTTTTTGAAACGGCACACAACAATTTTTGATCATGAGAATGGAGATCTGTAATGTGTGGATTGCATGGAGTAGCAGCACAGAGGCATTCATTCAATATGGGACTTGTGACCATTGCTGAACGCTTCACTTGGTTATATTTAGAAGTTCCATAGAGAATGAATAGAGTGCTGGCCAAGCATGTGCACAGCTTCTCCATTAACTGACCTCCGTCCTCATCATTGATGGGATTCCCAGTATTGGGACCTTTACCAATCACCTAGTCGTCCCATTATCTTATGGATAGGGAATACTACTTAATCTTGGGTTAATCGGGCTATCTAAGAAGTACACAGACATGCTGGGTTTTTCATAGCAAGAAAAGCAGGAATAGATGAGGGTCTTGAATGTGCCCATACACCCAATAACATAATTTAAGAATGGGAATTTTCTAAAGTTTTACTCTTAATACATTGTCAGGATGTAGCAGTGTGTCAGCTCTCGTTCTCCTTCCATCATGTAATCCCCCCCTGACAGGCTGTGAATGGGCCCGGCCCCCTCTATGGGTTCTCTTGTTAGTTTTGGATACATGTGTAGGGTTGGGATTGTACAAAGTACAGACGACTTCCTCTTCTACTGTACATTAAAGTGCAATCATGTAACGCGCCCAATGTCTGGAGCTCTGTACACTCTCTGAGAGCTTCCCGTTGTGCTGGGCCCTGGCCGGTGATGTTTACACAGGTTGAAGTCTTTAGTCAGACGTCAGAAATGTTCCCTGAAAGTATATGGAGGAGGTCGCTGGTGTCAAGAATCCCACATTTTAACACACTTGTAATGATTTTTCGCTCCGTCTCGTGTAGTTTATGTGGTTGCGGTATAATAATTCCTATTGATACTACAGGAGATGTGTATGGAGGACAACTGCAATAAACAGAAATTCCCTTTATGAGCAGCATTGCTAAAATAAGAGAGCGGATTCTTCCTGCAGGGCAGCAGGAACAGACATATAGGGCGGAGAGGGAAGCGGTGTGGGGTTTCCTTTCATCATGGCCAGGGTTATAGTTATAGAGGGTACAGAGGAAGAAGATAGACCTGAGGGGGTCCAAAGACCTCCCTGCCACATACAAAGACACTAGTATCATGCAGTAAAAAGCAAAGTAGTTGGGTGTTGGGGGGGAAGGATGTATTATGTGACTGTATTATGGGAATGTTTATAAAGGACGCAATGTGGATACAGATTGTACATGTAAGGGGTAAACCTAAAACTGAAGTAAGAAATTCAGTCCATGACCCCTCCATTATTTTCCTTACCTGTGGTCAGGGACCAGGCCCTAGCACCGCTCCGCACTGTGAAAAGCTGGAGGCGTCTGAGAAGATCCGGTTAACACTTTACAGCATGTAGTAATCATTGTGCAGATCCGACTACTCTGCATATATTTAGTAGCTTCCAAAAATCCTCAGTTCCTACTTTTTCAATTTTTTTTGTCCACTTTCTCTTTTTCTTCCTCCTTTTTCCTTTATTTTTCCTTTAAGAGGTACTTTGGGCAGGAGGCCTTTTTTCTCTATGAACAGGGAGGGGGTGGATGAAAACAACAACGTCCACTTACCTTCCCGGTTCCAGCTCCCCTGGGGCCCATATCACGCTGCTCCAGTCCCCGGCCGCTTCCTGGTCTGAAGCAGGGCTTGGGATGTGACATTTCAGTTCTGCTTGGCCACTCAGCGGCTGTAGCGTGGTCCCGTCTCAGACCAGGAAGTGGCAAGGGACTGGATTAGCCTGATATGGGCTGCAGGGGAGCTGGAACCTGGGAGGTAAGTGGACATTGTTGCTTTCATCTACCCCATCCCTGCCCATAGTAAAAAAAAAAAGGCCTCCTGCCCAGAGTACCCTTTTACCTCCTTCCCCCTTTTTCTTTTTACCTTCCTTCTCTTCCTCCTTTTTTCATTTTCACTAGAAGCCACAGTGATGGTTGGGCTTACAACCTGAAAATTGATGAATAAACAAAAAGAAATCGATAGAAGCTTCTATAGGACTGTTCTTTTCTTTGATTCTCTGCTTTGTTCTTTGATTCACAACATAGGGTAAATGAGCGAATGACAACTTAGACACCGAAACACAGCACTTACAGCTCAGTCTTCTCCCTCTTCCTCTCTGTAGGGGCTGCTCTCCTGTAAGGTTGAGGACCTTCAGGTCATGTGATCAGATCCTTCACCCTTTTCTCTCTCTGTACAGGTCCTGCTCCCTCTCCTTTGTTTTTGGATGTTCAGCCATAACCCTGCACTACAGGCTGAACATTAGAGCATCGGGCCCCTTTCTCTCTCTGAGAGGGGCTGTGGGCCCCGGTAAGCCCTGTGCTAATGCCGGCCCTAACCACTATCCTCAGATACATATGAAATATAGGGATGAGGAAACAATTGGAGGCCCAAGCTTTATGATAGGTGCCCATTTTGATAACTGAAATGGGGCCTACACTCTTCTATGGATAACACTGCACATATACCTTGAATTTAGCATTGGTCATTCCGCAGTTTCTATTGGTTTACCAGGCGGGTATCATTGGTACAGAATACTCAGGCTGCCACTGTATTCCGGGATATATAGGGTTATTGTTCTGTAAAACCTCAGTGAGTCTTGCAGTTTCCATTGGGAGCACAGATGGGAGCTGTTAGAGGAGCGCAGGTCTTATCCAGCCAGGATCCAGCTGCCGTGTCACAGACAAATTGCTATTTTTCCATAAACCTTTTTCACCCCTCTGAATAATGAATAATCTCTACAATTTATCAATGTGATTTGGACGGACATTTCATTTTTCATCCAAGCTGCATTGTTATTACTGTGCTGAAAAGAAAGAGCCTAGCTGGCATTATCATCCTATCGATTGCTGACGTAGGTAACAATATGGTACTATGACGCACCTGTGTCCTCTGTACAACAAATGTGATGGTGCAGGCTAAACTGTGATACATGGGACAAAGAAGCTGCTGGTTTACAGCTAACTAGTCACTGTGTAAATGTATTACATAACTTGTATCCTGTACAAATCCTGTATTATCCTCCAGAGCTGCACTCACTATTCTGCTGGTGGGGTGACTGTGTACTTATATTACATTACTTATCCTGTACTGATCCTGAGTTACATCCTGTATTATACCCCAGAGCAGCACTTCCTATTCTGCTGGTGGGGTCACTGTGTACATACATTACATTACTGATCTTGAGTTACATCCTGTATTATACCCCAGAGCAGCACTTCCTATTCTGCTGGTGGGGTCACTATGTACATACATGACTTATCTTGTAGTGATCTTATATCTTGTTGCACTTCTTGTGCTCTCTGGTGACTGTGACACCACATATATATCTTAGGGCTTATTCACACTATCGCGGCACGGATTCCCTAGCCGGAGCCCCCCTCCACGGGTCCCCCCACCCCCATGATGTGCTCTCCTGTCATCGCATCTACTACTCACCTATTCCCCTGTGCAGACCAGCTACAAGCGCTCACCGGAAGTGGCCTGGACTACGCTGCTTGGAGAAGGCAGCGGAGTCCCGGACACTTATGTTGAACATGTACACCGGTCAGCACGAGGGAATAGGTGAGTAGTAGATGCGATGACAGGAGAGCACATCATGCTCTCCTGTCATCTCTGCAGCCGGGCTGCTGGGGGTGGGTCGGAGGGGGTGATGCATGCCGTGATCCGCACTAGGACATGTACTAGTTTTCGCAGTGCGGGTCACAGCATGAATCATGTGAATGGCTGCATTGACTTCAATGGTCCCTAAAATTGCACGTGGTCGCGGATTACGGCACATGTGAATGCAGCCTTAGGTTGTTGGAGATATCTCTGTATGAGAGGATAGAACAGAGGGCTGTGATGTATATACATAGACATACATGTCATTATATCATTAATAGGCTCCAAAAAGGTATACTGTTTTTCATAGCACAAGTAGATATGTCTGGCTATAAATACTGGTGTGGTGTACGCCAGTGGCAGGTGAATTGGGGCGTATGGACTAATTCAGTGTATGTGCCAGGATTTATTACCAGAATGGCCGCTGTTGCTTCAGTATAAGACTCACATGGAAAGGAGAAGTCGGCTATACTAGCAAAGGGACTGTATCCCTGGCTTGTCCCTATAAAGCGTTTTACAGGGGGATCAGCAGATCGGTGTGCAGGGAACAATGGCCGCTCATGACGCATTGTTGTGCTTTGTTGCAGCTGATGTGGATCTGCAGGATGCCGTGTGCGTGGAGCTTCACAAGACGTCTGCCGGGCTGGGCTTCAGCCTGGATGGAGGAAAAGCTTCTATTTATGGGGACAGGCCTCTGTTCATCAAAAGGATATTTAAAGGTATGTTTTATGCAGCTGTCACCTTGTGCAGCTCTGGCTGACAGGATAATGATACAGTCACCTGTACAAATGACAGGAGCGCTGGGCGGAGGCCGACCTACCTGAGCGCTGTGTACAGGTCGGGCCCTGTTATTGAGAAGCTGTCGGATAATTGTTAGGCGTGTCCATGGAAGAGAATCTTCTTATCGTAGACACTAGCAGTAAGCTTCTAGTCAGACAGAAGAGTCACCACTATATGCAGAACATGACTGCCTACTACAGATCATCGACTGATCCACAGCCCTGCCATCACCAATATATCTTAGTGTAAGAGTCCATGAGGACTGCCTATATTGATACACTAAAGCAAACCCTCAGCTTTCAGAAAGACCGTGGCAGGATAGTTGTCAAGAATCTATGTAAAAAGAACATTGATTCCATTCACAGACAGCAAGCAGGGATCTTATAGTGGTGAGAAACTGAAATATACACAATTATTAAGGTGTTACTGTCATTTATCAAAACTTTTGAGGCACATCAAAAAAAATTATCGGTTGTGGTTTGGGTGTTCAGACCCGATTGCTTTTTTTAAGCAGGTAGAAGTGCTTCCTTACAGTGGTACTCTGCATTAGTAGACCCTATTAAAAACATCTCCAGCTCTGGACAGTTTCTGACATCAACAGAGGTGGCAGCAGAGAGCACCATGTCAGACTGGAAAGAATAAACCACTTCCTGCAGGACATACAGCAGCTGATAAGCACTGGAAGACTGGAGATTTTCTGAACTTTCTAAAACCAGTTGATTTGAAAAAAAAATTTTTTGCCGGAGTATCCTTTTAAGTGTTGCTGTCCCACTGATTGTATAGTAGTCTATGGAAACCCTCTCCTGCAGTGATCCAGTGGGCACAGCTGAGCGCTTCTCCTGGCTTCTCCTACCACTCAGTTGTGTTACACTTGTCGATACATCACTGTGACATGTTAAAACTTTTGTTAAATGACGGCAACACTGTGTAAGACCTGAAAACCCCTCTAGGGCTATGTTCACACCAGTCCGTTTTGACACCGATTTTGTTGGATATCTCATGCCGAACAAGTATGATAGTGCAAATGTTTCCACAAACTTATGTGCATATTACAGACACCGTGCAGATTTTCAGGGCCCCTGTGTCAGCCTTGGATCCTCATGTAAATATGACTTATATGACCATGTCTCTGCTGCCCCCTCTGTCCATGTCAGGAACTGCCCAGAGCAGTGCAGTAATATGGCCACATCCCATTAGATCCTGTCAGGGCCGATTCTAGGTTCTATGCTGCCTGAGGCAAAAATTGAAACTGCGCCCCTTCCCCCGCAAACACAACTATATACCAGCAGTGAACATTGCATATATAACTACATACCAACAGTGCATACAGAACTATATAACAGAAGTGCATACACTAAGGGTATGTTCACACTGAGTAAAACAGGTGGAATTCCGCGGTGGAACTCTCCGCCGCACGATCCCGCCTGTCTCTTTGTCCCATAGCCCATCTATGGGAGAGCGTGCGCTCCTCCGCAGCCGCCGCTCTCCGCTCGAAGAAGTAACATGATACTTTTTTGAGCGGAGAGCGGCGGCTGCAGAGGAGCATGTATAAGTGCCAGTCTTAATGGTGGTGACATATGGGGAGCCAAGTGTTAGAGACCCCCAAATAGTATAGGCCTCAGAAGGCCTAATACTGCCAGCTTCAGACACTCAATAATACTGTTAGCCTCAGAGACCACCTTACCCATATCATCATACTACTCCCCCCTTCATCCTCCATCATCATACTACTCCCCCCTTCATCCTCCATCATCATACTACTCCCCCCTTCATCCTCCTGCCCTATCATCATACTACTACCCCCACCTTTATCCTCCAGACCCTCCATCATCATACTACGACCCACTTTATCATCCTCCTGCCCTTCCATCATCATAGTATAACCCCCCTCATCCTCCTGCCCTTCCATCATCATAGTATAACCCCTCTCATCCTCCTGTCCTTCCATCATCAAACTACAACCCCTCTCATCCTCCATCCTCATAGTACAACCCCTCTCATCCTCCTGTCCCTCCATCATCATAGTATAACCCCCCTCATCCTCCTGCCCTTCCATCATCATAGTATAACCCCTCTCATCCTCCTGTCCTTCCATCATCAAACTACAACCCCTCTCATCCTCCATCCTCATAGTACAACCCCTCTCATCCTCCTGTCCCTCCATCATCATAGTATAACCCCGCTCATCCTCCTGCCCTTCTATCATCATACTACAACTACCCCTCTCATCCTTCTGCCCTTTCATCATCATACTACTACCCCTCTCATCCTTCCGCCCTTTCATCATCATACTACTACCCCTCTCATCCTTCTGCCCTTTCATCATCATAGTACTACCCGTCTCATCCTCCTGCCCTTTCATCATCATACTACTTCTCCCTTCATCCTCCTCCTGTGCCTTCATCATCATACCACTAGCCCCTTCATCTGTATTTAAAACAAAAAAAGCCATACTCACCTCACCAGTATGGACCCTCTAGTCTTCCAGGGACTCCTCTCCCGCTCTGCATGGGTGACATCACTCGCGCTCGGCAGGGGGCGGGGCTTCCCGCGGCAGAGGGCGGAGCTTCCCGGGACATGGTTTTGCCGGGGCTGTCTCGCCAGAATCAGGACAGTCCCGGCAAAATCTGAGGGCCCCCACCTGCTCCCCTCCTCACCATCCGGACCGGGATCCACCGCTTCTCCTTTCCCTCGGTGACAGGAGAAGACGCCACACAGGCCCCTTCCCCAGGCCAGGTCACAGCGCCATACACGCTCTCTGTTGTACAGCATTGTGACCTGGCCTGGGGGAGGGGCCTGTCACCCAGCGGATGCCGTACAGGGGAGAGGATTATAGTGTGAGTGGGGGCGTCCTCTCCTGTCACCGAGGGCCACGAGTCTGACGGCAGTGCATCCCTAGAAGCTGCAGAGCTGCAGCTTCTAGGGATGCGGAAAGGGGGACACCTGAGCGGTCGGCGGGAGTCAGATGACAGGGCAGAAGTTGCCGCCCCTAAAGGGACCCCAGAATGTGCCGCCTGAGGCGGAATACTCATTCCGCCTCATGGCAGAAGCGGCCCTGGATCCTGTATGTAGCAGATAGTGACCTGACACCGGATTATACACAGTACATTATGTCTCTATACTGCCGGAGTACATACGGTTCCTGTTTAGTGAATATGTCAGACCCCGCTGTGCCCCCTGTACCATGTATTATGGCGTGTGTTTATCCTTCATCTCAGTGCTGACTGCTATACATTCCCATCCACAATGTATTGGATTTCCTTCCCCCGTGTTACACAATGGCCGCCTGTATCTCCTGTGGGGGTCCTCAGTGATTTATGGGCGCTCATACTTCTCGTGTTAAGGCTTTCAGGCCGGTGTTAAATCCGTATTGGTTTCTGCTTCAGTGGAAAGTACAGCGATTATTAGAGAAATATGTTCCATCCCGGATTACGTCACCTCTGTCTACAATTGGTTACAGTTTCTATCTGATATCCCCATGTGTGGAGGGTTCTGTCCACATCATGTGTAGCGGGGC
Organism: Dendropsophus ebraccatus; assembly: GCF_027789765.1. Lineage (NCBI taxonomy): Eukaryota > Metazoa > Chordata > Amphibia > Anura > Hylidae > Dendropsophus > Dendropsophus ebraccatus. The sequence continues at coordinate 171,658,925 of NC_091456.1, forward strand.
CCCTCACATACTTTGTATGGCTGTAGGTTTCCATCATCAGAGGGAGACAAGTTTTTATGTTTGTCTGCATAACTTCCAGTATACAGCACCATACAACTTCTGTACAGTGTGGGATAATAATGACTGCCCCCCGATGATGTCATCAGCAGAGATGATGCTAAGGCAGTGATGTCATCACCCATGTGCATTTTCACACCCACCGGCCTACAATGTGCTCTGCTCGCTCCCTCCACCAATATTATTCTAGGCCAGCGGTCTTAAACGCAATTCACCCGGGGGCCGCTGGAGGTAGAGTCTGGGTGAAGCTGGGCTGCATCAGGTTTTCCACAAGAAAAGGGGTGTATGACTATACAGGGGGTCACATAGGGATAGGGGTGTATGACTATACAGGGGATCACTGTGTCCTTTATCAATCACAGCGCACTGAAAGGCCAGGTTGGGCCGGGTGAGGGGGGGGCACACTGACTGACAGGACGGGTGCGGGAGGAAGCGCACTAACGGGACAGGTGAGGGGGGGAGTGCACTGACAGGACAGGACAGGCTGGGTCGGGTGGGCGGAAGTTCACTGTTGGGAGGGGGGGGGTCACTGACAGGCTAGAAGGGGGTGCTCTGACACATACGGCGCTGCACCAACCTGTGCAGCGCTCACAGCTCAGCCCTCAGGCAGGGAGACGAAAATACCTCAAATACCGTTCTGGCAAAGTTGAGGTCGGTTAACAGACGCCAGAAACGGTAACAATATTTTCACGTATATCGCCCAGCCCTAACCCTACCGTGATTGGTAGGTTCATTCAGCTCTGCACACAACACTGAAAAGAGCTATTCGTATCAAACTTGGGCCACACTAACATTAAACATTGATATTGAGGTGGGGGCTTCAAACTATTGTACCGAGGGCCGCAGTTGGCCTGGGGGCGCGAGTCTGGGACCCCTGTTCTAGGCAGTTATGTTGGTGATAGAGCCTTATAGAGGATGATCAACCTCTGGCAATGGTCAGCGCAGCTCCTTAATATCCGCCTGGCACTGACTTTATAGGGTCACTGCCCCCCCCCCCCCCCAGCACCTGTGATGTCATAATGGTGATGGTTTTTACACTTTACCACCACCAGTGATATTCCAGGCAGCCATGTTGACACCTGAAATATATCCAATATATAAAGAGGACACATCATGACTCTGGCAGAGGCTACTGAGTTGTGACATTAGCATACAGCTACTTTTATGAGACTTTCACCACGGTTATGTCTGCACCCTTATTTTCCAACAAAACACAGTAATCACTGAACTCAAGGAGAACAGCGAAAAAAAATTCCAATGAAGTACTCAATCAAGAGTCTCCACTGATGCCCCCAAAAATATAAATATGCAAAACAAGAGTCCGTGGAGCCTCAGTTACGAGTCTCAAAACACGGGATAGCCAGATATCTCTAGCCTGTTGCCAACGGGGGGGCCTCCATGATGGGGAGAGCACCACACCACCCTGATAAATAACCCCTTAAGTCCCACTCGGTTGCGAGTATTGGAACATAGACAGGGAAACAACAGGATGGCCCCTTTTGTCAATGTCTAACTCAAGGTGCGAGTATTGCGATCATGACAAGGGCTTACAAAGGCAGGCCTGCCTGGCAACAGGCTAGAGATATCTGGCTATCCCGTGTTTTGAGACTCGTAACTGAGGCTCCACGGACTCTTGTTTTGCATGCACCCTTATTTTGTCATCTTATAAGCAATACTCCTATAACCTCATTACATGCAGTGGTTCCCTATGACCTCATCATGTGCACTGGTTACTTATGAGCTCATTACATGCAGTGATTCCCTATGACCTCATCACATACAGTGGTTCCCTATGACCTCATTACATGCACTGGTATGCCCTATGATGTCAACCACCAGCGCTCCCTGAGCTGTGATACAGCATACCAGCTTCTTTTATGAGACTTTCATGACCAGGTTTTTGTCTGCACCCATTTTTTGTCTTATGCAGAATACCCCTATGACAACATCTCATGCAGAATACCCCTATAACATCATCACATGCACTGGTTCCCTATGACATCATCAGATGCACTGGTTCCTTATGAGATCATCACATGCACTGGTTCCCTATGACATCATCACATGCATCTGTTCCCTATGACATCATCACATGCATCGGTTCCCTATGACATAATCATATGCACTGGTTCCCTATGACATCATCACATGCATCTGTCCCCTATGACATCACCACATGCACCGGTTCCCTATGACATCATCACATGCACTGGTTCCCTATGACATCATCACATGCATCTGTTCCCTATGACATTACATGCACTGGTTCCCTATGACATCATCACATGCACTGGTTCCTTATGACATCATCACATGCGCTGGTTCCCTATGACATCATCACATGCACTGGTTCCCTATGACATCATCACATGCACTGGTTCCCTATGACATCATCACATGCACTGGTTCCCTATGACATCATCACATGCACTGGTTCCCTATGACATCATCACATGCACTGGTTCCCTATGACATCATCACATGCACTGGTTCCTTATGACATCATCACATGCGCCGGTTTACTATGACATCATCACATGCACTGGTTCCCTATGACATCATCACATGCATCTGTTCCCTATGACATCATCACATGCACTGGTTCCCTATGACATTACATGCACTGGTACCCTATGACATCATCACATGCACTGGTTCCTTATGACATCATCACATGTGCCGGTTTACTATGACATCATCACATGCATCTGTTCCCTATAACATCACATGCACTGGTTCCCTATGTTATGTTATTACATGTACTGGAAGCCAGTAGCCTGTGTCCACACTTTAATCTGCATCTCTTCTTTGTCAGACTATCAGCTTTGTATGTGGAGAATTTCAGTACATGAAGCACTTACTGATTGTACCAAATCTTGACTTTATCACTTTTTGCCCACAGGTGGCGCAGCTGAGCAGGCTGGAAAAATAGAGATCGGGGATGAAATCATTTCAATTGGTGGGAAAGCTTTGATTGGCCTCATGCACTATGACGCTTGGAACATAATCAAAGCGGTTCCTGAGGGGCCGGTACAGTTACTGATCAGAAAACACAGGACTGCAGTGTGAGGAGAAGCCCCTCTCTATGCACTTATTCTCTGTACAGAGGGCTGAGCGCCCCCTAGCTGTGTCCATGGGAATGACTTCACGGTAAAGACCTGGGACATCAGGCAGTGATGACACCGGACACTTATATCTGGACCTTCAAGGATCTATAAAGATCAGAGGACACTGGGTCAGCCTCGACTGCGCTACTACTCCTGGCGATGCCATGCAGCGAGGATTCGCCAGTCTGTACTTCTCATGTGGTGATTAAACTTGAATAATAACATTTATTTATATCTTCTATTTTAACTTTTTTATCTACAGGAAAGGATTATGTTGCATTTACGATCCTATAGATGCAGCAGAGCTGAGTTCTTCTCGTGCACTGTGATATTGTCCAGTTGGTTTAGCTATGGTCCTATGACAGGCTTGGCTCTGCTACAACTCATCGGAGAAGGAACTTTACTTGGACGTCTTCTCACAGATAAATTAATAGATATACTGTAGTTATTTGTCTATAAATGGGGCTGAGCTGAGGGTGGAAGAAAGGAATCTGTCTCTCTAGCGCCACCTATAGGTACCTACAGATATAAATAAATATATATATATATATATATATATATATATATATATATATATATATAATATAAATTTGCAGGTCTTATAGGTGCCGCTAGAGAAACCATTTTCTTTCTTCTGGAGCAGACATACTGTACTCTGCTCACCTTTTAGCTCTGGGTAGCCAGTACAATATACAGATGAAGCAGAGCTGAGTATGGAGACAAAAATTACAGATAACGCTCTATGAAATCATGGTTATCTGAACTGACAAACTCAGCTCTGCTAAGTCTTTGACCCAGCTCCTAGGGCTGATAGTGTATAGACAATAAAGAACTGATGCCACAGCGACACCTGATGCTATAGATTTATACACAGACTCATAGATATATATATATATATATATATATGTACGGCAGGTAAAGAGTCTGTGCCCCCCCCCCCCCCACAGCGCTCATTGACGGGTAAATCCTTTATGTTGTCAAAGTATATTCCACTATTTTTATTACACATAGAGCAGAGGTCTGCAGTCGGTTTGTATAACTACAACTCTTAGCATCTTCCTAGATCCTGAGTGTTGTGGCATGCTGGGAGTTGTAGTTACAGTGACCCAGGTTGTAGATCACTGATATAGAGAATATAGTGTATAAGAAAGTATTTTTAACACAGGAAAGTCGTCTATGCTCTAGCACGCACCTTGTCTATAGGTGACTCCTATAGGATGGTTGGTCACTTGTCATTTCCTTGTCAGGATCATTCACATTATTTTTGGAGAATGGTTTAGCAGCATCTCTGGGTACAAAGGGCTTATACTCCTGGGTATGGAGTACAGGTTGTGACTGCAGCAACAGACTGCCCCATAAACCAATTTACATCATGTATTATGTGATAGCATATTAAGTGACTAAAGGGGTATTTTTATTATAATTTTTTTTCAATCAACTCTTTTTTTAATCAAATTCTTTCATTTAAAAATCTCAAGTCTTCTAGTACATATCAGCTGCTGTATGACCTGCAGGAAGTGGTGTATTCTCTCCAGTCTGACACAGTGCTCTCTGCTGCCACCTCTGTCCATGTCAGGAACTGTCCAGAGCAGGAGAAAACCTCTCCTACTCTGGACAGTTCCTGACATGGACAGAGGTGGCAGCAGACATCACTGTGTCAGACTGGAGAGAATACACCACTTCCTGCAGGACATACAACAGCTGATATGTACTAGAGATTTTTAAATAGAAGTAAATTACAAAGTTTTATAACTTTCTGACACCAGTTGTTTTAAAAGAAAACATTTTTTTTTATTCTGGAGGTTCCCCTTTAACTTCCATTCACTTTAATAGAGAGTGACCTCATATAGACAGACTGCTATCATAAAGGATTAATGCCCTCACCCCTGTGATATCGCAGTCCATGCTGCCCCTTTAAGGTGTTATGACTTCTATGACATCATAACTCATGTGTAGTCACAATCCATATAGTCTGTTGTTGCTTATTAAAGGGTTATTCCAAGAAAGCAGCCATGTTGTTGTTATCCTGGACAACCCCTTTAAAGCATATTTACATCATAGTGGGCGGTCCCCTGCTTACCAGTTCAGTGGTCGGTTCTACGAATATTTCTGAATGTATCATCAATCATGGAAGGTTTTCAATCATTATCCTTAGATTAAAAGTTATCCCCCATCCACAGGATAGAGGAGAACTATAGCTGGGGGTCCAACTGCTGGGACCTGCACCGATCCTGAGAACAAAGATCAATTGTCACAAAGATGAATGGAGCGGCAGTGCACATACCTGACCACTGATCCATTCACTGTCTATGGGATCTCCACACATAGGGAAGTATTGCACCCAGAAGACTGTGAATAGATCGGGGGCTGAACCCCTACACTGCCGCTCCAGTCACCTGGAGACATTCAGCCTTCATTTTTAGGATCAGTGCATGACCCGAGTGATCTGACCCCCAGCGATCAGCCTGTTATCAATAGCCCCTTTAAGAATCAATAGCCTCTTTAAGGATACCACCCAATGCCCAGAATTATCACCAAGGCCCCCAACATGAGTTACTTACCCATATCACTTCCCTTTCAACTATAAATCCCATCTTCTAGGACCATAAGTGTTTCCATAGGCTCCATATGTCACTTCAGTGGTCACTACGTAGATTCTTCCTTTCTAGTCGATTAGTTGGATTTTTGTACCTTTTTCCTTCTATATTTTTAACACTTACATCTAAGCGACACTATACTAGGACAGGATCGTCCTGTGTGCTATAAGGGATGATGGGAGTATTACCGATGAATTAATCACTCAATGCCTTGCACTTTTTGGATGTAAAAACTGGGAACAAGGGTCATTGCTTTATGTAAAGGATTAGAAAAACATTCTTTATTCCAAAAAACAGCACCACCCTTGTCCTCAGTTTGGGTGTGGTATTGCAGCTCAAAACCATTGAAGTTAATGAAGCTGGGCTGTAATACCTGTTTTTGGAATAAAGAATCTGTGTTTTTCTAATCATGCGTAAACCCTTTAAGGACAGTATTAAAGAGGTTGTCCAGGATAAGAAAAAAATAGCCAATTTTTATTTTTTTCCCTCAAAACTGTGCCACTCTTGTCCTCAGGTTGTTGGTGGTTATTACAACTCTGCTCCATTCACTTCAATGAAACTGAGCTGCAATGCCCCACACAAACTGAGGACAGGGGTGGCGCTGTTTCTGGGAGAAAACAACTTTGTTTTTCTAACCCTGGATAATTCTTTAAAGTAACAATGAGGGCTTGAGGGGGCGAGATATGACAGATATCCTCTTTGTCATGCTTTGCTCATGCTGCAATTAGTAACACAGTCTATGTTTTATTTGAGTTTTCCTTTATGCTTATTACTACCAAAAAGCAATGCTCTCCAGCTGCTGTAAAACCACAACAACCAGCTGGAGAGCCGAACTCTGGGTTCCCTTATGGAAACCATCAGAAGCCAGGCTTACTCACAGCTGTGTAAGGACCCCATCCAAATAAAACTATTTAAAAAATACAAAGTAACAGAAGTCTCCTCCCGGGTCACCACCACCGCCATCGTCTTCTACGTCCTCACACCTTGATGATTTTTGTAACATATTGTATATTTTGTTTATAGAATTATAATTTGTTCAGTTTTTTTTGTGGGATCTTTGCCTTGTACATGACACCAGTGCAATAACACTCCATAGACTGTACATTTGTAATGCTGCTTTTCCTCAGCTATGTAAATCTGATATTGTATCTTGTTTTTAGTAGTTTTACAGAAAATAAAACACACAGTATTGCAGCTACGAGTCGTGTTTCTTCCTTATGCCTTTCTGAATGTTTTTGTGAGTCTGTGGCGGTGCAGCAGCGCCATCTGCAGGGGACATGTAACAACTACTTCAGCTTAGCTGGTGTTTATATGAATAGGTTTTCCTTACAGTAGGGGGTGACTTAACGGGTACTCTGGAGAAATGAAAAAAAGTTTTCAGTTCAACTGGTACCAGAAAGTTTTATAGATTTGAAACTTATTTCTATTAACAAAAACAAACAAACGCAAGTCATCCAGTACTTATCAGCTGCTGTATGTCCTGCAGGAAGTGGTGTATTCTTTCCAGTCTGACACAGTGCTCTCTGCTGTCATCTCTGTCCAGTAACAAATCCCCACAGAAAACCTTTCCTGCTCTGGGCAGTTCCTAACTTAGACAGAGGTGGCAGCAGAGAGCACTGTGTCAGACTGGAAAGAATACTCCACTTCCTGTGGGACATATAGCAGCTGATAAGTACTGGAAGACTAACATTTTTTTAATAGAAGTAATTTATAAATCTGTATAACTTGATGGTACTAACTACTAGTAAGAAAAATAAAAATTGGTGCCTATGTAACTGTCCAGTATAAATTAAAGGGGAAGGAGCCTGGACATTTGGCTTCTGAAAAGAGAAGCAGCAAATGATGAGTCATTGTGATTTTTTTTAGCCTCTAATGATGAATATCTGGTTGTAATCTTCACCGGCCTGAAAAAAAAAAAAAAACTGCAGCTCTCACCGCTTGTACTTTTTCTTCACTTCTTGTACAGCTGTGAGTAACAGACAAAAGATGTCTTGGGTGTCCTCAGTAGTCACAGCACTGTTAGGGTCAGCACCGTGCAAACAAGACTTCTTGACATTGCTAAATCTGCCCAAATATTTCTACCTAGTAAAGCACGTTAAAGTGTCACTGTCGTTATAACATTCAAAATCTAAATCAACAGTAGATGTTAAATATGCTGTAAATCAAAGCTGTACTTACCAGAAATCCAGGTCCAGTCTCCTGAGCGCTCAGATGGCCTGGGATACACAGGACTGCCTGTTTTTAGATTTCGAAAGTTATTACAACAGTGAGACTTTAATCCATGGATCAGTCATGTATGCAAAAATAATAAATGTAAGCATAGGCGGATTATAATGAGGGCAATCTGGGCTACCACCCGGGGCCTTGGGCTCCAGGGGGCCCCAGGGAGATTGGCTACATCATAACCCTGCCTGTCCCACTGCCTAACAGCGCCGCGGTCACCCGTTGCTGCGCTGTGCACCGTCCTTTAACTGTAAGCGTGTTTTTTTTTTTTTGCAGAAATTAATAGTCCAGGCGATTTTAAGAAACTTTGTAATTGGGTTATTAGGCAAATATGCCATTATCTGCATTCAAAAAGACTTTCCCCAGGTCCCCCCATCCTCTCCTTTCTCTCATCCACTGCTCATTATCAGGAAATCTCGACTTTTTTTTACATCAGTTGAGCCCTGTGTAATCTATGGAGGGGGGAGGAGGGAGATTAGTCGCCAGCAGAGAACAAAGGATTACACAGCAGGACCTGTGTGAAAGCTGGTATTCAGAGGTCAGAGCTGACTTCAGAGGAGATATCCCGGTGATGTAGCTGTGAATTAACTCTTTGTTGACCTGTTTTGGTGCCTCATCTTCCTCCAGCCCTTCCCTCTCCATAAGACAACCAGGGGGGAGAGCTTCAAACAGCTTTTTCGTGATAAAAATGCATTTTTTGGCTAATAAACCCACTACTAGTACTATTGATTTCTGCAAACATTTTTTAAAAGATAGTGACACTTTAAGTGCTGCCCTCTCTCTCCCTCGTACTGGTCCATGCCGCCAGTCTCCATCTGTTTAGGAGAGGGCAGAACTACCGCCGTCCGCTGCATCAGTACTATAAAGGCTTGGTGCTCTGAACTGATGTCACTGCAGCATCCGGCAAACGTGCGGAGCCTCTGGAGGGCTGCAAATAGCCAGGATCCGGCTCTGATTGGCAGGACGAGGAACCACTCCTGAGGCCGCAGGCAGCATTCTGCCTCCAGCCACAAGAACCAGATCCCTCCCCCAATGCTTTGGCGCACCACTGAGAGGAAGCAGTCACCGGACATTGCTTTGCTGAAGCTAGGTCAGTATACTTTCTTGTTATGTTTTTTTTGCACTGGGAGGCCTGTTTGGGAGGTTTTCTACCCAACAGCAGGATGCCTTCAAGGTGGGAGGGGGGATAACTTACAGAGGACTGCCCACATGGGATGGAGGGGGTTAAATTACAGGGGGATATCTACATGGGAATGGGGGGTTTACAGGGGATCACCTACATGGGGTCAAGGGGGATTAAATTGCAGGAGTATATCTACATGGGGTGAGGGGGTTTACATGGTATTGCCTACATGGGGAGGAGGGGGGTTAACTTACAGGGGGATACTTTTAAGGTGGGGAGGGGGGGGGGGAACTTACTAGAGGGTGCCTGCATGTGGGAGGGGGGTAATTTACAATGGGTGCCTACATGTGGGGCAGGGGGGACTACACTTATATGGAGGAAGGCTAACTACCACAGGAGATGACTACATGGGGTGGGGGGTTACTACCAGGGACTAGGGATGGTCCGAACCTGGTTCGGACGGGGTTCGTACGAACCGGAACCCTCCGCAATGATTCCCGCTGTCTGCCCGCTCCGTGCAGTGGGCGGATCCAGCGGGAGGAACGCCTGGAAAACTGGGATACAGCCATAGCCATAGGCTGTATCCCAGTTTTCCAGGCGGTCCTCCCACTGTATCCGCCCGCTGCACGGAGCGGGCAGATAGTGGGAATCCGATGCCGAGCGTTCGGGTTCGGACCATCCCTACCAGGGACATGACTACATGGGTTATAGTACTTACTGGTGGGCTCACTACCTCTGTGTTACTTACAGGGATGCCTATCTACCAGGGACACTAATCATCATGATGGTCTGGGCTGGGGGATTACCTACAGGGAAGGGGGCTTGCTACTGAGGGATAGATAGGAGACCGATAGAGAAGAGATAAATGCCTAATAGAGAGGATATTGATAAATTACTGCAGAGGACTGCTGCCATTTTCCTTAGTTGGGCTAGAAGGGGCATGGTTAGCAGGGGGCCCACAATTTCTGAACAGCCCAGGGCCCATGGTCCCTTAATCTGCCCCTGAATGTAAGGTAATATGTCTTATATTACTGTTCACAATCTCTGTACTCACTGACAAATCCCTGCGAGTATGTCTTCTCATTAAAAATCACAGGCAAGGGATCTGCAGCGAATTTTTCAGCGTTAAATCTGCTGCGGATCCAGCTAGTTTGTTTGTACCCTTAGTGTCCTTTACACAGCGAGATTTTATTTGATTTTTGAAGCCAAAGCCAGGGATGGATTTGAAATCTCAATCTTTTTTTATGACCTGTTCTCTGTTTTTAATCTGTTCCTGGCTTTGGCTTCAAAAATGTGTCTGATATATGTGCGTAGGAGCCGCCTAATGTATCTGCTCCTCCTCCTGCTGTGTGTCTAATATCACTGCGCCCTCTGCTGTGTGTCTAATATCACTGCGCCCCCTGCTGTGTGTCTAATATCACTGCGCCCCCTGCTGTGTGTCTAATATCACTGCGCCCTCTGCTGTGTGTCGGCTATCACTGCGCCCTCTGCTGTGTGTCGGCTATCACTGCACCCTCTGCTGTGTGTCTAATATCACTGCACCCTCTGCTGTGTGTCGGCTATCACTGCACCCTCTGCTGTGTGTCGGCTATCACTGCGCCCTCTGCTGTGTGTCGGCTATCACTGCGCCCTCTGCTGTGTGTCGGCTATCACTGCGCCCTCTGCTGTGTGTCGGCTATCACTGCGCCCTCTGCTGTGTGTCGGCTATCACTGCGCCCTCTGCTGTGTGTCGGCTATCACTGCGCCCTCTGCTGTGTGTCGGCTATCACTGCGCCCTCTGCTGTGTGTCGGCTATCACTGCGCCCTCTGCTGTGTGTCTAATATCACTGGGCCCCTGCTGTGTGTCTAATATCACTGGGCCCCTGCTGTGTGTCTAATATCACGGCGCCCTCTGCTGTGTGTCTAATATCACTGCGCCCTCTGCTGTGTGTCTAATATCACTGCGCCCTCTGCTGTGTGTCTAATATCACTGCGCCCTCTGCTGTGTGTCGGCTATAACTGCGCCCTCTGCTGTGTGTCTAATATCACTGCGCCCTCTGCTGTGTGTCTAATATCACTGCGCCCTCTGCTGTGTGTCTAATATCACTGCGCCCTCTGCTGTGTGTCGGCTATAACTGCGCCCTCTGCTATTTGTCTAATATCACTGCGCCCTCTGCTGTGTGTCTAATATCCCTGCGCCCTCTGCTGTGTGTCGGCTATCACTGCGCCCTCTGCTGTGTGTCAGCTATCACTGCGCCCTCTGCTGTGTGTCGGCTATCACTGCGCCCTCTGCTGTGTGTCCGCTATCACTGCGCCCTCTGCTGTGTGTCAGCTATCACTGCGCCCTCTGCTGTGTGTCTAATATCAATGCGCCCCCTGCTGTGTGTCAGCTATCACTGCGCCCTCTGCTGTGTGTCAGCTATCACTGCACCCTCTGCTGTGTGTCTTATATCAATGCGCCCCCTGCTGTGTGTCAGCTATCACTGCGCCCTCTGCTGTGTGTCTAATATCAATGCGCCCCCTGCTGTGTGTCAGCTATCACTGCGCCCTCTGCTGTGTGTCAGCTATCACTGCGCCCTCTGCTGTGTGTCTAATATCAATGCGCCCCCTGCTGTGTGTCAGCTATCACTGCGCCCTCTGCTGTGTGTCAGCTATCACTGCGCCCTCTGCTGTGTGTCTAATATCACTGTGCCCCCTGCTGTGTGTCCGCTATCACTGCGCCCTCTGCTGTGTGTCTAATATCACTGTGCCCCCTGCTGTGTGTCTAATATCACTGCGCCCTCTGCTGTGTGTCAGCTATCACTGCGCCCTCTGCTGTGTGTCAGCTATCACTGCGCCCTCTGCTGTGTGTCAGCTATCACTGCGCCCTCTGCTGTGTGTCGGCTATCACTGCGCCCTCTGCTGTGTGTCGGCTATCACTGCGCCCTCTGCTGTGTGTCTAATATCACTGCACCCTCTGCTGTGTGTCTAATATCACTGCACCCTCTACTGAATACTTAGTGTCTCTGCTACTTCTGCTGTGTTATCACTGCGCCCTCTGCTGCATGTTCAGTGTCACTACTCTCACTATTGTGTCTATTATCACTGCGCCCCCTGCTGCATGTTCAGTGTCACTGCTCCCGCTGTGTCCACTGCAGAAAGTTTACTGGCACTGCGCACTATGCTGTGTCTAATGTCACTTTGCCCCCCTGCTGTACATTTATCGGCACTTCTCTGTCAGTTTGGTGTGTCTGGTAAATGCACGGCAGAAGGCGAAATGACATTGGACACATGGCGGATGGAGCAGTGACACTAAACATTCAGCAGAGGGCGAAGTGATATTAGACACACAGCAGAGGGTGTATGGATACTAGACACACAAACAAGGGATCAGTAATAATAGTCACAGTAGAAGGTGCAGTGACACTAGATTTACAGCAGAGGGCGTAGTTATACTACACACGCTACAGAGGGAGCAGTAACACTACATATACGGCAAAGGGCGCAGTGACACTAGATACACGGCAGAGGGCGCAGTGACACTAGATACACGGCAGAGGGCGCAGTGACACTAGATACACGGCAGAGGGCGCAGTGACACTAGATACACGGCAGAGGGCGCAGTGACACTAGATACACGGCAGAGGGCGCAGTGACACTAGATACATGGCAGAGGGCGCTGTGACACTAGATACACGGCAGAGGGCGCTGTGACACTAGATACACGGCGGAGGGCGCAGTGACACTAGATACATGGCAGAGGGCGCGGTGACACTAGATACACGGCGGAGGGCGCAGTGACACTGAATACACGGCAGAGGGCGCAGTGACACTAGATACACGGCAGAGGGCGCAGTGACACTAGATACACGGCAGAGGGCGCAGTGACACTAGATACACGGCAGAGGGCGCAGTGACACTAGATACACGGCAGAGGGCGCAGTGATACTACACACCCAGCAGAGGGCACAGTGACACTAGATACACGGCAGAGGGCGCAGTGATACAACACACCCAGCAGAGGGCGCAGTGACACTAGATACACGGCAGAGGGCGCTGTGACACTAGATACACGGCAGAGGGCGCAGTGACACTGAATACACGGCAGAGGGCGCAGTGACACTAGATACACGGCAGAGGGCGCAGTGACACTAGATACACGGCAGAGGGCGCAGTGATACAACACACCCAGCAGAGGGCGCAGTGACATTAGATACACGGCAGAGGGTGCAGTGATACTACACACCCAGCAGAGGGCGCAGTGACATTAGATACACGGCAGAGGGCGCAGTGATACTACACACGCAGCAGAGGTCGCAGTCATACTACACATGCAGCAGAGGGCGCAGTCATACTACACACCCAGCAGAGGGCGCAGTGATACTACAACGTATCAGAGGTAGCAGTATCACTGTATACATGGCAGATAGCGCAGTGATACTACAACACAGCAGAGGGAGCAGTGATAATACACAGGCAGCAGAGGGCGCTGTATCACTAGATATACGGCAGAGGGCGCAGTGATACTACACACGCAGCAGAGGGAGCAATGATACCAGATACACGGCAGAGGGCGCAGTGATATTAGATACACGGCAGAGGGCGCAGTGATACTACACACCCAGCAGAGGGCGCAGTGACACTAGATACACGGCAGAGGGCGCTGTGACACTAGATACACGGCAGAGGGCGCAGTGATATTAGATACACGGCAGAGGGCGCAGTGACACTGAATACACGGCAGAGGGCGCAGTGACACTAGATACACGGCAGAGGGCGCAGTGACACTAGATACACGGCAGAGGGCGCAGTGATACAACACACCCAGCAGAGGGCGCAGTGACATTAGATACACGGCAGAGGGTGCAGTGATACTACACACCCAGCAGAGGGCGCAGTGACATTAGATACACGGCAGAGGGCGCAGTGATACTACACACGCAGCAGAGGTCGCAGTCATACTACACACGCAGCAGAGGGCGCAGTCATACTACACACCCAGCAGAGGGCGCAGTGATACTACAACGTATCAGAGGTAGCAGTATCACTGTATACATGGCAGATAGCGCAGTGATACTACAACACAGCAGAGGGAGCAGTGATAATACACAGGCAGCAGAGGGCGCTGTATCACTAGATATACGGCAGAGGGCGCAGTGATACTACACACGCAGCAGAGGGAGCAATGATACCAGATACACGGCAGAGGGCGCAGTGATATTAGATACACGGCAGAGGGCGCAGTGATACTACACACCCAGCAGAGGGCGCAGTGACACTAGATACACGGCAGAGGGCGCAGTGATACTAGATACACGGCAGAGGGCACAGTGATATTAGATACACGGCAGAGGGCGCAGTGATACTACACACCCAGCAGAGGGCGCAGTGACACTAGATACACGGCAGAGGGCGCAGTGATACTACACACCCAGCAGAGGGCGCAGTGACACTAGATGCACGGCAGAGGGCGCAGTGACACTAGATGCACGGCAGAGGGCGCAGTGACACTAGATGCACGGCAGAGGGCGCAGTGACACTAGATGCACGGCAGAGGGCGCAGTGACACTAGATGCACGGCAGAGGGCGCAGTGACACTAGATGCACGGCAGAGGGCGCAGTGACACTAGATGCACGGCAGAGGGCGCAGTGACACTAGATGCACGGCAGAGGGCGCAGTGACACTAGATGCACGGCAGAGGGCGCAGTGACACTAGATACACGGCAGAGGGCGCAGTGACACTAGATACACGGCAGAGGGCGCAGTGACACTAGATGCACGGCAGAGGGCGCAGTGACACTAGATACACGGCAGAGGGCGCAGTGATACTACACACCCAGCAGAGGGCGCAGTGACACTAGATGCACGGCAGAGGGCGCAGTGACACTAGATACACGGCAGAGGGCGCAGTGACACAAGATACACGGCAGAGGGCGCAGTGACACTAGATGCACGGCAGAGGGCGCACTGATACTAGATGCACGGCGGAGGGATCTGTGACACTAGATACACGGCGGAGGGTGCTGACGGCGGAGGGTGCTGACAGCAGCCGCGTAGCTGAGTCCCCCATCAGTTGGACAGTGATAAGAGGTGAGCAGTAGGGGGCGCAAGACAACTTGATACTAGTTTATACCGTGGAAATATGATCGCACAGTCCAGTACCTGACATCTCGGCGGACTTCCGGTGGGTGTAGCAGTATGGCTGACTTCCGGTCCTGAACGGTACACGTGGGTGAGCTGGGGGGCTGTGACACTGTGCTGGTCTCTGGGGTTATGTCACACAGGTGCGTTCTGCCGCTTTCAGCACCGTTCTGGAGACCTGTGTCAGTATATAGGGGCTTTATGATTGGTAACTGGGTGATAGTGGTAAATATAAGCCTTTACCTGGTCTGGGCATACATACACACCTGTCCTGCCCATACACATGGATGTCTAGCATAGCTGAGTGTTCTCTGTGGGGAGGGGTAAGCTGCAGCCTGTTACTGTGGCTTATATCTCCCTAAACAAAGGGGTTGATGATGATTTTTCATTACACTCCTAGTCTCTACTAGCATCATCTGTGGGTGATCATTCCGGAGACCCATGTGTCACGTGATCCCTCAGATAGACGGGCACTGATGATCCCATTGGTCACGTGATCCCTGAGATTAGCTGGTACCTGAGATCTAGCATTGGTCACATTAGCTGGTAACTCTGCTCCCCCATGGGTCACTCACATGATCTCTGAGATGAGCTGGTACCTCTATTCCCCCCCCATGGGTCACATGATCTCCTAGATGAGCCAGTACCTCTCATCTCCTGTGGGTCACATGATCTCTTAGATGAGTGGGCATCATTAATCCCCCATGGGTCACGTGATCTCTTAGATGAGCGGGGATCATTGATCTCCCATGTGTCACATGCAGGGCTGTGGAGTCGGTAAGCCGCAGCTGCAGAATTTTATCAGGACTCACTCCAACTCTTACTCCCGACTCCTGCTCCTTCATAAATGGCCAGTCATATACCAGGGGAGTTATGTATCACACTGGCTCAGCAGCTTCTCCCTATTGTCCTACATGATCCTGGGGCGACTTCTGAGGGAATAAAGGAATACTGTATATAAGGGTACAAACCCACACACCGTATACACAGCAGATACGCAACAAATACGCAGCAAATACGCAGCAGATTTGTTGGTACAGATTTGATGCTGTGTTCAGTTATTTAGATATAATCTGCTGCGTTTTTGCTGCGTATTTGCTGCGTATTTGCTGCGTATCGCAGCAGTAAATACGCTGCTTATACGGTGTGTGGGTTTATACCCTAAAGCAGATTCTCCTGTGTGTGCAGTGGATGCAGCCAGTCTCCAGCCTCCATGTCCTGAACTACTCACAACTAGACTAGATGGAGCAGGTGGTCTTTTCCTGCTGACAATCTTCTATGTTTCTAACTAAATATTCACCATACACACACAAACACTGCTAACACTGCCAGATACCTGTAATAGAGGTCAGCTATAGTGATATACAGGGGGTCACTGTGGGTGTGGGGGCACGCCATAGCATATACACACAGCCTGCTGCAGCCATAGCATACATACATACACACACACACACACACACACAGCTTGCTGCAGCCATAGTACATACACACAGCCTGCTGCAGCCATAGTACATACACATATAAATCAAAAAATATATCTACTACGGATACTTGGGGAAAACACCATTAAAACTATTACTTTTATTAATACAATTAAAATAGAAACACCCCACAAACAATTAATACCATATGCTGGCAAACACAAAGTACAGGTGTAATTCCACAAGGTCACGCACCAACCACGTGGCACTCCTGGACCCTTATCCACACCAAGATAATGAATGCGGTAGAAAAAGTAAAAAGGTACGATCTCACCCATTCAGTTGTCCAAATCCTTCATGGTGTGTCACTCCATGGTCCAGTATACAGCAGGAGTATACACTCACAATTAGCAGGCCTTCTTTTCTCTCCCTATACGCCCCTAAATACGTGTGTGTGTATATGCGATCCTACCCCTGCTCGCACAGGGTCTGTCGGGGCACTCGCCCTAATAAGGGCGACCCCTGCCCCGATCTATCCTTTGAAATCCAATCCCTATAGAAACCCTATAACTGCCTCCCTAGGGTTTCTATAGGGATTGGATTTCAAAGGATAGATCGGGGCAGGGGTCGCCCTTATTAGGGCGAGTGCCCCGACAGACCCTGTGCGAGCAGGGGTAGGATCGCATATACACACACACGTATTTAGGGGCGTATAGGGAGAGAAAAGAAGGCCTGCTAATTGTGAGTGTATACTCCTGCTGTATACTGGACCATGGAGTGACACACCATGAAGGATTTGGACAACTGATGCAGCCATAGCGTGCACGCGCACACACACACAGCCTGCTGCAGCCATAGCACACACACACACAGCCTGCTGCAGCCATAGCACACACACACACACAGCCTGCTGCAGCCATAGCACACACACACACACACACACAGCCTGCTGCAGCCATAGCACACACACACACACACACAGCCTGATGCAGCCATAGCGTGCACGCGCACACACACACAGCCTGCTGCAGCCAGCATATCCAGCATCCAGGAAGAGAACAGCACAGATCTCCCCCTGGCCCACACACACAATGGACTCTCCCAGCTCAGAAACAAGCTGCCAAATAGTGACCCACAACTTTTCCATGACCCCCCTTATGTAATAGGGCCAGTGTTCTATTAGAATGTTGCATCATATATATTGATGAGCATAACTTATAAAATTCATATCAAAACTCAATTCTAAATTGTTCTAAGATTTTAAAGCTGGAATCGGAGTCGGTGCATTTTTTCCGACTCCAGCCAAAACTAGCTCTGACTCCGACTCCACAGCCCTGGTCACATGATCCCTAAGCTGAGTCGGTACTGATGCCCAGCACCTTCTCTATACTCTTTTGGTGGTACTCTTATGTTGCCCTTATAGCAGTTTCATTAATGCACTTATAGCTTTTACCTGTTTAATACCCACCATAGCCTCTATAAACCAGCGTTGTGTTTTCCTCCTCTACAGCGATTATACTGAAGGATTCCTATGTCCGTTATCTGTGTATATTTAATTTGTCTGGTGTGCGCAGGTTCCTGGATGCTGATTGGCTGGAGGTGAAGCTTTACGCTCTTTGCCATGTCTATGGATGTTGCGTTTCTGGGTACGGGGTCCGCCTACCCATCACCCTGCCGGGGGGCTTCTGCCGTGGTCTTTCGAACAGAGGGGGAGTGCTGGCTGTTTGATTGCGGGGAGGGCACCCAGACCCAGTTCATGAAGAGCGCCCTCAGGGCAGGTAAGGAGCTGAAGTGTACAGCAGATTCCTGTAGTCCGGCACACCGCTGCCCACTGTTCAGACCCTCCCGATTGCTAGAACCAATGGAACCACTCGCTAAGCGCATCCCCTCTTGCTTTGTCCTTATTGCAGCAGACGGACCTCCATAGGGTTCTATGGGACTGTCTCCTGCAGTGCGATGAGAAGAGCGCAGCCTGGCGCTTCTCTTCACTCATTCGAAAAAACTGAACACCAATCACAACTTTTCACATGGCTTTAGAGCAGTGCTTCTCAATTCCACTCCTCAGGCCTCACCAACAGGTCATGTTTTGAGGATTTCCTTAGTATTTAACAGGTGATATAATTATACTCAGTGCATCAGGTATTCTCACAGGTGTTCTTTGTATGGGATATCCTCAAAACATGACCTGTTGGTGATACCTGAGGACTGGAATTGAGAAGCACTGCTCTGGAGCATGTCATAAGTTTTTTTAAAGGGACAGGTACACTTTTAAGGCTATGACTACACATTGACAGGTGTCTTGTGACAGCAAGTCACAACTGAGTTGTGCGACCAAAAAAACATTTGTGTGACTTGTTTGTGAGATGCTCTCACTCCATTGTATTAGAGTCGCAAGCAGGTCGCAGCCGCACATGACTTGCGTTGAGGTCAATGGTGGCAAAGTCTTTTAGAAGGCGCTCTAGCTGTGAAAGAGAGGAAGACAACTTGTATAATATCTAGTTATTTAATATATACAGTATATATATGTATGGGCTGTGCATATATTGTGTGTGTGTGTATATATATATATATATATATATATAATGTGTACTGTATGTATGTATGGGCTTTGCATATATTTTATATGTTTATAATTATTTTAGTTAATATATATATGGGCTGTGCAGGCTCTATAATTATTTACCGAGCAGCTATCTTCATCACCTCTGTAATCCCTGGTAGTGAAATGTGAGCCTGAGGGAGATAATCTCTGCATCCTGCTCCCTGTGCTGCCTGCCGCCCATTACATTTTACGATGTGTGGCTATCACAGCTGTCACCAGCTCCGCTGAGCCTGGCAGCTGCAGGATCCAGTGACAGCTCTGCGCCAGCACCTTATGGGATAAAATAAGAATTTCAGGGCTTCTCTATTGGGAGATAGATATTCTTGGTTACTTGTTCCGCCCTGAATGACTTATTTATATCTTGTAATTTCATTCAAGATTCCAAGTAAGTTTATTAACATTTAATTCTGGAGGACCTGTCCTGTGTTGCATTGCATAGACTAGGTGTAATGCTTCATGTCGCCTTAGGTGGCACTGCAGCGAGATTGAGAGCTAACTGCCAGGATTCCTCTCAGATCACAGCTGATCACTTTATGATCAGTTTATTGGCAAGAGAGCCTCTTAACAAGGGATTTTCCAAAGTGGAGCACCCTTTTAAAAAAATTTTCAAGTTGGTGTGACTTGAAATTTAATCTATAGTAAAGGGCCTTTTACACATTGTCCAGGAGCGTTGCGTTGCAAGAAACGCTCCTGCTGCCGATGATCGGGCGGCTAAAAGTGACAGCGATCAGCTAAAGACGGGGGAAACACCTGATCCTTGGCTGATCGTGTCTTTAGAACATGCTTCAAAATATATCACTGTCGGCCTATACTTACCTAGTGCGTTGCTGTGTGATCCGGCATCCTGTTCTCCGGCTCTCCTGTCCAGCCACTATATCATCAAGTTCCACCCCCACCAGAATCATTAATAGCTGGAGGAAGCAGGGCCTTAAGACAGAGGCTGGACGGGAGAGCCCGAGAGGAGGAGGATGCTGGATTGTAGCAGCCCATTAGGTAAGTATGTACTGCTGTGTGATCTGGAAACTGACAGCACGGATATATACTTACAGGGATTGTTCATGTAGCCTAATGAGATATATATATATATATATATATATATATATATATATATATATATATATATATAAAATCTCATCTGGCCCCATCCTCCCCATACACAGGAATGTTCGGCACAGCTGAGCGTTTCTGTGTTCTCTATAGGAGGGGTAAGCCATAGCCAGACAGATCTGATGACGGCTTGTCTCTCTGAGAACAAAGAGGTTGGATGTTGATTTTCCATCAAGCCCAACCCCATATGTCCACTGATATCATGTCAGAGGACTGTACAAAGAGCCCCATTCACCTTACACTGATGGCCGAACCCACCACGAGCAGCAGGTACCACCAAAAAGTGTATGGGAACCTTAAATTGCTGCTACAATATTTCAGCATTTGGGGCCCCACCTTCAAGTTTGCCCAGGGCCACATTTAGTCTAAAACCGGCCCTGCATATATATATATATATATATATATATATATATATATATATATATATATATTTAATTTATTTACATGATTAATAAGTGATGAGGTATACCAGCCGCAGCAGGCTTTAGGACCATATGGGATCCCGGCTTGGAAAGGGCGCAGGTGTCCGATAAACCACAGATTAAAGCGGTTGTTTCATGGAAAGGATATTTATTAGGGTCACGACGCGTTTCGGCCGCCAAGTAAAAGGTGGCCTTTCTCAAGTTTTACAAAAACATACTGAGGGACAGGGGTTTAAATGATGTATGGTATGGCATGAATGAAATGTCACTTCCGGGGCGGCGTTCATAAATATAAATAGTGCCGCAGGTGTATATATATATAAAATAATACAGGGAGCCAGTACAAAAACATGATATCTGTGACATATATGGACAAAGATTACATAAACTTACATTACCTGGGAGTTCCGAAGGTCAGCGTCCGGATCCGGCATAGTCACGTGAGCGGCCAGGCGTCCTTACGTCATTACGCTCGTACGTTGCGGCATCACGTGATTCCGGAGTTCCAAGGACGTGGCAAATGGGAACTGCGTAAGACATGTTTAAGAATAGCATGATAACGAAAAAGGAGTTTTTCCTTTTTCGTTATCATGCTATTCTTAAACATGTCTTACGCAGTTCCCGTTTGCCACGTCCTTGGAACTCCGGAATCACGTGATGCCGCAACGTACGAGCGTAATGACGTAAGGACGCCTGGCCGCTCACGTGACTATGCCGGATCCGGACGCTGACCTTCGGAACTCCCAGGTAATGTAAGTTTATGTAATCTTTGTCCATATATGTCACAGATATCATGTTTTTGTACTGGCTCCCTGTATTATTTTATATATATATACACCTGCGGCACTATTTATATTTATGAACGCCGCCCCGGAAGTGACATTTCATTCATGCCATACCATACATCATTTAAACCCCTGTCCCTCAGTATGTTTTTGTAAAACTTGAGAAAGGCCACCTTTTACTTGGCGGCCAAAACGCGTCGTGACCCTAATAAATATCCTTTCCATGAAACAACCGCTTTAATCTGTGGTTTATCGGACACCTGCGCCCTTTCCAAGCCGGGATCCCATATGGTCCTAAAGCCTGCTGCGGCTGGTATACCTCATCATTGACTGTACGACTCCCTTGGACGTACCCCGGCAGGAGCTGCGGTGTTCTACCTATTATGCCTGATATAGAGTTGTGCCTATAATTCAGCACAACTCTACTAGGTGAGTGCTACACCTTTCTTTCCCTGTGTTTGCTACTCTTATCATCTTTTATTGCACCAGGAGGCGCCCCCACCCCTCCCCTTCTTCTTTCCTCTCCATGATTAATAAGTCTCACAGATTGAAACACCTTGGTGTTTCGTTGGTTTTATGACCCATAGAATTTTACTATGATTAAATATAGTGTAAGTTGTATCAGAACTAGAATTCACATTGCTATTTGGCGATGTGATTATTCAGCATCAGAAAAGCGTTGCCACTTTCTTGCAGAGACAGCAACACTCTTGTCTGCAGTTTGGGTGCAGTTTTGCAACTCTATTCCATTGAAGTGAATGGAGCTTAAAGGGGACCTGTCACCCCGGTGAAGCCCACCCGACCACCAGCTGGAGCCCCTTATACTTATCCCCCTCTCAAAGTCCCAGACCCTGTCCTGCCGCCGAAAAATCCCCGCCGAAAGCCGTGGGTGCGCTCACCAGAGATGAGTCCGAAGCCCATAGAGAATGACTGGAGCAGTGATTCTATATGGGCGTCAAACTGTTCTCTGGTGAATGCGCGCATGGGCTTCCGAGGGGGATTTCTCAGCGGCGGGGCGGGGTCCGGGACTGGGACTTCGAGGAAGGGATAAGTATAAGGGGCTCCAGAGGGGGGTCGGGCAGGCTTCACCCTGGCAGCCAGGTCTCCTTTAATGGCAAACCACACCTGAACTGGAAAAAAGAGTTCCGTTGTCTCTGGAAGAAAGAGGCCGTGTTTTTCTAGCGCTGGATAATCCCTTTAACTTTTTTCTACACCAGTGTTACTCGGACCCTGGCCATTTATCCCTTAGATAATTCATAAGATAGTGACTGCAGCATCTACATGGAATGAAAATCGGAAGGGGATCATACTAATACCACACTAAAGTCTCTGCAAACAAACTTTATTGCAAAAGTACAGATTCAGTGCTTCCATAACCGTAACAAACCATAGAGGTTACCAAGTAAATATGTTATTTATACTAAATATAAAGCATAAAAAGGAAATCCCAAATAAACACAATGCCCTTATCTAGAAACAGCACCACTCTTGTCCTGAGGTTGAGTGTGGTATTGCAGCTCAGTTTCATTAAATATAGAGTCCTTAGGTAAGGGTTTACATAGGAGATGCTTACTGCTGGGGGAGATTCCCTCTTATAGACATTGCTAGGACATAATGGGAAGACTCTATATACATTATACAGGTTCACAGGGGTAGGGATCTACATAAGGACGTATGATGACGTATCCATAAGAAGTATAATGTAAATCCTTCCAGTTAATGACATTACCGCTCACTTCATTACCTGCAAAATAATCTATAACATTGTCATCAGTCAGAGCTTTATCCCACATATTTACATCAGTGATTTCTCCCACAAAGGAGTCAGACACCTGGAATCCTCCGCCATATGCATCTTGGTCCTGACCAATAATGATGAAAAGGCCAGTGTAGATCTGTGTATTCTCCATTCTATTTGCATTGTACTTCTCTCCATCAACCCACACCGCCCAGGCTTTAGAGCTCCATGTTGCACAGACACTTGTCCATTCTGTAAAATTATTACCATGCAAAAAATACTGATGTTTTATATTACTAACTAACTGCAAAAGTGTATTCACTGGATAATGCACAAGGAGAAAATTGTTGGGTTGTCTTGGAGTACCCAGTGAAAATAAGGAATATTCCCGGGTCAGATTTGAGTGGAATCTCATGCAGACCGTGGCCTCTACAAACGGGCCGGGAAGGTCTGGCCATAGCCGAACATAAGATGTTGATGACTCCTTTGGGAAAGCAAATAATTTCCCCATCATATCTGTGTAAGAATAGAAAACAATTAAAGTAATAATGTAATATTTTTAACCCCTTCCCACCACAGAGATGAAGTTTTAGTTTTTTCAGCCTATTTTTCTAAGAGCCATAACTATTTCTATAAACAAAGTAACAAAAGACAAAGGGGGAAAAGACAAAAGCGGGGGGAATCAAATATAGAGAAAGTCATACAGATATTTGGTAATATAGGTGTTTGGGCCCCTGTTGATTTTAGATAATATATTAGGATGGTTTCTTTAAATAACTTCATAATATCTATAAGGTTAGAAGTGGAAAGATATCAACCTACCTTCCCGGCCCAGAACTCCTGAGATCCACAATATCATCCAGATCAGCATCTTCTCAATGTCCTATGAAATTTAGTCTTGAAAGTAAAATATTTTAGGATATTTTGAATTCTAAGCTTCACCGAACTGGTTTCTAATGTGACCTGTACTTGGCTTGGCTCTTAACTTGATTAAAGCTGATAAGATTTGTTGGACATTCTGATGACATATAATTTCCTACTGATGACATTACATGACTGTTATGAGGGTCAAAATAAAAAGAGGAAACAAAAGGGAACGGCACATTATCAATGGCAGTTACCCCCCTTCTCCCGAGATCTCTCAGAATTTTCTATATTTCTATAACAATTTTACCATAAACTATATGTCAGGATAGGTAACTGGACGACAAAGGACAGGTGTATGAGGCGGTGCTGATAACTCTTTGGCTTTGTGCAGTGTGAGTGGAGGCGTCTTGCAGGAACATGGTTCCTTTGGACAGCTTGCCTCGCCTTTTGGCCTTCAGAGCTGCCTTCAATTGGTCTAAAAGTTCAATGTAATACCTTGCATTGATGTTGGAACCATTTTGAAGGTAGTCTGCTATCAGCATACCCTCCTAATGCAAGAACACAGACGCCATCACCTTAGTGGCTGATTTTTGCACCCTGAACCTCTTTGGACCAGGAGAACCACTGTGTCTCCACAGGTCTCATCCATAGTGACCAGTCAATCCAGGAAGTTCTTATTAGTCCGGAAATGCCAGGGATGCTGTCGGTGCCTCTGACAGGCCGGCCGTGCCGAGCACACGGCCTGGCATTTCACAGAACCCCTACCCCCTTGAGGAGGTGCCTCTGGACCCTCACAAAGACCTCTATATTTGGCAGGGTATAAGAAATGAAATTTTCCAACCAAATCAGGGACATGGAGATCCCAGGCAGTAACCCAAGTTCCCTCTTCTGGCCCATAACCTTTCCAATGCACCAGGTACTGTATAGTGTTACAGACCCTACAAGAATCTAAGATTTTTTTCCACCTCATACTCCAATTCTCCTTGTAAGACTAGTGGAGGATGTGGCAGACTAGGTACTGCAGACGGAATGTATTTTTTGAGTAATGATTTGTGGAATACAGGATGAAATTGTAGAGAACAGGGTAACTGCAGTTTGAATGAAACAGGATTACCAATTTCAACAACTGGAAATGGACCAATGTATGGGAGAGCAAATTTTGGTGAGGGCACACAAAGTTGTAAGTTTTTAGTGGATAACCAGACCTTATCTGCAAACATGTAGTCTGGACCAGGACAGCACTTACGATTAGCGTATTTGATTCGGACCACTTTTCCTGACAATGAGAGGCGTAACACCTAAGGTATTGTTCCAAGGACTTTTATTTTGGCACAGAAAATTTTGCACCCCACGTAGAGCTGGGCGGTATACCGCAAAAATACCGATACCGTCACTGGCGTCGGTTAACCGCCCTCAACTTAGCCAGGACGGTATCTGCGGTATTTTTGTACTTCCTGTCCCGTCAGAGCACACATGCGCGCCGCCCGGCATTAGCGCTGCACGTTATGTGCAGGGACGCCGGCATCAAAGCGGGAGGAGGAGGGGCAGCAGCAAAAGCTTACCTCCCGCCCCCCGCAAGTCCCGTCCAAGCGCTCGCTCTCCCCACCCGTCCGGTCCCACCTCACATGTCCAAGGCCCCCACCCCACTGGTCCGGTCCGGTCCCGTCCGAGGCCTCACCACCTCTCCTCACCCGTCCGAGGCCCCTACCGGTCCGGTCCTATCTGAGCGCCCCCCACATCCGGCCGGCGAGCGCTGCACGTGTGTGTGCCGGGACGCTGGCATTTCAGAGCTGGAGCTGGAGGAGCAGCACTTGGCGGCAGCTGTCCTGTAGTTCCCTCATTAACAGTACAGGAGTCTAGCATAGGAGGAATGGATGTGCTGCAGCAAGCAGGATGTCACACACAGCAATGTCTCCTATAGCTTATCCTGCCTGCTGAAGCCCATTCACTCCTCCTCCTATGCTACACTCCTGTACTGTTAATGAGGGAACTACAGTCATACACCCCTGCCCCCCCCCTGTACAGTCATAGACCCCTGCCCCCCCTGTACAGTCATACACCCCTGCCCCCCCCCCTGTACAGTCATAGACCCCTGCCCCCCCTGTACAGTCATACACCCCTGTCTGCCCCCCCTGTACAGTCATACACCCCTGCCCCCCCCTGTACAGTCATAGACCCCTGCCCCCCCTGTACAGTCATAGACCCCTATCCCCCCCTGTACAGTCATACACCCCTGCCCCCCCCTGTACAGTCATACACCCCTATCCCCCCCTGTACAGTCATACACCCCTATCCCCCCTGTACAGTCAAACACCCCTATCCCCCCCTGTACAGTCATACACCCCTGCCCCCCTGTACAGTCATACACCCCTGTCTGCCCCCCCTGTACAGTCATACACCCCTGTCCACCCCCTCCCTTTATAGTCATACACCCCCCCTGTATAGTCATACACCCCTGTCTGCGCCCCCCTGTATAGTCATACACCCCTGTCTGCGCCCCCCTGTATAGTCATACACCCCTGTCACCCCCCCGTATAGTCATACACCCCTGTTGGCCCCCCTGTATATAGTCATACACCCCTGTCGGCCCTCCCTGTATATAGTCATACACCCCTGTCGGCCCCCCCTGTACAGTCATACACCCCTGTCGGCCCCCCCTGTACAGTCATACACCCCTGTCGGCCCCCCCTGTACAGTCATACACCCCTGTCGGCCCCCCCTGTACAGTCATACACCCCTGTCGGCCCCCCCTGTACAGTCATACACCCCTGTCGGCCCCCCCTGTACAGTAATACACCCCTGTCGGCCCCCCCTGTACAGTCATACACCCCTGTCGGCCCCCCCTGTACAGTCATACACCCCTGTCGGCCCCCCCTGTACAGTCATACACCCCTGTCGGCCCCCCCTGTACAGTCATACACCCCTGTCGGCCCCCCCCCTGTACAGTCATACACCCCTGTCACCCCCCCGTATAGTCATACACCCCTGTCGGCCCCCCTGTATATAGTCATACACCCCTGTCGGCCCTCTCTGTATATAGTCATACACCCCTGTCGGCCCCCCCTGTACAGTCATACACCCCTGTCGGCCCCCCCTGTACAGTCATACACCCCTGTCACCCCCCCGTATAGTCATACACCCCTGTCACCCCCCCGTATAGTCATACACCCCTGTCGGCCCCCCTGTATATAGTCATACACCCCTGTCGGCCCTCTCTGTATATAGTCATACACCCCTGTCGGCCCCCCCTGTACAGTCATACACCCCTGTCGGCCCCCCCTGTACAGTCATACACCCCTGTCGGCCCCCCCTGTACAGTCATACACCCCTGTCGGCCCCCCCTGTACAGTCATACACCCCTGTCGGCCCCCCCTGTACAGTCATACACCCCTGTCGGCCCCCCCTGTACAGTCATACACCCCTGTCGGCCCCCCCTGTACAGTCATACACCCCTGTCGGCCCCCCCTGTACAGTCATACACCCCTGTCAGCCCCCCCTGTACAGTCATACACCCCTGTCGGCCCCCCCTGTACAGTCATACACCCCTGTCGGCCCCCCCCCCTCTATAGTCATACATCCCCAAATAATGACAAATGGTAATGATAATAATAATGATAATAGACTAACCACGGGTTGCTGCTGAGTGAGTTCTTTTTTACTTTTTTGATATCGCCAGTTTGGCATGGCAAGTGGGTGTGGTTTGTAAAAAGGGGCGTGTCATAATTATCGTTCAGTTATCGTCACCGCGGCTACATGTGCGATAAACCGCGATATTGATTTTGGCCCATATCGCCCAGCCCTAGCCTGGCCTCTTGATTTGTCCTGCTTTGTAAAGGCACTGCAAATGAGCGCCAATCACGCTGACCATTACTTGTTTGCAGGCGACAGATCTTTACGTCTAAAAGGACCTTATGAGTTGTCTAATGTGAAGTCTTATGTTTTGTCTGTCTGCAGGCAGAATCACCAAGATCTTCATTACTCACCTCCATGGGGATCACATGTTTGGCCTCCCTGGGTTCCTCTGTACTGTCAGCCTCCAGTGTGGCTCTACTCCCACTAAGCAGCATGTGGACATCTATGGCCCTGTGGGTCTAAGGAGCTTTATCCAGATGAGTCTGGAAGTGTCCAACTCCCAACTGGTTTTCCCATATACCGTCCATGAGTTGTTGCCTTCAGAAGATCAGTGCCCACCAGAAGAGTTCAGAGACTTCACCAAATATGCTGGAGACAGAAACCCGCCTTCATCGGAAGAGCAGATCATTGCGGCTGATCCTGCAGATGGGACCTACTGTCTCTTTGAAAGTGAACAGTTCACAGTAAAGGCTTTTAAACTATATCATCGTATCCCGTCATTTGGGTTTGTGATCGCTGAGAAGGATCGACCGGGGAAACTTGATGTCAATAAACTACGAGAACTCGGTAAGTTATTATACCGTTTGGAGTCCCCCCTCACTACACAGGGGTCACCCTATATGAGGACTTAACTGATTGTGTGGGAAATCCCTTATAAGTAGTAAACATAATTCCTCCGTGCCCCTGCAATGTCACTGATCATGGACCCCTGCCGTGCTTCCAAAGCTCCTGCGACATCATGGAGCTGGTCAGAATTGCCCACTCAGCCAATCAGTGACCTAGGCGGGACACTGCTGCAGTCACTGACGGGCAGAGTGGGTAGTTCTGGAGCCTGGGCGGTAAAAGAGAGCTGCTGACGCTGTACTGCAGGGCACGGAGATGGGTAAGTATGGCTTCTTTATTATCCCCCCCCCCCATAATAAAATTAAAGCAACTGCACCACCAGGTACATAACTTTTTCTTTTTTTACACTATCCGGTTGGTGCCGGAGTGGGTTTTTCAAAACTGGGCGGCGTTTTGAAAAAAAGGACCGACATGGTAATGTAAAAAAAAGTGATGTACCTTAAAGTACATTTACTTTAAAGGTCCAGGGTATAGAAGTTCCCCAGTATCCACCATACGGAGTTTGCATCAAATTTGTCCACATTAGGAGGTATCTGCAAGATGACCAATAGATCAAGATGTGATACTAATAGATATATTTTTTAAACCCTGTGATATAGGAAGTAAGGTTTTGGTTAGCATTCCACTTTAAGTCTTATTTCTGATCATGTTGTTTTTCCAGGCGTTCCTCCTGGTCCATTATATGGAAAGCTTAAGCTGGGTTCTGCTGTAACCCTTGAGAACGGACAGACCATCTCCCCCTGTGATGTGGTGGGAGACCCCGTGCCTGGTAGGAAGGTCTGCATCTTGGGAGACTGCTCGGGAGTTGCTGCATCGGGAGCCGCTCAGCTCTGTCAGAACGCTGACCTTCTCGTCCACGAAGCCACATTAGATGACGGTCAGATGGACAAGGCCAAGGACCACGGCCACAGCACACCAAAAATGGCCGCAGAATTTGCCAATTTGTGTAGCGCCAAGAAGTTGGTCCTGACTCACTTCAGTCAGAGGTACAAGCCCCCGGGACTGCTCAGCGAAGGGGATGAAGACGTGACTATTCTGAAGACGCAAGCGGAGAGCGTCTTCATGGGTCACAATGTGATTTTAGCCGAGGACTTTTTAACCATTAACGTTCCATTAAAAAAGCCTTCATAGGCAGCGTGCTGATATTATAGATTGTTGTATATTTTATATGTCTGATCCATCTGCAGGGTCTGTAATAAAACATCTGAAGCCCTGTCAGCATTGTTCAAAGTGTTCTGGTACTGTGGCCTAATGACACTATAGTGTCGCAACACGTAGTATAAAGCTGCTATAGTGCTGCATACTCACAGTATAATGACGCTCTGATAACTTGCTGGGTGCTGCAGTCGTGCTGATGTAGTTGCACCTGTCTGTGCAGGCTGGATGGGGAAAGGATATGGTAGCATTGAACATCATCTTATCCGAACAGAAATAATCCTTCCATCTTCTGCTCCTATGGTTTTGCACCAAGAAGCACATTTTTTCGAGAAACTGCAAAAATAAAACAAATAATACAATAAAAACTGGTTGTGTATATTACCTGTGTCAGCAGGATTTAGGTGTTCAGTATTAAAAGACCCATGATGAAAACCCCCTGACAGATCCTAATAAACGGGTCCGTGCATGGCGGACAGCTACAGGTGCACGTCCATAGTGCTGGCCGTGGCTCTGCTCTGTGCTAGTTTAGGGGACTGGAACTAGGTCTTAGAGGGGTTGTCCAGCAAAAATCTTTTTCTTTTAAATGAACTTGTTTCGCAAAGTTATATAGATTTGTAATTTACTTCTATTTACAAATTTCCAGCCTTCCAGTACTTATCAGCTGCTGTATGTTCTGCTATATTGATGCATTTTAGGATGCGTTGCCTTTATTTTTTGAGACATATATGGAGAGATGTATTGCACCTATAGTAAGGCTCTCTCTGTTGCTTAGAGCAACCAATCACAGCTCAGCTTTCATTTTACCAGAACAACATGAGACCTGAAAGCTGAGCTGTGATTGGTTGCTGTGGGCAACAGAGTCTCTCATTATAAGACGCCATATTGTGTATACCGGGATAATGTCATATATTTTCCGCACTATTTAGTGCAGAGCTGTATGACACAGCCCAGTATATCACACAGCTCTGAAGCCCGTGACCAGCACAGTACACGCCCCCAGCTGTGACAGGGATGAAGCACGCGCATGCGCAGTGACGAGACTACGCTCTGTAGTAAATCCTTCAACAAAGTTGTTCCCGCCCATGTCCCAGCTGTACACTCCCGTTACCATGGCGATATCGGCGCCCCTCCCATTTTGCATAGTCCACACTTTTCGATTTCATGCTGACCACACCCCCCGCTTCCCGCTTGCTTGTGACCACGCCCACCCTCCTGCTCAGTGTCCCGGATGTAGCCGCCGCTGGAGCTGTTGCGCACGCTCGACCCGGGAGGGTTTGTTGTTTGCGGCCTGCGCCGCTCGGAGAAGCCCGGGAGGTAGAGCGGAGAACCCAGCCTGATCTCGGAAGGTGGCCGTTGCGGTGTCGGGGTCCCGGGGCTGGAGGAACAAGGAGGCCTGCGCCGAGCTGAGGAATCCTAGGAAGTCCCGCTGGAGGAGGAGGGTAACTCCGGGGGAGGGGTCCGGGGCCTCAGCGGCCGACCATGGGGGGCAGCACGGCGAGCAGATTGTATAGGGCTGAGGCCGGCATATGTGGCGGTCACAGTGCACGGAGATCTGGTTGTATGCGATCAGATTGTATGAAGAGCTGATTGTGTGAGATCCGGGACAGCACGATCTACTGTGATCAGATTGTATAAGTGATCCTATTCCCTGCTATTCCTGGTGGGAGATCTGGTTGTATCAGATCAGATTGTATGAAGACATAATTGGATGATATCAGGTGGTATGGCTGGGGCGATCAGATTGTATGAAGACATAATTGGATGATATCAGGTGGTATGGTGGGGCGATCAGATTGTATGAAGACATAATTGGATGATATCAGGTGGTATGGCCGCGGCGATCAGATTGTATGAAGACATAATTGGATGATATCAGGTGGTATGGTGGGGCGATCAGATTGTATGAAGACATAATTGGATGATATCAGGTGGTATGGCCGGGGGATCTGATTGTATGAAGACATAATTGGATGATATCAGGTGGTATGGCGGGGCGATCTGATTGTATGAAGACATAATTGGATGATATCAGGTGGTATGGCCGGGGCGATCAGATTGTATGAAGACATAATTGGATGATATCATGTGGTATGGCGGGGCGATCAGATTGTATGAAGACATAATTGCATGATTTCAGGTGGTATGGTGGGGCGATCAGATTGTATGAAGACATAATTGCATGATTTCAGGTGGTATGGCGGGGCGATCAGATTGTATGAAGACATAATTGCATGATTTCAGGTGGTATGGTGGGGCGATCAGATTGTATGAAGACATAATTGGATGATATCAGGTGGTATGGTGGGGCGATCAGATTGTATGAAGACATAATTGCATGATTTCAGGTGGTATGGTGGGGCGATCAGATTGTATGGAGACATAATTGGCTGATATCAGGTGGTATGGCCGGGGCGATCAGATTGTATGGAGACATAATTGGCTGATATCAGGTGGTATGGCGGGGCGATCAGATTGTATGAAGACATAATTGGATGATATCAGGTGGTATGGCCGGGGGATCTGATTGTATGAAGACATAATTGGATGATATCAGGTGGTATGGCCGGGGGATCTGATTGTATGAAGACATAATTGGATGATATCAGGTGGTATGGCCGGGGGATCTGATTGTATGAAGACATAATTGGATGATATCAGGTGGTATGGCGGGGCGATCAGATTGTATGAAGACATAATTAGCTGATATCAGGTGGTATGGCGGGGGCGATCAGATTGTATGAGGATCTGATTGCCTGAAATCTGTGTAATCATGGTGCAGAGAGATGTGGTTGTGGGCGATCAGGTCATGTAATAATGTCATTAGTTTAGATGCTTTTTTTATGACCCTCAGTGCTGGGAGATCTGGTTGTATGGCAGTCGCAGTGCGGGGAGACCTGGTTGTATGGCAATCGCAGTGCGGGGAGATCTGGTTGTATGGCAGTCGCAGTGCGGGGAGACCTGGTGGTATGGCAATCGCAGTGCGGGGAGACCTGGTTGTATGGCAGTCGCAGTGCGGGGAGATCTGGTTGTATGGCAGTCGCAGTGCGGGGAGATCTGGTTGTATGGCAGTCGCAGTGCGGGGAGATCTGGTTGTATGGCAGTCGCAGTGCGGGGAGATCTGGTTGTATGGCAGTCGCAGTGCGGGGAGATCTGGTTGTATGGCAATAGCAGTGCGGGGAGATCTGGTTGTATGGCAATAGCAGTGCGGGGAGATCTGGTTGTATGGCAATAGCAGTGCGGGGAGATCTGGTTGTATGGCAATAGCAGTGCGGGGAGATCTGGTTGTATGGCAATAGCAGTGCGGGGAGATCTGGTTGTATGGCAATAGCAGTGCGGGGAGATCTGGTTGTATGGCAATAGCAGTGCGGGGAGATCTGGTTGTATGGCAATAGCAGTGCGGGGAGATCTGGTTGTATGGCAATAGCAGTGCGGGGAGATCTGGTTGTATGGCAATAGCAGTGCGGGGAGATCTGGTTGTATGGCAATAGCAGTGCGGGGAGATCTGGTTGTATGGCAATAGCAGTGCGGGGAGATCTGGTTGTATGGCAATAGCAGTGCGGGGAGATCTGGTTGTATGGCAATAGCAGTGCGGGGAGATCTGGTTGTATGGCAATAGCAGTGCGGGGAGATCTGGTTGTATGGCAATAGCAGTGCGGGGAGATCTGGTTGTATGGCAATAGCAGTGCGGGGAGATCTGGTTGTATGGCAATAGCAGTGCGGGGAGACCTGGTTGTATGGCAGTCAAAATGCAGAAGCATCTGGTTGTATGGCATTCACAGTGCAGAAGGATCTGGTTGTATGGCATTCACAGTGCAGAAGGATCTGGTTGTATGGCAATCGCAGTGCAGGGAGATCTGGTTATGGAACAATCAGATTGACCTGTCTGTGTATGTGCGTCCCTTGTGGGCAGCCATGGGCTCAGATCAGGTGTGTAGTTGAGTCTGGCGGTGGTTATATGTGTCACCTATTTGGTTGTTACCCAGCTCTTCCAGGATCCTGTACATCAGGCATTTTTACCTTTCCTTTAGGGGGCACTTTACCCTCTCGCCCTGTAGTCTGAGCTATGTAGGTGCTAGAGCTTGTATTAGGGGTGATCCCCCTGTGATTGTTTCTGGTTGTAGACAATGCTGGACACATCTTTGTAGATGTGAAATCTCCGTGTATGGGGAAGCTCTATATTCCTTTAGGACACATTCACACATAGTAACTTTGCAGTGAAATCTGCTGCGGTACTCAGTACCACTTTAGTCTATGGCGCTCCTCTCGCTGTGAATTTTCATTCTGCTGTGAGAATCTAGTGACAGCCATGTTTAACGATTTAGCTGCTGTTCTGGAAAAAATAACAAAGAGCCCATACTTACCTGCCTGCGCTCCCCCGACTCACTACTGCCCAAGTCTCTGGGTTCTGTTTACTGACAGACTGCTCAGCCAACCATTGGCCTCTGTGTTGTCCCGTCTCAGCCAATGATTGGCTGGGCCTTTTGTCACTTTAAAGACAGGATCAGAAGTCCCCAATGCGGCTGCGGTGAGTGGGGAACGTAGCTTGAGGACTGTGGGGGAGCCTGGACAGGTAAGTACATCTCATTATTTTTATACCAAAGCAAGAGCTACCCGCTTAGGGTATATTGGCACTGACTAAAATAGGCGTAATTCCACGGCGGAACCCCGTCTGTCTCAGTGTCCCATAGCGCGTCTATGAGAGAGGGCGCGCTCCTCCGCAGCTGCCGCTCTCTGCTTACGTCACTTCTTTGAGCTGAGAGCCGCGGCTGTGGAGGAGTTCGCGCTCTCCCATTGAGATACTATGACACACTGAGGCAGGCGTAGTTCCGCCACGGAATGACACCTATTTTACTCAGTGTGAACATACCCTTACAGAGTAATACGGCCCTTACCCTGGAAAACAAATGCCGACTTGGTTTGCTGCAATGTGTGTGGGGGGAGATGTCCACTTGATCTATAGACTCTATCATTCATCCAGGATTTGGCGTGGTGACTACACTTGCGGTGTCAACATCTCTTTGCTTAATACTTAAAGGGGTTATTCCATGATTAAAAGTTACCCCAGCTTTTCGGTGAGGGGTCTGACTGCTGGGACCCCACCGATCATACCAGTAAATGCAGCAACATACGTCTATATCTAATACTGTTCACTACGTTATGAGGTGTCTGCAATGCTCAGCTGTCCTATAGATGGTGGATGAGCACGCCTGCTGAGACCTCAGTGATAACTCCCTGGAATCGGCCAATGAAGATGGTTTGAGCCGGAAGAAGAGGAATTGGTGGGTGCCGGGGCCATTGATCCAGGGAATGGGGTGATATGTCCGTTAATATAGTCCCCTGACCACCTTGTATGAGCGGCTGGGGACCTGAGCCCCGGTGACCTCTGCTGCCGGGTGGGCTCCACTAATAATGTGACCATCTGTAGTGATGGGACAGTAACCCTGCCCTGGAGACATCCCGGCCCACCTTATGCCTTAATGGTTTGTATCTTAAGGGTATAAACCCACACACCGTATATGCAGCGTATTTGCTGCTGCGATACACAGCAAACTCGCAGCAAACTCGCAGCAGATTAGATCTAAATAACTGAACACAGCATCAAATCTGTACCAACAAATCTTCTGCGTTTTTGTTGCATATCTGCTGCGTATACGGTGTGTGGGTTTATACCCTAAGGGTACAAACACACACAGCAGATACGCAGCAGATTTGATACTGTGTTCAGTTATTTAGATCTAATCTGCTGCGTATCGCAGCAGTAAATACGCAGCGTATAAGCCTTGTGTGTTTGTACCCTAAATGACAATGACTTGGATACTTGCAGTGTATCCGATCTGATATTTCGGTGTTGGAGCTGGGGGGGGATACATGCACTGGTTTAGATCCTATAGGGTAGGGGTTAACTGTCCGTGGCTGCCTGCGCCCCAGCTGCCATATGATTCTGCTATGACTGAAGTACAGTAATCTGTGGCGCTCATTGTGACCTGTTCCTTGTGTCGTCCAGGTACCACTAGTTCGGTAATCCTGAGCATTGTAGTACTCCAGTACTGGAAGTCCGTGTCATCTTCTATAAGTAACATGGCCGTGTTGTAGGTTTCTGATGACCTCCTTATTGGCCGCCGCTATGACTTCCAGTTCTTCTTGGTGTACTGTGAGATGTGACATAAGACGCTGCGGCAGGATTTATATCCCCCGAGGAGCTGACACATCTTCAGGCCCATTAAGATATCACATTCCCCC
This sequence comes from Dendropsophus ebraccatus, assembly GCF_027789765.1. Classification (NCBI taxonomy): domain Eukaryota; kingdom Metazoa; phylum Chordata; class Amphibia; order Anura; family Hylidae; genus Dendropsophus; species Dendropsophus ebraccatus. The sequence continues at coordinate 171,694,948 of NC_091456.1, forward strand.
CTGTACATTACAGCTGAGCCGCTGCCAGTCTGTCCTCCTTCCGTGCATTAGAGACCTGTCACCCGCCACCTCCATCTATCACCTCAGCCATTAGGCAGCGGGAAGGGTTAATGGCCGCCCCGTGCTTAGATTTGACAGGCAGAGTATTTCCTGCACTGTTATTTTTGGCCGGACAAAGCCGAATTTTCCATGTGTGTTGTGTTTGTTTATGGCTCCTATTGTTAAGAGATGGGAGGGGATGAGGACGGGGGGCACGTGATCCTCATTGTCTTCTCGGATGGGTATCTGCAGAGCGGCAGGCAGAACAGCGCAATGTGCGAGCCGGGCCCTGTATGTGATTTATTGGGTTTATATTATCCATTATCTTTCTAGGTCAGGGATGGGGAACCTTCGGCCCTCCAGCTGTTGCACAACTACAATTCCCATCATGCCTGGACAGCTAAAGCTTTGGCTGTCCAGGCATGATGGGAATTGTAGTTTTGCAACAGCTGGAGGGCGGAAGGTTCCTCATCCCCCAGTAAAGGTGTACCAATGCGTTATGGTAATTGTGCCCCCTTATGAGCGTGCGGACCACAAACACCCCAAAAACTACTGGGGAATGGGCTTATCTAGTGCATAGCTGGCTGACAAGTGATACAATTGTATCCAGGCTAGACAACGCTCTGTGAGCTCTACAGCCTGGACTCCAGACTGATACATTGTACATAGCTAGTCCTGCTCTCAGCTGAGAAGTGATACAATTGTATCCAGTCTAGACAATGCTCTGTGAGCTCCACAGCCTGGACTCCAGACTGATACATTGTACATAGCTAGTCCTGCTCTCAGCTGAGAAGTGATGCAATTGTATCCAGTCTAGACAATGCTCTGTGAGCTCTACAGCCCGGACTCCAGACGGATACATTGTACATAGCTAGTCCTGCTCTCTATGGTTTGTTCTCTATGGATCTTGATGATCTTATGATTTTCCTTTTTTTAGGCCCCAATCATTTAAAACATTGTAGTGACCAGATCCTGGCGACAACATGTCCATCACCAACACCCCCACCAGCAATGACGCCTGTCTAAGCATCGTCCACAGCCTGATGTGTCACCGCCAGGGAGGCGAGAGCGAGACCTTTGCCAAGAGAGCCATCGAGAGTTTAGTAAAGAAGCTGAAGGAGAAGAAGGATGAATTGGACTCACTGATCACCGCCATAACTACAAATGGTGCTCATCCTAGTAAATGTGTCACCATCCAGAGGACCTTAGATGGCCGACTCCAGGCAAGTGATATAGAGGATGGATGCAGCAGCTGTGTACCAGCTCTTTGGTTTAGGGGATTGCTTTGTGCCACCTATGTGTAGTAGATGAGCCATCAGGATATTGCTGACTTGTGTATAGTTTGCTTAAGGCGTTGAGGCGTATATGGGGACAACAGTGTTTGTATCTCTGACCTGTATAAGGAAATGTACTCTTCAGGTGTATTTCATACGTCACTTGATGTGACACTTTGGCTCCGCTCACACTACCATTAGAGGTGTCTCCATCAATTGTTTTGTGAGATTTGATGGGAAATAAGGCTATGTTCACACTAAGAATGAGACCGGCCGTTCCGTGACCCGGCCGGGTCACGGAACGGACGGTCTGTGCCCGGATCATCCTGGCCACTACTTAAGTACCGGCCGGATGATCTTTCCAGCTGCAGGGTTCTGATGTGGGCGCATAAGTGCGCGCCCGCGTCAGAACCTCCCACAGCACACAATGAAGCATGTGGTACGAGCCGCTCACTTCATTGTGTGAACTGACAGGGTTTCCTACGGCCGCAATTCATTGAATTGCGGCCGCAGAAAACTGACATGTCAGTTATTTGCGGCGTCGCACAGGATCCCAGATGGAGCGTATACGATGTGTATACGCTCTGGCCGGGATCCTATAGAAATGTAGACAATGTTCCACACTGCATAAAGTACGGCCGTTTGTCTAAAAGTGCCTAAAAGTGCATGATTCAATATTCCTCTCCTTAAAATGACATAAGCCTACATGGGTTCTTCCTGTCAAAAAGAGCTGCTAATGGGCCCTTAGACATGAGTTGTTGATTTCTAAATCAATTCTATTTGGAAATCTCCAGTCTACCAGTACTTATCAGCTGCTGTATGTGCTGCAGGAAGTGGTGTATTCTTTCCAGTCTGACACAGCGCTCTCTGATGCCACCTCTGTCCATGTCAGGAACTGTCCAGAGCAGCAGCAAATCCCCATAGAAAACCTCTCCTGCTCTGGACAGTTCCTGACATGGACAGAAGTAATTTATAAGTACTGGAAGATTGGAGATTTTTTTTAATAAAAGTAATTTACAAATCGGTATAACTTTCTGCCACCAGTTGATTTGAAAACAATTTATTTTCACCGGGGAACCCCTTTAATTTTTGGGGTCTGACAACTGGAACTGCTTCCCGCGTCCTGTTGTCTTCTCATCTGCTGATCAATATTCCTGACTCTGGTTATTGGCATCTCATGTTATACACCATTTTCTATAGCACTAGTTGTGAGAACATGCCTAGAAAGCTTTAATAAGTGTAAAACATGTCTGCCGCTTCCTGAAGCTGTGCACAGTACCAGACAGAGCCCGCCGACAGATAATGTCCCTATTGGGTGTCTTGCTCCTATGTCTAACCGTATGTATCTTTTGAATGTACTGCCTGTTATATATGACAGCGCTCACCATTATGTAAGTCATTGCCAGATATCACACTGCTCCCAGTACTGTCAGTCTCTTGGACACCTGTGATTCCTCTGCTGCTGTGACACCAGTCCATGTTACCTTACAGGTGGCCGGCAGGAAAGGCTTCCCTCACGTCATCTATGCCCGTCTCTGGAGATGGCCGGATCTTCACAAGAATGAACTGAAACACGTTAAATACTGTCAGTATGCATTTGATCTGAAGTGCGACAGTGTCTGCGTCAATCCGTATCACTATGAACGAGTTGTGTCCCCCGGAATAGGTAAGAGACCCCATGTTGTATCAGGGCTTTGTATTGTCCATCTATCAGTACTTTTACACTTACTTGGTGCTCTGTGGACTTCCTCTACTTATTTATATTGATTAAATCCACAGCAATGATGTATGTGTGAGTGTACCGCTCACATGCTCAGTTATTCTTTAGTACTATGTCTGCCTACACCATTTACAGTGCTGTTAGGATGTCTGGGAAGAAAAACATTGCTGGAGGTGTTTTAATGAGACTTATCAGACATCTCAGCGCTCTGTGTAACCACACGATTGTCCCATAGAACTCATGAGAAGACTCGGTAAGGGGAGCGTGACAGTGCAAGGGCTGTCCAAACGATCCAATGGTTGTTCATACAGCCTATATCACATTGCCGTATGTTTACTGTGCACGTTAGGCCATCTTATAGGGCACTGTCTTATTACATCATCTGTTTAAACAACTGAAGTACATGGAAAAACCTGGAGGTATTACAATCTGTGCCAACATCACTTACAGGCAGTACTGTTTGTATCCAAGTTAGTATGGGAAGAGACAAGACAGTAATACCATAATCCTAGTACTGTCTCTAACTACTATATTAAGGTAGTACTGCAGTATCTGTACCTATGGTATGGTATTATAGGAAGAGACAGGACGGTAGTTTTATTTACCTACTTTATTACAGGGAAGGACAGGAAGACAGTACTATTGCTGCCTGTATTCCTGTATAGGAAAATACAGGAACACGGTGCTGCCAGTACTTATCTGTACTGCATTATTTCCAGGAGAGACACAGAAGCAGTTCGGTCTGTGCCGATGTCATTTATAAGGAGACAGTACTATCTATACCTATATGCTTTACAGAGATGCAGTACTATCTGTACCTATATGCTTTACAGAGATGCAGTACTGTCAGTACTTATATCATTTATATGGAGACAGTACTATCTGTGCCTATGTCATCCTCTCAAAATGTTTCCTTATAGCAGATTGACGACCACATTAGAAATCGTTCCCCTGATGCCATTCTTTGTAATGAATCCACCTTTCGGTGCATATTCTCATCAAATTAGGTTGCAACTGCAACACTACTCAGATGCATGGATGGTTTATACCCTCTGCTAATAGGAGAGGTGATAGGAAGTATATATGGATGAAGCCTTTCCTCTGACTCCCACAGAAGAGCACTACGTACCACACATAGGTTTATATTCTACTTAATGGAGATTGTGACCTATAGTCTTCCCTTTATCTTTTGTCTAATACAGGACTTTTCTCTTTTTCAGACTTGTCGGGGTTAACCATTCAGAGTACAGGTAAGTCTTCTACTATAGAATAGCTAAGGATTATTTATATATAATATATATGTGTGTGTAGTTTATATAGAGGTAAGGGATGTGCATTCTCTCCTGCTGCAGGAAGATGGCAGTATTTCTTCTTCTGTTGCTCTTCACAGCTCTTATGTCATCCATCTTTTTTATGTGATATATAGATGATGATTCATGTTCTGGGCTCTTCCCTCTCTGGTATCAGTGTAACTCATTGTCTGCCTTTTACGCCTTGTGTTGCAGCTCCATCCAGCTTATTGGTGAAGGACGAGTATGGCCATGACTATGTGGAAGGACAGCAAAGCATCTCCTCTTCCGATGGGCATTCGATACAGACAATCCAGCACCCACCAAGTAACAGGTCATCCAGCGAGAGCTACAGCAACTCTTCACTGCTGGCATCCAGTGAGCCCAGCACCCCCAACGCCTCCTCCTTCTCTAGCATCCCCGTCCCTTCAACAAGTAAGTTTCATGTGTACAGTATGCCAGTACCTACCATGTATTTTCTCACAGAATTGAAATAGTCCTGGCGTAGCTTTATGTCCAGACACAAAATAGGTTCACACACCTGGGGTAACTCTAGTCACTTTACCCGAACCCAGGGCATGGTCTAACTTTCATGTCTTCTCTATAGGGAGGGGGAAACTGCTGCTAGAGCGCTCTGGGGGCAGCTTATCCCCCTGAGAGCAAAAGCGTAGGGCAGTGAAAATCCACCACACCCAACCCCTATCTCCACCGATATCACCTGACATGGGGATTGACCGTCTTTGGTATAGACACCTTAAGAACTGAAGAGAACAGCCTCCTGTGGAACTGAGCTGCAGCACCACAGACAAACTGAGGATAGGAGAGGTGCTGTTTCTGGAAGAAAGCAGACATGTTTTTGTAAGCCTGGATAACTCCTTTAGGATACATTGAAATGTACCGAATCCGCAGCGGATTTCTCGCTGCGGATCCCTGCCCAGTAAACTCGGCCGGTTAAACTTCCCCCACTCCGCTGCGGGGCAGCGCACTGATTGGCTGAGCAGGATGTGTCGGGAACCTCCAAAGCAAGCCGGAGCGGGGACCAGGTGAAGTATAGGCTCCGGCGTCGGGGGGTTAACTGGGTGGGCTGCTGACATACAGCGGGATGTGCATCCTGCTGCGACTTTGTCTGCCCATAGAGTTTACTGGGCAGAGATTCGCAGGGGGTCTTGCTGCGAATTCACAGTGAGAAATCCGCTGCAGATCCGGTACGTGTGAATGCAGCCTTAAGCCTGTTTCTTGGTGCTCAGTAAGCAGTGCTATAGCAGCAGCTGTTGTGACATAGATCACAATATTAACAGATTATTTAGTGTGAAATATGTACAGCAAAAAAAATACATAAAAACACTCTATATTTGCACCTCAAACTAATACTTGTGCTGTGCATGCAGTGTAGTGCCACCAACTATACTACTTCTGTGACTTTGACTGTGGGATGAGCGGTTCATTCTATAGGCAGTGTATGGGACATGCTGGAGATGCAGCAGCTTATAATAAAAGTGCTTGGTTTTAGCATCCATCTATGAATTGCTTAGTTTCTACCCATAAGTCTTTGCTGGCGGATGAGAATCTCATGTACTTGGTTACTCTTTACAACCTTTATCCCAGTAGAAGCTTTTCCTCCTGGACGCTCAATGCCCATCATCTCGGGCTGATCACAAGAAGACAGATGATTATTATTGGGAATTTTAGATTTGCCGAGAGACAAAAGCTATTGGCATTATTGATCTGAGAAGACTGACGATGTTCTCTCCCCCCCAGGTCAGCCCACCAGTTTATTGGCAGCATCGCATGGTGAAGGACTGCTGCAGATCGCCTCGGTGCCTCCCCAGGGGACACAACAGAACGGCTTCAATGCTCAACCAGCCACATATCATCACAGTAAGTGGCTGGAAAGTGAGAGATCAGACACCCAATGGGTCTCATTGCCTCCCCGCACCTTGTATAATCCACCATCACACTCAGTAGAGGAAGCGTTTTTTACTAGATTTGCTTCATGACCATTTGTTGGGATGAGAATTCATTACTGAAAAGAAATGGCTTCCACTATTGTCACATCCCTCGCCATTGAATTATTCTCCACTTTTTCTTTTCATTGACCCTCAAACCAAAGAGCTGTCCCCTTCTTCCCTCCCATACCATGTGACTCCATGCCTGCTTTGGGTTGGGGCTCCTGCCTGAGACATATTACAAGGGTCGGTATTGTAACCATCTTCTGTGTGATGTTTTAGTAGACAGTACCACCACCTGGACTGGAAGTAGAACAGCACCTTACACCCCCAATATGTCTCACCACCAGAATGGACATCTTCAGCATCATCCACCCATGCCCCATCCTGGACATTACTGTAAGTTTGATCTTCCAATATTAGTTTTTCGTTTCTCCCATTGATCAGAGTCATACACTTTTTTTTTTTTTCTTTTATGGGTTCTCCTATTAATTTTGTCATTTCCAAACTTTATTTTATTTGCTGCCACTGCGAGGGGGATAGTCCGGGGATATAGTCACATTGTTGATGAACATGATTTACTTTAATGTAACGCGGCAGAATGAACAATAAAACCTGAACTACCATGTGTGAATGTGATAGGGTGCTTGGGCCAGTCTTTATAATGGAGGAGGTTACTGCAGTGAAAGTGTTACCTGTCCTAGTTTAGGAACATAGGGGGACATTTATTCAGTCCGACGTTTTTTGCGCTGGACTTAAAAACGTCTCCGCAGCTCCGGCATTACGGAGATTTATGTAGAGGCGGACTGCCTGTACATAAATCCTGTGTGCGCGGCAGGAAACCTACGCCAGCTGACAGCTGGAGTAGGTTTTCTGCGTATCTTTACGATAAAACAGTGATGAGTCCGCAGCCCCCATCCCACCCCCTCCACACACCTCCTCCCTGCCCCCCTGGCGTACCAGGTGGAAAGTGCCGATTTGCGAATATTTTAATCGCAAAACGGCCATTTGCGAATATAATATTTGCAAATCTGCATTTTCCGCTTGATACTTGGCCCCCATAGTCACCAGGCTCATCTGTTAAAGGATTGCCCAAGGTTATTCATGGCCGCCTATTCTTAGGTTAAACAGATTATCCACAATTAGAAAAAGCACAGCTACTTTTTTGCAGAAACAGCGCCACCCCTGTTTTCAGGTTGTGTGTGGTATCATAGTCCAGCTCAATTAGCTTCAGTGGAATTGAGTGGCAAAACCCACACTTAACCTGAGGACAGCTGAGGTGCTGTTTCTGGAAGAAAGCAACTGTTTTTTGTAAGCCTGCATCACCCCTTTAAGTTATTAATATCTAGTTAGTAGGGGAGCTATGCTCCGCCCTCTGAACAGCAGACTGGAGAGGTTTCTGCTATATGAATGCTGCAATTTCTTTACTTCCTACTAGACACACTGCTGGGCACTCCATCCATTACAAGGGGATGGGCTGCAACACTTAAAGGGGACCTCCTGCTAAAAAAAAAATTAAATCAACTGAATAAAAAATACACAGGAGTTCCCCTTTTAACTTGTGTGTAGTAATAAGTGAACAGGCCTCAGTATTTGCAAGAACATGGGTGGACCCTTCAGTCAGCTATTCAGTCAGGGTGCCAGTAATCAGTAATCAATGAGATTTTAGTGGCCTTTCATAAGAAAAAGCCATTAAGGAAAAAAAAAAAAAAACTTGAGACTTGCTCTCGTGTGCCCTGTTGCATGTAGTGTAATGCTGGAGGATGCACCTCAGCGTTCCTCCAGACAGCACTGCTTCCAGAAGAATACACTTTGTACCAGGCCCTGGGTACAGGGGAAGTCTGGTATAATGACATTTTTAGACCGGGGCTGCTCCACTGCATTAAGGCTCATGAAAGTCAATATGGTCATGTTATAAACCACATATGGCCACAAGCATGAAACCAGGCCCATTCTGTACAGGTGACATTGCAGCCACTTCTTCTTTCATTTTCTGCAGCGCGGACAGTACAACTCATTGCACAACCACAGTGGCTGTATGGCCCCGGCCGTGCACTGGTTGGCTGTATGGCCCCGGCCGTGCACTGGTTGGCTGTATGGCCCCGGCCGTGCACTGGTTGGCTGTATGGCCCCGGCCGTGCACTGGTTGGCTGTATGGCCCCGGCCGTGCACTGGTTGGCTGTATGGCCCCGGCCGTGCACTGGTTGGCTGTATGGCCCCGGCCGTGCACTGGTTGGCTGTATGGCCCCGGCCGTGCACTGGTTGGCTCTATGGCCCCGGCCGTGCACTGGTTGGCTCTATGGCCCCGGCCGTGCACTGGTTGGCTCTATGGCCCCGGCCGTGCACTGGTTGGCTCTATGGCCCCGGCCGTGCACTGGTTGGCTCTATGGCCCCGGCCGTGCACTGGTTGGCTCTATGGCCCCGGCCGTGCACTGGTTGGCTCTATGGCCCCGGCCGTGCACTGGTTGGCTCTATGGCCCCGGCCGTGCACTGGTTGGCTCTATGGCCCCGGCCGTGCACTGGTTGGCTCTATGGCCCCGGCCGTGCACTGGTTGGCTCTATGGCCCCGGCCGTGCACTGGTTGGCTCTATGGCCCCGGCCGTGCACTGGTTGGCTCTATGGCCCCGGCCGTGCACTGGTTGGCTCTATGGCCCCGGCCGTGCACTGGTTGGCTCTATGGCCCCGGCCGTGCACTGGTTGGCTCTATGGCCCCGGCCGTGCACTGGTTGGCTCTATGGCCCCGGCCGTGCACTGGTTGGCTCTATGGCCCCGGCCGTGCACTGGTTGGCTCTATGGCCCCGGCCGTGCACTGGTTGGCTCTATGGCCCCGGCCGTGCACTGGTTGGCTCTATGGCCCCGGCCGTGCACTGGTTGGCTCTATGGCCCCGGCCGTGCACTGGTTGGCTCTATGGCCCCGGCCGTGCACTGGTTGGCTCTATGGCCCCGGCCGTGCACTGGTTGGCTCTATGGCCCCGGCCGTGCACTGGTTGGCTCTATGGCCCCGGCCGTGCACTGGTTGGCTCTATGGCCCCGGCCGTGCACTGGTTGGCTCTATGGCCCCGGCCGTGCACTGGTTGGCTCTATGGCCCCGGCCGTGCACTGGTTGGCTCTATGGCCCCGGCCGTGCACTGGTTGGCTCTATGGCCCCGGCCGTGCACTGGTTGGCTCTATGGCCCCGGCCGTGCACTGGTTGGCTCTATGGCCCCGGCCGTGCACTGGTTGGCTCTATGGCCCCGGCCGTGCACTGGTTGGCTCTATGGCCCCGGCCGTGCACTGGTTGGCTCTATGGCCCCGGCCGTGCACTGGTTGGCTCTATGGCCCCGGCCGTGCACTGGTTGGCTCTATGGCCCCGGCCGTGCACTGGTTGGCTCTATGGCCCCGGCCGTGCACTGGTTGGCTCTATGGCCCCGGCCGTGCACTGGTTGGCTCTATGGCCCCGGCCGTGCACTGGTTGGCTCTATGGCCCCGGCCGTGCACTGGTTGGCTCTATGGCCCCGGCCGTGCACTGGTTGGCTCTATGGCCCCGGCCGTGCACTGGTTGGCTCTATGGCCCCGGCCGTGCACTGGTTGGCTCTATGGCCCCGGCCGTGCACTGGTTGGCTCTATGGCCCCGGCCGTGCACTGGTTGGCTCTATGGCCCCGGCCGTGCACTGGTTGGCTCTATGGCCCCGGCCGTGCACTGGTTGGCTCTATGGCCCCGGCCGTGCACTGGTTGGCTCTATGGCCCCGGCCGTGCACTGGTTGGCTCTATGGCCCCGGCCGTGCACTGGTTGGCTCTATGGCCCCGGCCGTGCACTGGTTGGCTCTATGGCCCCGGCCGTGCACTGGTTGGCTCTATGGCCCCGGCCGTGCACTGGTTGGCTCTATGGCCCCGGCCGTGCACTGGTTGGCTCTATGGCCCCGGCCGTGCACTGGTTGGCTCTATGGCCCCGGCCGTGCACTGGTTGGCTCTATGGCCCCGGCCGTGCACTGGTTGGCTCTATGGCCCCGGCCGTGCACTGGTTGGCTCTATGGCCCCGGCCGTGCACTGGTTGGCTCTATGGCCCCGGCCGTGCACTGGTTGGCTCTATGGCCCCGGCCGTGCACTGGTTGGCTCTATGGCCCCGGCCGTGCACTGGTTGGCTCTATGGCCCCGGCCGTGCACTGGTTGGCTCTATGGCCCCGGCCGTGCACTGGTTGGCTCTATGGCCCCGGCCGTGCACTGGTTGGCTCTATGGCCCCGGCCGTGCACTGGTTGGCTCTATGGCCCCGGCCGTGCACTGGTTGGCTCTATGGCCCCGGCCGTGCACTGGTTGGCTCTATGGCCCCGGCCGTGCACTGGTTGGCTCTATGGCCCCGGCCGTGCACTGGTTGGCTCTATGGCCCCGGCCGTGCACTGGTCGGCTCTATGGCCCCGGCCGTGCACTGGTCGGCTCTATGGCCCCGGCCGTGCACTGGTCGGCTCTATGGCCCCGGCCGTGCACTGGTCGGCTCTATGGCCCCGGCCGTGCACTGGTCGGCTCTATGGCCCCGGCCGTGCACTGGTCGGCTCTACGGCCCCGGCCGTGCACTGGTCGGCTCTATGGCCCCGGCCGTGCACTGGTCGGCTCTATGGCCCCGGCCGTGCACTGGTCGGCTCTATGGCCCCGGCCGTGCACTGGTCGGCTCTATGGCCCCGGCCGTGCACTGCATGTGGCCTCCTTAAACTCAAGCATGGGTGTCTTAATGTGTATGCAGTTTGTTTGCTTGGTGGCGTCTTCCTGATTGCGTTGTAACTGAGTATTTGGTTATACACCAGTATGTAACATGCCTTCTCCTTAGGTAACAATGTCCGTGTCTTTTAGGGCCTGTGCACAATGAGCTTGCATTCCAGCCTCCGATCTCTAATCACCCAGGTGAGTCGTGTCGCCGTTGCCTTTATACTTTTTAGGACACACTTGAACCTATTTGTGGTCCTATGGTTCTATGTTCCCTGATGGAATAAAAGCAACCAGACCATTTCCATGGTATTTCTCCCCCACTCTGTTCCTGTGCTATGCTCACGTATTGCCTCCATACACATTAGAGAATATTCGGTCACCTTGGTTCTTCTCTTGTGATATTTGGCGCCTCACTTGCTTTCCTTCTGCTCGTCCTCCTGCAGCTCCCGATTATTGGTGCTCTATTGCATATTTTGAAATGGATGTTCAGGTGGGAGAAACCTTCAAGGTCCCATCAAACTGCCCCATTGTTACTGTCGATGGTTATGTGGACCCATCTGGCGGTGACCGATTCTGCTTAGGACAACTGTCCAACGTTCACAGGACAGAAGCCATTGAGAGAGCAAGGTAAGTGACGGTACAGTCCTCTAGTTATAAAGTGTTGAAAATGATGATTTGTGTAATTGACATGGATGTATACTACACATATAGGACGTGCACATACAAGGGTGACATTGTAGGTCAAATACATATATATGATGACTTATTCTTTTAAAGCAGGATTCTTTAGGCCCCCTTCCCACACCCAGGAAACATTGACCTGGAAGCCTTCTAGGAGGCTTCATGAAACCATCAGTGTTTCCTGGCCGTAAAAAATACATACTCTCCTGCTGCAGCGCTGCTCCTAGCCTGCTTCTCCCTCTGCCTTCCAGTTCTGCGGGTGCACTTGTGACGTCACTTGTACCTCACAGTGCTTGGGGGAGAAAGCGGCCTCTTGTGGCCAGAGGTATAATGCCGCTTCTGAACAGAAGAGTGATTGATAGGTTCTGGAGCCATTGGCAACCACAGCAACACATTTAACTGTATGCACTTTTGATGAGGAGTGCGAACATTTAAAGGGCCAGTGTCAGCACCTGGCGGCACTTGCCTTGTGCTGGACCGGGCTGCCATTCCATTGCATTCAGAATTCTGGATAGCTTTCCGTTGCACACCCGGAGCATTCCAGATTTGTGGGTGCCCCCATAGGGTTCTTAGGGGTATCCGTGCCAAAATTCTAGACAGTTATAGGACAAATCCTATCATCTCTGGGCCCGTTTTCCAGAAGTATTTAAATCTTTGCACTACTATACTTAGCATTTCAGAGCTGCTGACATCATTATGAATTATGATGCTGGCAACTCCGTTCTGGTCCCTATATACAGACCATACACAGAATATGTAAATAAGGCCTAAGGCTATGTTCCCACTTCGGGAACATATCTGGGGAACACGGCCGTCTCGTTTAATAGGCGTCTGCTAATTAAGATCACGATCTTTATTGGCGGCCATCTATTTAACAAGACAGCCGCCTTCTACTGATATGTTTCTGAAGTGAGAACATAACCTAAAGCTGTTGGTCTCCAGCTTTCTGCTGTCATGCTGGGAGCGGTAGCTTTTGCTATTCCTTCTCCCTTAATTTTCTGTGTAATCTCTCCAAACCAGAACAGTTTATTTTTTATCTCTGATGCTAAGGTGTATGACACCCAAATCGTGGATAGTACAATGCACGTGTAGACATAAGTGTGATGCATGAACTCTGCGCATCTTGCTCTTATTTTGAGCAGGTATCATGTCAGGACCTTCTTAGTTAGACTTGTAGCCGCAAACCAATTTTTTTTTTTTTGTTGTTTTAACGATTAGGAGCCTATGTTGTTTTGTGGATCGTAATTGTTAGCTTGTGCAAGACTTTCCTTTAACCGTGTGTTGTATTAATTCCAGGTTACACATAGGGAAAGGAGTCCAGCTGGAGTGCAAAGGAGAAGGTGACGTCTGGGTGCGATGTCTCAGTGACCATGCAGTGTTTGTACAGAGCTACTACCTGGATAGAGAGGCAGGACGAGCCCCCGGGGACGCTGTCCACAAGATATATCCCAGCGCTTACATTAAGGTAAGAACCACTTATTATGACGTGTCTTTTAAATTTCCCATTGTTTTTACTTTTGTAATGCCGAATAAAGATTTACATTGGATTTTAAGAAGCTGTGGACACAAACTTTTTTGAATAACCAAGTATGCTATCTTTAGTGGCAGAATAAAGTGAAATGGGTACTGATCCAAAATTTGTTCAAAAGTTTAGGTACTCAACTTTACCATTATGACATCACATAGGTCTGGTGTTCGTATCTTAGTGCACGGATGGGAAACCTTCAGCTCTCCAAGTCTCATCATGCACAGATAGCACAAAGCTTTCCAACATTATAAGAATTTTGGTTTTGCAACAGCTAGAGTGTTGAAGGTTTCCCATGCCTGTCCTAGTGTGTCTGGTGCCAAGGCAGCCGTGTTCTGTAACTACTTACACGTTTTTCTCTATCTTTTTTCACTAGGTATTTGATTTACGTCAGTGTCACAGACAGATGCAGCAGCAGGCAGCAACGGCGCAGGCGGCAGCTGCAGCCCAAGCGGCGGCTGTAGCTGGGAACATCCCTGGTCCAGGATCTGTGGGTGGGATTGCACCAGCCATCAGTAAGTGGCATTATACTTTTTGCTTTTTATTTTTTTTAGTTCTTCATGTTTAGTAAATCTGATGATGGTTTTTTTTTTTTTTTTTTTTTTTTTTTTTTTAATTTCCCCCCCTCAGGTCTTTCAGCAGCTGCAGGGATCGGAGTAGATGATCTCCGAAGACTTTGTATCCTGCGGATGAGCTTTGTGAAGGGCTGGGGTCCCGATTACCCTAGGCAGAGCATAAAAGAGACCCCGTGCTGGATAGAAATCCACTTACACCGCGCCCTCCAGCTCCTGGATGAAGTCCTGCACACCATGCCCATCGCAGACCCCCAGCCCCTGGACTGATGAGCAGGACACCATCAGATGTATCGCTTACATCGTCTAGAAGGCGGACTGAAAATCACAGTCATTATTTGTAATCATGAAAATATATATAAATAGATATATATATATATATATAAATATATGCACATATCTTCTCCCGCTTACTCCAAGTCAGGGTGGAAATGGACTTTTTTTGTGGCCCCAGTTTTTTTTTTTTTTTTTGCTGCAAAACAGCATTTTTCTTTTTCTTTGCTGTGGAATCTACATACAAGTTTTGGGTACCGCTGGCTTCATGAATACGATGTGAAGGCGCCATGATGCAAAGGATGACAACCGGGACAGCCTTTATGCTTTTTAACCCTGTTGGTGCTGGGAAAACTTGTGATAAGACATCTGTAATGACTGCAGCCTAGTCCATAGGGAGTGGCAATGTATAATAGGATAACATAGGCCAATGGTTCCAGGCTGTGCTGTTCTCCTGCCCATATCCATCTTGCAGAATCTTATAACTTCAGCATGAAATAATTTTGGTAAATCTGTCAACTTTTTATACTTTTGCCTCCCCTAATGATTGTGTAGATTTAAAAAAGTGTGTGTGGGGGGATGTATGAATTTAAAGGGGATGGCACCTCCAGACTCCAGTCTCTAGCAGGAGCAGGGGGAGTCAACCCATTGTTCTCTGTTATCACCCAGAGAGACCGTCTGACTGTGGGGGCTTCCTGAACTATCCCAGTCCTTGTGATCACTACAATATGTCACCTGTCTTGTTTGCCTCTATATGTGAATGTTTTTTTTTTTTTAATCTATTCTCCTTTTCTAAGATTTTACATGTCACCGCATTAAAGCTTGTGCGCTTTTATTCTTGTCCTAAATGCAGATGCGAGAAGTAGATTCCTACACTAAGCTGATCCTCCGTAACCCTCTGAAGTGTTTATTGTCCATCTGTAACTTGTGCTACTACCTTTCTGCAATAAAACAGGTAGAGGGTTGTCAGCTCACCCACATAGCCTTGCTTCACCTGATATATGGATCTCCGTGATGTAGAAGCTCGCGGGTACTAATGTTGGAGACCGCAGCCCAAATCATCCATGATAAGAAAAGAATGTGTTCTTCCGCAGCTTCATAAAATTCAGTAGCTTTATTCAACGTCACAAAACATAAAATAACAAGTGATTTAACTACTACTACTACCTTTCTACCTAATTTATTCTTATTGCTGTATTCAGCACCGCCACACAGCAGAGGCAGCCGTATTGCAGAGTACAGATGATGATGTCATCTTTGAGGTATCGGGCACCTTCCTGCTTCTGTACGGTCCTTTTTATATGTTGCTTTTTGTTTGTGTCGTCCCCTTGAAACTTAATGAAATGGTTAAATCCTACCTATAGGTGCACAGTGCTGTGTGCCCTGCATGGATTAAGAGGTGACGCCACGTACACTAAAGACGTGTATACTACACCACGGTTTAACACTTATGTTTCAGGTCAAGTCATCTTCTCTTTGCAGCTGTTGCAAAACTACAATTCCCAGCATGCTGTCAGGAGTTCTACTTCTGCAGCAGCCGAAAAGACAAAATTTGGTGCTAGAAGGTTGCACTTCAGAAGAATAAGGGGATGTAGTGCTTTCTACCATGGTGTCGGGCTGACGCCATCTATCCCCAGTTATCGGGGGGAATAAATGTGCCACGGATTTTACATTTCTTGTCATACACAGAGATAGGGCTGTGGATTGTGTGGAAAATCTGCATCACAAGTGTCTATGCAGCATCGGTGTGAATTAGTCCTGTCAGATCTCCTCCACATTCTTGGTACAAATCCACAGCGTTTCTGTCCTGTGTGGACTTCTAGTGTTATGGATAGCAGCCTGACCTCTGTTGGTTTGCGTCACCAGACCTGTAGTCGCACCAGGACTAGAGACCATCATAGAAGCTTGATCTCGATGTGGATTTACCAGCATCTACCATTACTATCATTGTATATTTCCCAGTTGTATTTTGCAAACACCATTTTGCAGCTTTTTATTGTGTCCTGTTGTATATACTTTTTGCCTTTTTTTAAGACCCGTCTTAACCCCCTACTGGTTCTACACATGGAAAGGCCTTGTTCATGCTGGAGACTACGTAACCCCCTCCCCCCATACCATTTGCTGGTCCATACATTAAGCAGCGGCCTTGTATATATGAGATGGTCCCCATGGTAGGACGCAGTCACCGGAGGGACATGTATGCTTTTTATCTAGATGGTAGCACCACAACATAGCCGATTTGCATTATGTGGTTTTAATTTTCTATACAGCAAGCAGTTGTAGTGTCTCTTTGTTGACTTGTAAAGTAGAAAGTGACTTGTGTTCTAACAAATTACTAATTCTCAATAAACATCAGTTTATTACAAGTGTCTGAGTTCTGAATTCATTACAACAGGACATAAAACACCAAAAATAGCCTTTTATTTAAGTCAATTTTTTTTTTTTTAATACAACTCTTGGTGATTTTTGTGAGATTTAGCCGTTTTGCTCTGCCCATTAAAATTAAACAAAAAAATTCTGATTATATTTTTCTGACTTCCATAAAGGAGATTTCTTTGGGCATGATCTGTGGAGGGAGCTGTCACAATCCCCTATTGTGTACTGATACCGCTGCCCGTGCACTTCTCTTACCTTCTCATGAAGACTGAGGCTGCAACTCTGCAGGGGCCATCAATGCTGGGAGTCAGCAAAAAAAAAAAAAAAAAAAATCTTCAAATCAACTGGTTTTAGAAAGTTATATAAATTTTATAATTTACTTCTATTTAAAAATCTCAAGCCGTAAACCTCTAAAGGGGAATTGAAATTTTTTTTTTGCAAATAAACTGGTACCAGAAATTTATTTAGATTTGTAATATACTTTTATTTAATCTCCAGTCTTCCAGTACTTATCAGCTGTTGTATGCCCTACAGGAAGTGGTGTGTTCTTTTCAGTCTGACATAGTGCTCTTTGCTGCCACCTCTGTCCATGTCAAGAACTGTCAGAGCAGCAGCAAATCCCCATAGAAAACCTTTCCTGCTCTGGACAGTTCCTGACATGGACAGAGGTGGCAGCAAAGAGCACTGTGTCAGACTGGAAAGAATACACCACTTCCTGCAGGACAAGTAAATTGCAAATCTATATAACTTTATAAAACCAGTTGATTTGAAAAAGATTTTCGCTGGAGTTCTCCTTTAAACTCCAGCGAAAATTAAAGTATTGTACTGCCCCCCCAAAAGGTATGCAAATACCTAATATACACTTTTTATACTATTTTTTCCCTTCACTTACTACTGCATCAAGGCTTCACTTCCTGGATAAAATGGTGATGTCACTTCCTGGATAAAATAGTGATGTCACGACCCGACTCCCAGAGCTGGGCGGGCTGTGGCTGCTGAAGAGGATGATGGCAGAGGGAGGCTCAGTGTTGGCTCTGTCTCTCTCCTGTTCTCCCTGCTGCAGCTCTTCCCCAGCAAGGGGACACCTCCCCTGGAGTGCCCCCCCCCCCATCCCGCCAGGCGGGACCTGCTTGGATGTTCCCCAGCCGCTGCTGTAGCTGTCTCTCTCTTCCCCCGTCCGGGACTCCATTCCTCTCCCCCCCCCCTGCGGCTGCAGGAACTCCAGGAGATTAGGAGGGGGACAGAGCCAACACTGAGCATCCATCTGCCATTATCCTCTCCAGCAGCCACAGCCCACACAGCTCTGGGAGCCGGGTCGTGATATCACCATGTTATCCAGGAAGTGACATCCCCATGTTATCCAGGAAGTGATGCAGTAGTAAGTGCAGGGAAAAAAGCACTTTATAAGCATTTCCCATAATAAGTGTATATTGGTGATTTGTATAAGTTTTGGGGGAAAATACAATACTCAATAATAATTTTTGCTTTTGCGCTTTCGTTACTTCCTTGTGTTTAAAAGACCACAGCGCTTGCATTTTTTCACCTACAGACCCACATGAGCCCTTTTTTTTTGTGCCACTAATTTTACTTTGCATTTCCAGACTTAATTTTTCCATAAAATATGCAGCAAAACCGGAAAAAATAATTTGTGCTGTGAAGTTGAATGACATTTTTTTTTATTTTTTTTTGGGCTGGGGCTGTGTATACGCTGTTAAAACTGACTTGTTATCCATGTTCCTTTAATCAGTACAAATGCAATGATATGCAACTTATATAACTTTTATTTGATGGCTTTTAAAAAATTAAAACCTTTTAAAAAAAATGTTCCTTAAAATTGCTTTATTCCCATCCTTTTAGCGCTTTCATCCTTTGATCTATGGGGCTGTGTGAGGTGTAATTTTTTGCGTCATGATCTGTACTTTCTATTGGTACCTTGATTACATATATATGTGACTTTTTATTACAATTATGCTGTTTATCATGCGGGATCACGAATGTGCCAATTTAATAGATCAGATTACACATGCGGCAATACCAAATATGTTTTATTTATAAATTGGGAAAAGGAGGGTGATCCTAACTTTTATTAGGGGAGGAGATTTTGTTTTTTTTTACTAAACTTGTTTTTTTTTAAATAATACACATTAATTAGAAGTCCCCCTGGGGGACTTCTATATACATAGCACTGATCTCTCATAGAGATTAGTGTGGTATACATTATACAGCACTGATCGATTAGAGCAGTGCTGTATTGCTCTGATCTGCTGCAGCCCAGATCTATACATTGGTGAGTCAGGATGAGCGTCATTGTGAGGCTGTGGCCTGGCCCGCTGCAAAGAAGGGATCTCCCCTCTGCGATCACATTGCGCAAAGAGGCGTAGATCCTGCCACTAGACATCAGGGATGGGCTATTGAAGGCATTTAAATATAGCTGTTGGTTATGACCGCTGCATTTAACTGTCTTCAATAGCCGACACAGAGATCGGACCACACCTGCTAATAGCAGCCAAGAGTGGCAGGATTCAGAGCAGGGTCGTGGCATGACCCTCTGACTCCCCATAGCAGACACATGACGTACTGGAATTAGATATTTAAACAGAAGTAAATGACAAATCTGTATACATTTCTGAAACCAGTTGATTTAAAAGATAAAAAATTCCCCTGCAAGGATTAAACTGTTTGGAAAACATGGAGGATTCTGGAAGTTTTCGGTACCCCAGTAGATTCCTATTAATTTGCCTCACGCTCTCGTATGGAGAATAACAGCGGCTTCTTTTACAGTTTGTACAGAGAAATGATATAAAAGTCATATAAAACCAGAGGCAGATTTCCAGACTCTATCAGAATAATGTAAATGTTCATCCTCTCCCCTGTATACTCCCCGGCAGCTCTAAGTGGGACGATCTGTATAGAAGGGCGCAGAGCTGAGTGATTTCTCTGTATAGCAGCACTTTCATGGCGGGTTATGATGGCTGGCCGACTTCCCAGTGTAATTCTCCCGTATCGTATAAAACTCTGACCTCGCACCTCAGACGCACTGACAGAATCCTCTCCCTCCATTAAAACCTGCCATTAATAATTCTATCGTCTTTTGACTCGTAAGTATATGTGAGCTGTAAAACCTTTATATTGTAACTGAAAATGCTGCCGTAAGCAAATCTTTATCTGCTAGTGCAACAGTGCAAACCCTTCTATTTACAGGCAAAAAGCCTCTACAAATATATAAAATAAATGTGTGTGTGTGTATATATATATATATATATATATACACACACACACATATATATATATTTATTTGTTTGTACAGGCTTTTTGCCTATCAATAGAAGGGTAGGATCATTTGAGTCTATTCCTAAAAAAAGTACTGGAAAATAAATATATATATATATATATATATAATATATATATTTTTTTTTTACAGTACTTTTTTTTAGGAATTATGACTATGACAATTTTTATGACAATTATGACTTCAAAAGCAACCAAACCAAATATATATATATATATGGTCTGGATGCTTTTGAAGTCATAATTGTAGACAAACACCATGTAATAAACTAATAACATACATGGTTCAACCACTTCTGTATGGAGTACAATGAGTAAACGTCCACAGTGCAGGGGGCAAAAACAGTTGTAACTATCCAGATTTCTAAGCAGATTAATAATAAATGGGAGGGAGATAAAAAAAAAAAACAATCACAGTGCAGCTATTACTTTACCAGAGCTGAGTTATGATTGGTTACTATTGTGAATTTTCTTTTTATCTGAGTAAACCTCCACAGAGCAGGGAGGAAAAGTAACTTTTATGACTTTCAATAGAGCTTATTGCTAGTTGGTGTAATTCCAAAGTTTATAAGAAGCTTTAGCTATTACACATGGAAGCGTACAAAGCCTGGTTACTAATAACTGTATTCTTCATAGCGTGTATTTCGGGGAGTGTTT
Organism: Dendropsophus ebraccatus; assembly: GCF_027789765.1. Taxonomy (NCBI): domain Eukaryota; kingdom Metazoa; phylum Chordata; class Amphibia; order Anura; family Hylidae; genus Dendropsophus; species Dendropsophus ebraccatus. The sequence continues at coordinate 171,715,267 of NC_091456.1, forward strand.
TCCTTTAAGATTACTCCTTGACCCCGATGGTCAAAGTCATTTACTTCTGATAATGTGAATAGATTTATCTTAATGTCTTTCTTGGTCAATAGGAGATAATGGTAGAAACCAGGAAAATAGAAGAACAATTAATCCCACTTCCCTATTACTTGCTGCCATGTTGGCAGGACAAATCCCCTTACATCATTATGACATACGACCGTTCATTACGGCAAATAAGATAACCCCGCTGCTGCTTTTATCAGTATAATTTATAGAAGGAGCCCCCCTATATATTATACAGAGGATGACAAATAGCGGGATAGGAGGAGGAGGGTATTGATTAAAATATTTATTACTCTGGCTGAAATTTCTCTTTTCTTGACTCCATGATAGTTAGCAGCAGAGATTCTACAGTAGAGGTGAGGGTGGTGGGGTCCTGGTGCAGTATACGCCTGGATATGCAGTGCATATGCAGAGAATAATAAGAGCGTTTTCAAATCAAAATATGTAAAAGTTTCACTTTGACCTGTTGGAAACTAAAGGCGTTATCCAAAATAAGGACAGACATTTTTTTCCCCCTAGAAACAGCACCACTCTTCTCTTCAGGTAGTGGAGGGTATTGCAGCTTAGTTCTATTGCAGTTAATGGTGCCGATTTGTAATACCCCACACAACCTGAGGACAGGGGTGGTGCTGTTTGTCAAAGAAAGCTACCATGTTTTTCTCATCCTGAATAAACCCCATTATCTGTACTTCAGTAATATTTTCTGCACTGTGTTAGATGGGAGTTTGAACGTGAAAACATGTTAATCTATATGCACATTCATTGACATGTCTCTATGACACTCAAAGTCAGTTTTGTCCAGTTGACTTTGACTGGGGGCCGAGCATTGGATGTCTGCACAGAACACGCTGAACAGTGAGATTGTAGACAGTATCCCGCAGAGGGCACAACAGCAAAGGACCTGCATAGTTTTTGTTTTTTTTCTCCCCAAAAATTATTAGGGGGGATCGCAAAAGGGGGCATTATATTACTAGGGAACACAGAGGGGCATTATTGCTACTTGGGGGCACAGAAGGGGCATTATATTACTGGGGAACACAGAGGGGCATTATTGCTACTTGGGGGCACAGAAGGGGCATTATATTACTGGGGAACACAGAGGGGCATTATTGCTACTTGGGGGCACAGAAGGGGCATTATATTACTTGGTAGCACAGAAGGGGATATTTGCACAGATGTCGTAGTATGATTGAGGCACAAAAGGGGCTTTTTAATGTGTAGCAAAGGGCATTATAATAGTACTAGGCAGAATGGGGATTGGGTGTGTGAGTGTGTATGTATATATGTCTCTGGAAAAGTGTTGAGCCTAAGATGTTTGTCTAATAGATGTTGTGGGGACAAGTCATAGCAAGAACAAAATCTTTATGATGGCCTGGACAGAATGGAAAAGAAAAAGAAAAGTGAACGACTAATAGAGAAGACGTCACCTGTGAGTCACTGAATGTAACTGCACTGTAATCAAATGTTCATTTTTTGAGGGGAGAGCAGACATGCAAGAGAAATCCGACTGAAGCAATAGGACAGGCAGAATGACAAGCGGAATCCGTAAGTTCCGTTTCTTTTACTCAGTGTGCAAGGGCCCTTAGGGGGGGTAATGTTGGACTCCGTGAGGTGGTTATTCACTTGCAGTATTTGTGACGCCATTTTAGTTTTTGCCTCAGGCAGAAGAGAAGCTGGAAAATTCCCTGATGTAGTCACAAGCTGAGCTGTATGTGCATTCTCACAATCAGGCACTAGATGGCGCCAAAACAGCACAGTTCTTACAAAAACAAAATTATTTCAAAGAGCAAAAGGTAGGAGATTGAAGAATTCAATTTAGAGGCTTTTTCATGTTTCAGCACATTCAAATATTCACCCAGCAAATGAGTCTGGACTCATGTAAACTATAGAGATGCCACCAGTCTTCATTACAGCCTGGAGCGCTGGGGATCGTATTCACACAGGAGAGAAGAATAAGATTTCAGTTGAACTGCTTGAGCCGTGGTGTCAGGCCCCGAAGTCTTGGCAAGTTTCTTATTTCATTTGAGCGGGCGCTGTGATCAGTGCAGACACGTGTTACACATTCCGCGCTGTTATACGGGGTCAGGCAATCTTCTGTCAATTGTGCTGGAGACAGGGAGGTCAGGAATCAATCAAATGGTGAATAAGAAGCCATTATCGCCTCACCACAATGCAGAATGTAGAGGCATTCAGCAGTCTGCTTGGCTATTAAATAGCTTTTCACCGGAACTTTGTTACAGATAGATGGGCGCATATTAAACACCAACCTTTTATCAGAAAAAAATCTTTCTAATGGGGATTGTAAAGCATGTGTCCTCCTCTGAACACTATATTACATTTTGAATATAGCTATAACCTACATAAAGAGTCAAGTCCCCCATTACATTACAATACTTATCCTGTACTGATCCTGAGTTATATCCCGTATTATACTTGTGGTAACCCTGGAGTTCTCAGGGCAGGTGTGGGGGTACCGCTGTTGCACTTGTTATGGGGCTCGGAGCGGTATAAGCCCTGCCTTTGGTCCCAGCACATGCCTGTTAAATAGGTTAGTTCCTGGGTCCCTGTAGTGTAGTGGTGCAAATTAAGCTGCGTTTACACACACACATTTATCTGACAGATTTTTTTAAGCCAAAGCCAGAAACAGACTATAAACAGAGAACAGGTTATACAGGAAAGACTGAGATTTCTCCTCTTTTCAGATCCATTCCTGGCTTTGGTTTCAAAAATCTGTCAGATAAACCTGTGTGTGTAAATGCAGCCATAGGGCTGGACTGGGACAAAAAAATCAGCCCTGGAACACAAACTACCTCACTAGCCCACATAACATTAGAATCAGGCCCGCTTCTGCCATTAGGCGGAATGAGCCTTCCGCCTCAGGTGGCAGATTTTGCGGTCCGGCAGGGGGGCGGCATTATGTACCCCCTGCTGTCATTTTTGTAAAGTGTCACTTAACAAAAATTACAGTGGACGCTCACCTGTCCCGTCGCCCTCGCTCTCCGCTGTCTCCACATCCCGTCAGGTCCCGCGACGTCACCCTGCAGCTGTCATCGACTTCCAGGCTGTGATGCGAGCCATCGGGCCATGCGATGCGGGCCATCACTCAGGGGGCGGCCGCCTGAGGTTTGCCTCAGGCGGCAGAGACCCCGGAATCGGCCCTGATTAGAATCTTGATATAGAATGTTAATATAGATCATTGACATAGAATGTAGCTTTAGCATATTATGTCAACTAGAGATGAGCGAACCCGCCGGATTTATGGTTCATATGAACCAGAGTTCTCTGCGTCTAATTCCCGCTGTCTGCAGGCTCCGTGTAGCGGGTGGATACAGCCTAAGGACCGCCTGGAAAACTGGGATACAGCCTATGGCATAGGGCACAGGAGGCACACTGAGCATCCCTCTGTCATCACCCCCTCCAGCAGCCACAGCCAACACAGAGTCGGGGCGTGACATCACCATGTTATTCAGGAAGTGACATCACCATGTTATCCAGGAAGTGACATCACCATGTTATCCAGGAAGTGAAGCCTTGATGCAGTAGTTAGTGCAGGGAAAAAAGCACTTGATAAGCATTTCCCGTAATAAGTGTATATTGGTGATTTGTATAACTTTTGGGGGCAATACAATACTTAAAAAAAAAATGTCGATGGACTTCTCCTTTAAAAAGTCTATGTCACCATTCTTTGACAACATTATAAGGCAACATGACAATGACATTCTGTCATAGCAAGTTGACAAAAAAAAATTAGGTTTTGAATATTATGTCAAGCTTCTATGCCAATATCCTGTCATAGAATGTTGGCTTACAATTTAGGTTTACAATGTTGACATAGAATCTAGGCTTAGAATGTTCATATAGATTGAAGGCTTAGAATGGTTCCTGCTCTCTAATATAGACTTCTGTGTGTGACCCCTGCTCAGCACCCCAACTTGTTTCTGTGACCCTCTTTCCCTGACAGTGTGCTAACAGGCTCTCCCCATGCCTCATGCGGGTGATTAAAAAATGATTTACTGCACCATGAGTCCATGACGCTGTAGAGCCTGGAACCGCCGACCCAATAGGAGACCCGGCTGCAAGGTCTGTGCAGCCATTCTGGGAGCCTAATCAACACAAATGTGCTGATCGGTTACCTTTAAGTTTTTAGTTGATGATTGACTTTGCTGAGCTCTAGTTATTGCTCAAGAACTTTTAATAACATCATCACAGCTTTTAGCTGCTTATGAATCTGTGTAGTTTTTGCCATGATTTACGCAAAATAGAAGTACAATATTTGATTCACTGGTTGGGACGAAAAGAGTGGCCTACAGAGGGACAGGCCCATCTGGCATTTGCAAAAACTGCCAGATGGCCAGTCCGTCCATGGTGCAGGATAAGGAAACCACAGAGTCCTGAGTAAACTTAATAGGGTAGGCCCATTAAAATAAAAAAAAAGCAAGGGGGGTGCAGAAATGTATGTGTCAGAATGTTACAGAAAATTACTCAATAAATAATGTTTTATGGTAAACATATTTTTTGAGAATTTTTTGTTGCCATTTTTCAGTATTATAAAATAATCCTGAAATCCTGCATTTTTCATTCTCACCACTGGGGCTAAAACTAAGCTGAGACTTCCTGTTCTGTCTGTAGTGATAAGAGGAGTCTGCTGTAAAGTGATCTGTACACCATTGCAGCGACGTGTGACACCAGTAGGTAGAATAAAAGAACAATTTTTAGCATCTGATTCATATCAATAAAAGAAAATTTAGGTGACACATTCCCTTTAATAAACAATGTATACTTACCTGTCCCTGTGCCTCTGTAGACCTGTTAATAATGTAGGGGCAGCTTTCACTCTAAACAGACTTCCAAAAGGGAGGAACACGACTTGGTTGGAGTTAGGGTAACCCACAAATTGTAGTGTAATGGGGGTATCTGTTACTGGTAAACTTTATTCCAGCCCATGTTATGTCACTAGTTCAATTTCTTTTTCTTGAGATAAATGCAAACTGGTTGGCTCCCAGTTGGGCCCTGTGTCTACTCATGCTGCAGTGCCTTGGCAGCTACTTGGTCCTAGGTCTGGTCGGAAGCCCTTGAAGGTCCTAGGATGAAGCGATGGGGCTCTTTACCATCTTCTCCCAATAGGCTGTATATTTCTCTCCTCCACTCAATCTTCTGTTAAACTTGGTGTCAAAAGGGAGTAGAAAAAATATTCTCTTTCACAAGAGGTAGGATAGCCCCAAGCAATCCTGGGATAAAGAGGAGCTTTACACTGACTCTAACTTCATGAACATTTTCTGCAGGGAGCCTGGGGTATAGGTAGCTCCTCCTATTTCTAGTGTCTATAGCCGCTGTGTGTATGGAAGGCAAGTCTATATGTTAACCCTTCACTTACAGTCAAACCTGCAACAAATGCAATTACAGCACAAAATAGTATCAAATGGTACAAAGGTATAAAACATCTGCAAAATAAGACAAAGGGTTACACCCTACCAACAGGCCGGCAGGAATCCCAGTGGGACACTGCAACAGCAGAATGCAAAACGCTGTTTGTCTTAAAGTATAAAAAACAAGTAGCCACTTGAGAAAGAAGCTGTTGCACATCACACCTATGGCTGACACCAATGCCACTCGGCTATATTTAAAAACCAACGCCAGAATGTTGGTATATAATTCGATCAAACCATATTGCCCCATGTACCACGTGCCAGTCTCCTGGTTCACATGGTTCCCTACACTAAGTCCATACTGTGTCGGTCAGCGACCGCCAACACAGCAAAGCGTGCACAAACATAAAAGGGAGGCCATTGAATGGCCCTGCAACCCCAATGTCACAGGACCAAACCCAAAGTGCCCCCCAAACCCAGCAGGCACCACCGGCGGAGAAAGCTGCTTCCAAACAACACAAGTGTGAATGTAGTCTTGTACTCACCATTACTGCTGCAGGTAGAATGGGAAAGATAGGAGGTACTAGACATGTGAGAACAGGTGTATCCCTGGGTTATGTGAGTCTTACAAAGTTAGTGGAGTTAGTGTAGGGACCCATGTGAACCAGGAGACCGGCACGTGGTACATGGGGCAATATGGTTTGATCGAATTATATACCAACATTCTGGCGTTGTTTTTAAATATAGCTGAGTGGCATTAGTGTCAGCCATAGGTGGAATGTGCAACAGCTCCTTTCTCTCCATGTCGTATTAGCAGGATACACCTGTGCTCACATGTCCAGTACCTTCTATCTTTCCAATTCTACCTGCATCTGTAATGGTGAGTACAAGATCATATTCACACTTGTTTGGCGGCGGCTTTCTCCGCCGGTGGTGCCTGCTGGGTTTGGGGGGGGACTTTGGGTTTGGTCCTGTGACATTGGGGTTGCAGGGCCATTCCATGGCCTCCCTTCCCTGTTTGTGCACGCTTTGCTGGGTTGGCGGTTGCTGACCAACACAGTTAGTGTAGGGACTAGAGATGAGCGAACCTCGAGCATGCTTGAGTCCATCCGAACCCGATTGTTCGGCATTTGATTAGCGGGGGACTGCTGTAGTTGGATAAAGCTCTAAGGTTGTCTGGAAAACATGGATACAGCCAATGACTATATCCATGTTTTCCACATAGCCTTAGGGCTTTATCCAAGTTCAGCAGCCACCGCTAATCAAATGCCGAAACTTCGGGTTCGGATGGACTCGACCATGTTCGAGGTTCGCTCATCTCTAGTAGGGACCCACGTGAACCAGGAAACCGGCACGTGGTACATGGGGCAATATAGTTTGATCAAATTATATACCAACATCCTGGCGTTGGTGTTTAAATATAACCGAGTGGTATTAGTGTCAGCCATAGGTGTAATGTGCAACAGCTCCTTTCTCTCCTTGTTGTATTTTATATATATGACTACTGTGACCGCTGCAGATTGAGGACACATTCATATAACAGACAATAATAAATGTATTGTCCAAATAGCCCAAGATGACTGCATCATAAGAGCAGCAGAGCAGATAATTCCACCTCACCTCTATCCTGTTACATTATTGATCCCATGGTTTGTGTATCATTCATAACAGAGATGAAAACACTGAATGGCTATAGCCCTGCAGCTAAGATTTTACTCCAGAAGCAAAGAAGGTGTCTCTGACGTGAAGGACGATATGTCTCCATATCAATGATAAACTAACTTTATTCTGTACTACTGACTATGAATTTATAACTTATAAAAGTCAATGCTAAACCTTTCCCCAGGTCTGGATAGAAAAGAGTATTAAAGAGAAAGAGAAAAGTTGAGGATTTGTCAGCTCTCCTGTGTAGTGTAGTATAGAGGAGGAGGTGTCCTGTGTGGTGTAGTATAGAGGATGTGTCCTGTGTAGTGTAGTATATAGAGGAGGTGTCCTGTGTGGTGTAGTATAGAGGATGTGTCCTGTGTGGTGTAGTATAGAGGAGATGTCCTGTGTGGTGTAGTATAGAGGATGTGTCCTGTGTGGTGTAGTATATAGAGGAGGTGTCCTGTGTGGTGTAGTATATAGAGGATGTGTCCCGTGTGGTGTAGTATAGAGGATGTGTCCTGTGTGGTGTAGTAAAGAGGATGTGTCCTGTGTGGTGTGGTGTAGTATAGAGGAGGTGTCCTGTGTGGTGTAGTATATAGAGGATGTGTTCTGTGTGGTGTAGTATAGAGGAGGTGTCCTGTGTGGTGTAGTATAGAGGAGGTGTCCTGTGTAGTGTAGTATAGAGGATGTGTACTGTGTGGTGTAGTATATAGAGGAGGTGTCCTGTGTGGTGTAGTATAGAGGATGTGTCCTGTGTGGTGTAGTATATAGAGGATGTGTCCTGTGTGGTGTAGTATATAGAGGATGTGTCCTGTGTGGTGTAGTATATAGAGGATGTGCTCTGTGTGGTGTAGTGTAGAGGAGGAGGTGTCCTGTGTGGTGTAGTATATAGAGGATGTGTCCTGTGTGGTGTAGTATAGAGGAGGTGTCCTGTGTGGTGTAGTATATAGAGGATGTGTCCTGTGTGGTGTAGTATATAGAGGATGTGTGCTGTGTGGTGTAGTATAGAGGAGGTGTCCTGTGTGGTGTAGTATAGAGGAGGTGTCCTGTGTGGTGTAGCATATAGAGGATGTGTCCTGTGTGGTGTAGTATAGAGGAGGTGTCCTGTGTGGTGTGGTGTAGTATAGAGGAGGATGTGTCCTGTGGGGTGTAGTATATAGAGGAGGTGTCCTGTGTGGTGTAGTATAGAGGATGTGTCCTGTGGGGTGTAGTATAGAGGAGGTGTCCTGTGTGGTGTAGTATAGAGGAGTTGTCCTGTGTGGTGTAGTATATAGAGGTTGTGTCATGTGTGGTGTAGTATAGAGGATGTGTCCTGTGTGGTGTAGTATAGAGGAGGTGTCCTGTGTGGTTTAGTAAAGAGGAGGTGTCCTGTGTGGTGTAGTATATAGAGGATGTGTCCTGTGTGATGTAGTTTAGAGGAGATGTCCTGTGTGGTGTAGTAAAGAGGAGGTGTCCTGTGTGGTGTAGTATATAGAGAATGTGTCCTGTGTGGTGTAGTATAGAGGATGTGTCCTGTGTGGTGTAGTATAGAGGAGGTGTCCTGTGTGGTGTAGTATAGAGGAGGATTTGTCCTGTGTGGTGTAGTATAGAGGATGTGTCCTGTGTGGTGTAGTATAGAGGATGTGTCCTGTGTGGTGTAGTATAGAGGAGGTGTCCTGTGTGGTGTAGTATAGAGGATGTGTCCTGTGTGGTGTAGTATATAGAGGATGTGTTCTGTGTGGTGTAGTATAGAGGAGGTGTCCTGTGTGGTGTAGTATAGAGGAGGTGTCCTGTGTGGTGTAGTATAGAGGATGTGTCCTGTGTGGTGTAGTATAGAGGAGGTGTCCTGTGTGGTGTAGTATATAGAGGATGTGTTCTGTGTGGTGTAGTATAGAGGAGGTGTCCTGTGTGGTGTAGTATAGAGGAGGTGTCCTGTGTAGTGTAGTATAGAGGATGTGTACTGTGTGGTGTAGTATATAGAGGAGGTGTCCTGTGTGGTGTAGTATAGAGGATGTGTCCTGTGTGGTGTAGTATATAGAGGATGTGTCCTGTGTGGTGTAGTATATAGAGGATGTGTCCTGTGTGGTGTAGTATATAGAGGATGTGCTCTGTGTGGTGTAGTGTAGAGGAGGAGGTGTCCTGTGTGGTGTAGTATATAGAGGATGTGTCCTGTGTGGTGTAGTATAGAGGAGGTGTCCTGTGTGGTGTAGTATATAGAGGATGTGTCCTGTGTGGTGTAGTATATAGAGGATGTGTGCTGTGTGGTGTAGTATAGAGGAGGTGTCCTGTGTGGTGTAGTATAGAGGAGGTGTCCTGTGTGGTGTAGCATATAGAGGATGTGTCCTGTGTGGTGTAGTATAGAGGAGGTGTCCTGTGTGGTGTGGTGTAGTATAGAGGAGGATGTGTCCTGTGGGGTGTAGTATATAGAGGAGGTGTCCTGTGTGGTGTAGTATAGAGGATGTGTCCTGTGGGGTGTAGTATAGAGGAGGTGTCCTGTGTGGTGTAGTATAGAGGAGTTGTCCTGTGTGGTGTAGTATATAGAGGTTGTGTCATGTGTGGTGTAGTATAGAGGATGTGTCCTGTGTGGTGTAGTATAGAGGAGGTGTCCTGTGTGGTTTAGTAAAGAGGAGGTGTCCTGTGTGGTGTAGTATATAGAGGATGTGTCCTGTGTGATGTAGTTTAGAGGAGATGTCCTGTGTGGTGTAGTAAAGAGGAGGTGTCCTGTGTGGTGTAGTATATAGAGAATGTGTCCTGTGTGGTGTAGTATAGAGGATGTGTCCTGTGTGGTGTAGTATAGAGGAGGTGTCCTGTGTAGTGTAGTATAGAGGATGTGTACTGTGTGGTGTAGTATATAGAGGATGTGTCCTGTGTGGTGTAGTATAGAGGATGTGTCCTGTGTGGTGTAGTATAGAGGAGGTGTCCTGTGTGGTGTAGTATAGAGGATGTGTCCTGTGTGGTGTAGTATAGAGGAGGTGTCCTGTGTGGTGTAGTATAGAGGATGTTCCCTGTGTGGTGTAGTATAGAGGAGGAGGTGTCCTGTGTGGTGTAGTATAGAGGATGTGTCCTGTGTGGTGTAGTATAGAGGAGGTGTCCTGTGTGGTGTAGTATAGAGGAGGTGTCCTGTGTGGTGTAGTATAGAGGAGGATGTGTCCTGTGTGGTGCAGTATATAGAGGAGGTGTCCTGTGTGGTGTAGTATAGAGGATGTGTCCTGTGTAGTGTAGTATAGAGGAGGTGTCCTGTGTGGTGTAGTATAGAGGATGATGTGTCCTGTGTGGTGTAGTATAGAGGATGTGTCCTGTGTGGTGTAGTATAGAGGAGGTGTCCTGTGTGGTGTAGTATAGAGGAGGTGTCCTGTGTGGTGTAGTATAGAGGAGGATGTGTCCTGTGTGGTGCAGTATATAGAGGAGGTGTCCTGTGTGGTGTAGTATAGAGGATGTGTCCTGTGTAGTGTAGTATAGAGGAGGTGTCCTGTGTAGTGTAGTGTATAAAGGATGTGTCCTGTGTGGTGTAGTATATAGAGGATGTGTCCTGTGTGGTGTAGTATATAGAGGATGTGCTCTGTGTGGTGTAGTATATAGAGGATGTGTCCTGTGTGGTGTAGTATATAGAGGATGTGTCCTGTGTGGTGTCGTATATAGAGGATGTGTCCTGTGTGGTGTACTATGGAGGATGTGTCCTGTGTGGTGTACTATGGAGGATGTGTCCTGTGTGGTGTAGTATAGAGGAGGTGTCCTGTGTGGTGTAGTATAGAGGAGGTGTCCTGTGTGGTGTAGTATAGAGGATGTGTCCTGTGTGGTGTAGTATAGGGGATGTGTCCTGTGTGGTGTAGTATAGAGGATGTGTCCTGTGTGGTGTAGTAAAGAGGAGGTGTCCTGTGTGGTGTAGTATATAGAGGTTGTGTCCTGTGTAGTGTAGTATAGAGGAGATGTCCTGTGTGGTGTAGTATAGAGGATGTGTCCTGTGTGGTGTAGTATATAGAGGATGTGTCCTGTGTGGTGTAGTAAAGAGGAGGTGTCCTGTGTGGTGTAGTATATAGAGGATGTGTCCTGTGTGGTGTCGTATATAGAGGATGTGTCCTGTGTGGTGTACTATGGAGGATGTGTCCTGTGTGGTGTACTATGGAGGATGTGTCCTGTGTGGTGTAGTATAGAGGATGTGTCCTGTGTGGTGTAGTATAGAGGAGGTGTCCTGTGTGGTGTAGTATAGAGGATGTGTCCTGTGTGGTGTAGTATAGGGGATGTTCCCTGTGTGGTGTAGTATAGAGGAGGATGTGTCCTGTGTGGTGTAGTATAGAGGAGGTGTCCTGTGTGGTGTAGTATATAGAGGATATGTCCTGTGTGGTGTAGTATAGAGGAGGTGTCCTGTGTGGTGTAGTATAGAGGAGATGTCCTGTGTGGTGTAGTATATAGAGGAGGTGTCCTGTGTGGTGTAGTATAGACTGTAATTGTTACACCGCCTCCGTCCTTGTCTCCCTGTTTTCTGGTCCACCTGCACCTCACCATCATCAAGGGCCATCTTTCCGAACAGCAGTATCAGGGGTTGGCCCTGGGGGAACAAAAGGTCCACACCACCAACCAGGGCCGTTTCTAGAGGCGGGCGGGCCGGGCGACCGCACGGGGCGCCGACAGCTAAGGGGCGCTGGTGGCTCCACTGAGCTGCGCGCACCCCCGGCTGCCCGGCCGCCCGCTCACCCCATCACCTGGCTCTGTGCCCCCCTGCCTCTGTGCCCCATCACAGGGCAAGACTGGTGCCTGAACGCTCGCCCGAACGCAGCTCCTCCTCCTCCCCCCCCCCCGTCCGAACGCAGCTCCTCCTCCCCCCCCCCGTCCAAACGCAGCTCCACCCCGCCCGAATGCAGCTCCGCCCCCCCATGGACCGCCCGGACCCTGCTGAGCACTCTGCACTCTCCAGGCCGCGGCAGACATCTTCTCCCTGAGCAGGCCCAATGACGTCATATCACTGCGCATGCTGAAGAGAGAAGATGTGTGCGGGGGTGACGGCGGCCTGCTCCTCGCAGGCTGGAGAAGAGGAGAGAGGGACCTGCTGTATGCTGTAACAAGCTGAGTATAATGTTTTTTTTTTTTGTGTGGACAAAGCATGGGGGGCTTATTACTATGGGTGGGGGAGCACAGGGGGGCTTATTACTATGGGTGGGGGAGCACAGGGGGGCTTATTACTATGGGTGGGGGAGCACAGGGGGGCTTATTACTATGGGTGGGGGAGCACAGGGGGCTTATTACTATGGGTGGGGGAGCACAGGGGGCTTATTACTATGGGTGGGGGAGCACAGGGAAGCTTACTACTATGGGTGGGGGAGCACAGGGGGGCTTATTACTATGGGTGGGGGAGCACAGGGGGGCTTATTACTATGGGTGAGGGAGCACAGGGGGGCTTATTACTATGGGTGGGGAGCACAGGGGGGCTTATTACTATGGGTGGGGGAGCACAGGGGGGCTTATTACTATGGATGGGGGAGCACAGGGGGGCTTATTACTATGGGTGGGGGAGCACAGGGGGGCTTATTACTATGGGTGGGGGAGCACAGGGGGCTTATTACTATGGGTGGGGGAGCACAGGGGGGCTTATTACTATGAGTGGGGGAGCACAGGGGGCTTATTACTATGGGTGGGGGAGCACAGGGGGCTTATTACTATGGGTGGGGGAGCACAGGGGGGCTTATTACTATGGGTGGGGGAGCACAGGGGGCTTATTACTATGGGTGGGGGAGCCCAGGGGGCTTATTACTATGGGTGGGGGAGCACAGGGGGGCTTATTACTATGGGTGGGGGAGCACAGGGGGCTTATTACTATGGGTGGGGGAGCACAGGGGGGCTTATTACTATGGGTGGGGGAGCACAGGGGGCTTATTACTATGGGTGGGGGAGCACAGGGGGGCTTATTACTATGGGTGGGGGAGCACAGGGGGGCTTATTACTATGGGTGAGGGAGCACAGGGAAGCTTACTACTATGGGTGGGGGAGCACAGGGGGGCTTATTACTATGGGTGGGGGAGCACAGGGGGGCTTATTACTATGGGTGGGGGAGCACAGGGGGGCTTATTACTATGGGTGGGGGAGCACAGGGGGGCTTATTACTATGGGTGGGAGCACAGGGGGGCTTACTACTATGGGTGGGGGAGCACAGGGGGGCTTATTACTATGGGTGGGGGAGCACAGTGGGGCTTATTACTATGGGTGGGGGAGCACAGGGGGGCTTACTACTTTGGGTAGGGGAGCACAGGGGGGCTTATTACTATGGGTGGGGGAGCACAGGGGCGCTTACTACTATGGATGGGGGAGCACAGGGGGGCTTATTACTATGGGTGGGGGAGCACAGGGGGGCTTATTACTATGGGTGGGGGAGCACAGGGGGGCTTATTACTATGGGTGGGGGAGCACAGGGGGGCTTACTACTATGGGTGGGGGAGCACAGGGGGGCTTATTACTATGGCTGGGGGAGCACAGGGGTGCTTACTACTATGGGTGGGGGAGCACAGGGGGGCTTACTACTATGGGTGGGGGAGCACAGGGGGGCTTATTACTATGGGTGGGGGAGCACAGGGGGGCTTATTACTATGGGTGGGGGAGCACAGGGGGGCTTATTACTATGGGTGGGGGAGCACAGGGGGGCTTATTACTATGGGGGGGAGCACAGGGGGGCTTACTACTATGGGGGGGAGCACAGGGGGGCGTATTACTATGGGGGGGAGCACAGGGGGGGCTTATTACTATGGGGACTGCACAGGTGGGTTTATTACTATATGTGAAAAATCCATGGGGGGATTTTTACTATGGGGGGGGGGGGGGGGTGAACAGGGAGAATTATTACTATGGGGGGGGAGCACAGGAGGATTATTACTATATGGGGGCACAGCAGGGGATCCTACATACAGGGGGCAACTCACATAGCTACTGACTGTACTGCACAAGACACAAAAAAAAGTAGAAGTTGTTGTAAAAGTGCAGAACCTAAGATGTTTGTCTGGCAGGTTCACAAGAGATGAATTGTACCTGGAAGAAATCATGATAGAGGACTGGGCCAGATGGAGAGGAAAAGGGAAAGTGATGCCTCAGATAAAAGAAGACGTCACCTGTGAGTCACTGAACGGCTTTTTTTTTTTGGGGGGGGGGGGGGGGGGCGGGGCGCTTTTAGCAGGATTCGCCCTGTAGTCAAAATTACCTAGAAACGGCCCTGCCACCAACCACCTTACACATTGTGCAGCCCCTTTAAAACCTCTACAGCTGCACTCAGAAGAGAGAGTACAGGGAAGCACCAGAGAGTAGTCTTCTCCTGCAGAAGCCCACGTGCTTACCTAAGACAATGCCTAACCCCCTACAGCCTATACTACTATCCTCTCCACCAACCCTCACACTCTCTTTCAGACTTCGGCTTTCTGAAAGTGAATTTCTGGTGTTACAAACAGGATAGACTGTATGCCTGTCACAAAGTACTTACAACTTACAACCCTGTACTTACAGTGACTGGCTAAACCTGCTAATAGTTCTTGGGACTGTTTTATTGAGCTGTTTTTATATTTAATAATGTATACAGTATTTATTTATGAATACAGTATATTGCTGGTATACAGTTATGTGTACAGTATAGACACTTGGTGTATAGTTATATGTGGGGTATATAAATTGCTGGTTTATAGTTATATGTGCAGTGTATACAATGCTGGTATATAGTTATGTGCACAGCATATACACTGCTGGTATATAGTTATGTGTACAGCATATACACTTCTGGTATATAGTTATGTGTACAGTATAGACACTACTGGTGTATAGTTATATGTGTGGTGTATAAATTGCTGATTCATAGTTATCTGTGTGGTGTATACAGTCCTGGTATATAGTTATTTGTATGGTATATACACTGTTGGTATATAGTTATGTGTACAGTATATACACTGCTGGTACATAGTACATAGCCTACAGACTATTTCGGAATTGACCTCTATTCTAAAGGAAACCTTACACTGGGAGATGCTGGACACTATACACAATAAGGAGGCCATTGCAGCTTCCTTCTTTGAGAAATGGAAACTATTCCTAATACATGGTTACTCACAGATAGAAAGACGTCCTATCATGTCTCACTTTACCTCAACCACCTGGTATTATAAGATGACGGTTGCGGGCACCCTAGAACCATTCTTCTAGACTTTGAATTGTACTCTATATTCCTATGATAAATATCACCATATATCATCTATCTACATTCTATGTATAAGTGGAGTAAGGTTTAGTTATTGTTATCGGCCTTGTTTTATTAGCTATGTATATTTGTGAATTTATACTGCTACTGATACTTTTCTTCTGTACCAATGCTATATTATGTGAAAACTCAATAAAATGTTTGAACATATAGTTATGTGCATGTATATACGCTGCTGGTATATAGTTATATGTGCAGTATATACACTGTTGGTACACAGGGCCGATTCTGGGGTCTGTTCCGCCTGAGGCAAACCTCAGGCTGCCGCCCCCCTCATTGGCACCCAAACCACCACCACCACCAACCCCCCCACCCCACTACCAGCCTGACTTGCGCCCCCACCTCCCTGGAACACCCAGGGGCCGGAGCTCTTCAACGCCGATCTGCCCCTTTAAAAGCAGGGGGCTCCGCTACCACCAGCTGTTCTAACCAGTCCACTGAGCTTCCAGGACAGGTTACCTGATGCACGCCAGCCCCATAAGCTCACAGCTCCAGCCCCGCGCGCTGCACCTCTCTAGTCTCCTGCTCGGTGGCATACATGTAACAGCTGACCGCACAGGACCGCGGGAGAGGTGCCGCGCGGGGCTGAAGCTGTGAGCTTACGGGGCTGGCGTGCATCAGGTAACCTGTCCCGGAAGCTCAGTGGACTGGTTAGAACATCTAGTGGTAGCGGAGCCCCCTGCTTTTAAAGGGGCAGATCGGCCTTGAAGAGCTCCGGCGGCCGCGGCCCCTGGGTTTTCCAGGGAGGTGGGGCCCGGAGTGTATGTTCCGGAGGGGCCCGGCAGGCGGCCCTACAACTGATTATCTGGGCGGCCCAGCGGGCATTTGCCCGGTCCGCCAGATTATCAGTCTGGGCATGATTATGCCGCCCCCTGCAGGACCGCAAAATCTGCCGCCTGAGGTGGAATACTCATTCCGCCTCATGGCAGAAAGCCTGCTGGTACATAGTTATGTGTACAGTATAGACACTGC
Source organism: Dendropsophus ebraccatus (assembly GCF_027789765.1). Classification (NCBI taxonomy): domain Eukaryota; kingdom Metazoa; phylum Chordata; class Amphibia; order Anura; family Hylidae; genus Dendropsophus; species Dendropsophus ebraccatus. The sequence goes on from NC_091456.1 coordinate 171,731,497, forward strand.
TGGTATATAGTTATGTGTACAGTATATACGCTGCTGGTATATAGTTATGTGTACAATATATACATTGCTGGTATATAGTTATAAGTTCAGTATATACACTGCTGGTACATAGCTATGTGTACAGTATATTTACTGCTGGTACATAGTTATGTGTATGGTATATACGCTGCTTGTATATAGTTATGTGTACAGTATATACACTGCTGGTACATAGTTATGTGTACAGTATATATACTGCTGGTACATAGTTATGTGTATGGTATATACGCTGCTTGTATATAGTTATGTGTACAGTATATACACTGCTGGTACATAGTTATGTGTACAGTATATATACTGCTGGTACATAGTTATGTGTATGGTATATACGCTACTTGTATGTAGTTATGTGTACAGTATATAGACTGCTGGTACATACTTATGTGTATGGTATATACGCTGCTTGTATATAGTTATGTGTACAGTATATAGACTGCTGGTATATACAGTAGTTATATGTGCAGTATACACTGCTGGTTTTGGCTTAATTTCCTCTTTCATCTCAGGCAGCATCTAGATTGGACCCTGGGTTCAGCCTCTTCTGGTTCTGCCCTCGGCCTGTGGATTATACAGCATTTATATCAGATAATAATTATGTATTCTATGTTTCTCTGTATATTGAATAAAGGGCCTGAGAGATTACTAGGCGACATGTGTTTCTTTTACTTTTTTAAGCATTTCACAGCTTCCTGCCTTATATCCGGCAGGTTCTTCTTTATTCTGCTTGTCATACGGACCAAACCAAGGAAAGCAGATTATTCCCAAGAGGCAAGCAGCATTAAGCAGGGAGCACAGTGTCTGTCTGCATATGTTCTATTCATCTCACCAGCCTGATTTATTGTGACATAAACCAACTTTAATAGACGCCATCTTATACTTAGACTTTCCCCTTCAGATATGTTATCATGATCAATTGTAATTGAATACAACAGAAATGTATTATAGCCGCACGAGAGACAATATTATGTACGTATCATCAGTATTTCATCTCGGCCTGGTAATGACCTCAGTTGATCTCTTGTATAGCAGATTGTGGGATATGAATGTATTTGTGTCAGCCTGTCGGGAAAGTTTTGTGGCCACCAGGATTTAGTTTTTCCTTTAGCTGTGATAAGAGGCCCAGGGATTAACATAGTAACATAGTAACATAGTAAATAAGGTTGAAAGAAGACAAGAGTCCATCAGGTTCAACCTAGGAGAATCCTACTGTGTTGATCTAGGAAGGCGAAAAACCCCTATGGGGCAGAAGACAACCGCCCCACCACATGGAGAAACTCCCCCCCTCCCCCCCCTCCCCCCCCCCCCCCGACTGCAATGGCAACCAGAACAATACCCGGATCAACGTATCACCAGAAATCTAATGCCCATAACTTGTTATATTATATTGTTCAAGAAAAGTATCAAGTCCTCCCTTGAACTTATTTAATGAATCGGCCATGACAACATCATGTGGCAGAGAGTTCCACAGTCTTACCACTCGCACAGTAAAGAACCCGCGTCGATGCTGATGATGAAATCTTCTTTCCTCTAGACGTAGAGGATGCCCCCTTGTCATTGTTACAGACCTAGGAGTAAAAAGACCACTACAAAGATCTCTGTACTGTCCATTCATATATTTGTACATTGTGATCAGATCGCCCCTAAGACGTCTTTTTTCTAGCGTAAATAACCCCAAGCTTGATAACCTGTCTTGGTACTGTAACCCACCCATTCCCTTAATGACCTTTGTTGCCCTCCTCTGCACCCGCTCCAGTTCACCTATGTCCTTCTTATATACCGGTGCCCAAAACTGTACACAGTATTCCATATGTGGTCTGACCAGTGATTTATAAAGAGGCAAAACTATGTTCTCATCTTTAGCATCTATACCTCTTTTGATGCACCCCATTATTTTATTAGCCTTGGCAGCTGCTGCCTGGCACTGATCACTAAAGTTGAGTTTACTGTCCACCAATACCCCCAGGTCCTTTTCGGAAGTACTTTTACCCAGTGTTTTATTATTTAGCACATAACTGTACTTATTATTTCTATGGCCCAAATGCATAACCTTACATTTATCCACATTAAACTTCATTTGCCATTTCTCCGCCCAAGCCTCTAGCTTCTCCAAATCCCTCTGTAATATGATATTATCCTCCTCTGTACTGATTACTTTACCCAGTTTAGTATCATCTGCAAAAATGGAGATTCTACTCTGTAGCCCCTCTACAAGATCATTAATAAAAATATTAAAAAGAAGTGGACCCAACACTGACCCCTGTGGTACCCCACTAGTAACTAAAACCCAATCTGAATATTTTCCATCAATGACCACCCTCTGTTTTCTATCACACAACCAGTTACTTACCCATTTGCATACGTTTTCCCCGAGTCCCAGCATCCTCATTTTGTAGACCAACCTTTCATGCGGCACAGTATCAAATGCCTTTGAAAAGTCCAGATACACAACATCCACAGCCTCCCCCAGGTCCAGTCTATAACTTACCTCTTCATAGAAGCCGATCAGATTAGTCTGACAGGACCGATCCCTCATAAATCCATGCTGGTGCTGCGTCATAAGATTATTATCATTAAGATACTCTAGTATAGCATCTCTTACAATCCCCTCAAATACTTTACCTACTATAGATGTTAGACTTACGGGCCTGTAGTTTCCAGGATCACTCCTTGACCCCTCATTGTGAAATATGTCATCTATAAATCCTAAAGTGAACGCTCATTGTCATTTATAAGACTAATATCCTGCAATGATTAATTTCTTAATGTATCTGTAGAGCGGTCAGAGCTCTGGTTTTTATCTGATACAGAGCACCAAATCCCCAGCATAGACATAGAACTGTATAATAATATTCTGACCTCCTGCAGCCACCACTAGATGGAGCTCTGAAGCTTACTTCTTTTATTAGTGCAGACATTTTTATAAAAATTCAAGAGCTGAATCAATTATCAAAATGGATAATCCAATAAATCGAATGAACGATAGAATTGCTCTGATATATGCCGTATATTAACCAATATATATAACCAATATATTATGATCAGCTAAAACAACCCAACACATGTTTCGCAGAGAGCACTGCGTCAGACTGGAAATAATACACAACTCCCTGCAGGACATACAGCAGCTGATAAGTACTGGAAGACTTGAGATTTTTAAATAGAAGTAAATTAAATAACTTTCTGATAAACAGCATCCATTACTAAGCCAGGGCTTAGTGTAAAATAGCTAACATTATTCCCTTACATTATTACACCAGTACCCACCACCACACAGGAACTCGGAAGAGCCAGTACCAGTAGTCTTGGACAGTCAAGAAATGGCACTCCTGGACTGGGCAGTAGCAGGCTGGTACTATTAGGCTGAGGAGGCCCTCCCGCCCTGGTATTACTAGGCTGCTGCAGTTTATTTTTTACCTGACTGGATATGGAAAAAGAGGGGAAGGGGGGGTCCTATATGCTTTTTAAAAAATTATTTATTTAAAAAAAACCAAAAACTCAAATTCCTTATAAATTTCAATGGGCATTGAAAAATACTCAACTCAAGTAATGAGCACTCAATTATTTTAGTACTCGCTTGACACTAACAGCTGCCTCTTTACTTTCCCTATACATATATGCTAGGCTTGGCATGTATTCAGAATAGGGAGAGGAGAAAGCAGGTGTCGGACTCCTTTGGCAGTGGCTTATCTCCCCAAGAACAAATGGATGAGGCAGTTGAAACCCAACATGTCTCCCTGTTATCCCCACTGACATCTGTCATCAGAAGGCCACCATACTCATATCCCAGGTTAGTGCCAATAACACGCTCAGCTCCACTATAACAGCACAGGATGCTATATCTGTATGCAATTCCTCATAGGTAATTTTGGTTGGAAACAATCGTGTTTCACCTTGAAATATCAATAAATATTTCAGTCCCCGTGCGCGGAGATACAACAGAATGTTAATGAGTGGTATACTCCGAGCCGGCCAGCACTGTTATAATGATTTGCTGCATTACAAAGCAGTTTAGCCTGATTATACCAGCCATTGTGGAGGGAAAAGGAAAGGTCCTGCTCCAGGTTTCCCTGAACTGATGATCTCTATGCTGAGCTAAATATGTATAAAAGGGAAGACGCTCACACTACTACTCTGATGGTTCCAGGCTTCAAAGTTTCTTTTTTCTTTTATACTCTTTCTGTTTGCTGTCAGTGAATGAGAACAGTGATAGAATTGTATCTAGTCTAGACAATTCTCTGTGAGCCTGAACTCTAGACTGATACATTGTACATAGCTAGTCCTGCTCCCAGCTGAAAAGTGATAGAATTGTATCCAGTCTAGACAATGCTCTGTGAGCCTGGACTCCAGACTGATACATTGTACATCGCTAGTCCTGCTCCCAGCTGAAAAGTGATACAATTGTATCCAGTCTAGACAATGCTCTGTGAGCTCTACAGCCTGGACCCCAGACTGATACATTGTACATAGCTAGTCCTGCTCTCAGCTGAGAAGTGATACAGTGTATCCAGTCTAGACAATGCTCTGTGAGCTCTGCAGCCTGGACCCCAGACTGATACATTGTACATAGCTGGTCCTGCTCCCAGCTGAAAAGTGATACAATTGTATCCAGTCTAGACAATGCTCTGTGAGCTCTACAGCCTGGACCCCAGACTGATACATTGTACATAGCTAGTCCTGCTCTCAGCTGAGAAGTGATACAGTGTATCCAGTCTAGACAATGCTCTGTGAGCTCTGCAGCCTGGACCCCAGACTGATACATTGTACATAGCTGGTCCTGCTCTCAGCTGAGAAGTGATACAATTGTATCCAGTCTAGACAATGCTCTGTGAGCTCTACAGCCTGGACCCCAGACTGATACATTGTACATAGCTAGTCCTGCTCTCAGCTGAGAAGTGATACAATTGTATCCAGTCTAGACAATGCTCTGTGAGCTCTACAGCCTGGACTCCAGACTGATACATTGTACATAGTCTGCTCCCAGCTGAGAAGTGATACAGTCTTGATAGGTTTAATCAAAATGATCCCTGCACCAATGACCCATCTTTAGTACATGTACAAAGATCGCCATAGTCTCACTGCTCTTACAGTAAAGAATCCCTATCTGTGATAATGATGAAACCTTCTTTCCTCTAGAACATCCCCTTGTCATGATTACAGGATCACTAGAAGGATCTCTATTATTACATTCTTGTCAGATTCGGATCATCGTCTAAGGGTGCCTTTACACAGAGAGATTTATCTGACAGATTTTTGAAGCCAAAGGCAGGAATGGATTTGAAAAGAGGAGAAATCTCAGTTTTTCCTTCATGACCTGCTCCCTGTTTATAGTCTGTTCCTGGCTTTGGCTTCAAAGATCTGTCAGATAAATCTCTCTGTGTAAAGGCACCCTAAGGGTCCATTTACACAGAAAGATTATCTGACAGATTATCTGCCAAAGATTTGAAGCCAAAGCCAGAAACAGACTATAAACAGAGATCAGGTCATAAAGGAAAGCCTGAGATTTTTCCTCTTTTCAAATCCATTCCTGGTTTGGGCTTCAAATCTTTGGCAGATAATCTGTCAGATAATATTTCTGTAAAAATGGACCCTTATGGTGCCTTTACACAGAGAGGTTTATCTGACAGATCTTTGAAGCCAAAGCCAGGAACAGACTATAAACAGGGAAAAGGTCATGAAGGAAAAACTGAGATTTCTCCTCTTTTCAAATCCATTCCTGCCTTTGGCTTCAAAAACCTGTCAGATAAATCTCTCTGTGTAAAGGCACCCTTACTCTGAAGATAACCTGTCTTGGTTCCTCATCCTCCTCCCCCTCCTCCTCCTCCTCCTCAGTTCCTCTTTGTTCCTCTTATACACTAGTGCCTAGAAACTCCCAGATCATAGCCAAAAACATCACATATTTTATTTAAAAAAAAAATATATATATAAAATACATAAAAACTAAAAGGAAACAACACTCCAGTACTCCAGTCCCCCGTTACTATTTATCACATTAATCCGTTACTATACGAAATTTGATTGATGTTATACAATTATTATATAGACACCCACCACGCAAGTTACATGATCAAGTACTGGAGTGTTGTTTCCTTTTAGTTTTTATGTATTTTTTGATTTTTTTATGTAAATATATGATTTTTTTTGGCTATGATCTGGGAGTTCATTGGTATAATTGGTATAGATAGATCGCCTTATGTGATGTATTTGGTGGACTAGATATATAGAATAGGCACAGCACTACACATTTCTACTGTTTGTGGTGTCCACCGGAACTGTTGTATATAACCAGTGCCTATAAGGCTGGGTTCACACTATGTTTTTGAAATTGTTTTTTTTCATCAGTTTTTGCGAGAAAAAAAAAAACAGATGGAGAAAAAGGATACATTTGTGTGCATCCGTTTTGATTCCTTTTTCCATTGATACAAAAATGTAGCCGACCTTACTTTTGTGTACGTTAAAAAAAACGGATGCGTTTTGATCTGTTTTTTTTATTTTTTATAATGGAAGTCAATGGAAAAACGCATCGAGATGGATGCACACAAATGCATCCGTTTTTGTAAAAAACGGGTTGCTAAAACGTAGTGTGAACCCAGCCTAACTTGTGAGCCTGAAAAAAATTTAAAAATCAGGTCCTATTCACACCAAGTTGTCAGTATACAGCGGTAACTTTTGAAAGACGATTTAGGGACATATATGTCTCTTGGTGGGCCCATTAGACCAAGCATCATCTACAGTCCATTTTACAAGTCTAGACTGTTTCTGTGCAGGACTGGAAAACACAGAGTCCTATGATAGTTTTTGCCTTTACAGCAGCTGCCTGGCACTGGTTGCCTTACTTCCATTTACTGTCCACTGTTGTTCTACTATGTCACATATAATTGTACAATTTGTACCTTCTCTTCCTTGGAAAGTAATAAAAATGAGCTACATTATAAGCTTCTCGTCCTGTTTTCCTGTCTTGATTGAAAATATAAAGTCGTCTCTTCTGCCCCTGTCGGAATGAATAAATTTATGCACACAACGCATCGCTTCTCCTGAAGGGTTTATAAAACACAGTTCTGTCTTCTCATAACTTGTGACACGTTCTCAGCTTTTCTTAGACTATAAGGATTGTTCCTCAGCCAACCGCTCCATCACCATGGGCTTATTAGCATTTGTACAATGAATATATCACGGCAGAGGTGACAATGTGGAGAGCTTCATGCTGACTTATCATACTGCATCCATTATTAATACAGAGCCAACTTATCCTGCACTACACTACACTTAAGGAAATATTGGTGACTGATGAGTTGTATGCAGTAACTCCTACGACCCAATGCAAATTCTTTAACTTTAAATCCATTAGTTTGCATTTTATTGCACAAAATAGATATTTAATCACCTACAAACCAGCAAGAATTTTGGCTCTCACAGACCTGTATATTTTTCTTTAAGAAGCTCCTCCTACTCTGCAATTATTACCTGTATTAATTGCACCTGTTCGAACCCCTTACCTGTATAAAAAAAAAACACTCTCCTCCACAGCCAAGAGCTGTCTAAAGACACCAGGGACAAAATTGTAGACCTGCCTATGGCTGGGACGGGCTACAGGACAATAGGCAATGAGCTTGGTAAAAAGGCAACAATTGACGGTATTATTAGAAAATGGAAGAAATCCAAGATGACTGTCAATGTTCTTTGGTCTGGGGCTCCATGCAACATATTGCCTCAGGTGGTAAGGATGATGTTGAAAAAGGTCAGGAATCAGCCCAGAACTACATGGGAGGTCAACGACCTGAAGAGAGCTGGGACCACAGTCTCAAAGATTACCAGCATTATCATGAGATTTTGGCCAACAACCTCCTTTCCTCAGTAAAAGCATTGAAGATGGGTGGTTCCCAGGGCAGTATTACCAGCTGCTGCTGCCCCCGGCACTAGACCTGAAGAGGTCCCATCTTCTCTCACCAATCAGCATCATTATTTTCTAGTTTCTGAACATCATATTGATATCTGTTCAGCCTTAGGCCGCACCCCACATTTACTGTACGTCACCACATGCAGCCGAAGCCAGACCCTCATGTGGTTAACAATAGGCTTATGGCCAATAATCCTTATAATGTGAATCTCAGTTTTTTTTAAATGGTTTTTAACGCTAAAAAAAAAAAAAAAAAATTCCGATTAAATCAATGATTAGAGCAGTCTTCATATTGTCTGAAGGAATTCTCACCACAGGATTGGTAGGTAATAGCTCCAGGCATCACATTTACCACTGCCACACCAGACCTGACCAATATCACCACACTGTGACTGGATAACACCGCCATAACAGACCTGACCAATACCACCATACTGTGACTGGATAACACCGCCATAACAGACCTGACCAATACCACCATACTGTGACTGGATAACACCGCCATAACAGACCTGACCAATACCACCATACTGTGACTGGATAACACCTCCATGCCAGACCTGACCAATACCACCATACTAGGACTGGATAACACCTCCATACCAGACCTGACCAATACCGCCACACTGTGACTGGATAACACCGCCATACCAGACCTGACCAATACCACCATACTGTGACTGAAAACACCGCCACACCAGACCTGAACAATACCACCATACTGTGACGGGATAACACCACCAGACCTGACCAATACCACCATACTGTAACTGGATAACACCACCATAGCAGACCTGACCAATACCACCATACTGTGACTGGATAACAACGCCATACCAGACCTGACCAATACCACTATACTGTGACTGGATAACACCGCCATACCAGACCTGACCAATACTACCATACTGTGACTGGATAACACCGCTATACCAGACCTGAACAATACCACCATACTGTGACTGGATAAGAACCACACCAGACCTGACCAATACCGCCATACTGTGACTGGATAAGAACCACACCAGACCTGACCAATACCGCCATACTGTGACTGGATAACACCACCACACCAGACCTGACCAATACCGCCATACTGTGACTGGATAAAACCGCCATAATGTGACTGGATAACACAGCCATACCAGACCTGACCAATACCACCATACTGTGACTGCATAACACCACCATATCAGACCTGACCAATGCCACCATGCAGGAAACGTCCGACCTCTGTAACTGCAAACAAAAGTTTCTGGACCAAATATTAACTTCTGCTCTTCTGTTGTGTCAAAATATTTATTTCATAGAATAAAATAAAAAAAAATATTTATAAATTATATCAAGGGATTTTATGGAATTTTTTAATTTATTTTTTTTATAAATTCTGTCTCTCACAGGTTACGTGCACCGACCATAAACGTATAAACACCTCTCCATTCTATGTAGGTGGGAAAACTTGCAAAATCATCAGTGTATCATATACTTATTTTCCCCACTGTATGGGTAGGAAGGGGTTAAGACACTCGCAGTTCTTATCTTCTCTGCTTCTGTCAATTCAGCCACTTGTTTTATGACTTTACTCCTCTGACCTTTAAGCTGTCTGATACCTCTGCTCCCTGTCAGTGCCTCAAAAACTGCTGACTATTGGAGGTAGGTTTTGGCCGGTCAGGTGGAAGCAGTTAACCCTAAGATGGTGATGAGGGGGCCTCTTCAGGGGCCTGGTGGTAGCTTTGACCTCTGGGACTCTTATAGGTATGACACTGTATACATATGTGTCTGCTAATAAAGAAGCCATGGACTAGAACTCTATTTACTAAGATCTAGAGAGGAGGACAGACACTTTCCAAGGACCCCATTGCTTCCCTACAATAATGGTGAATTTTTTGCTATACTTTTAATTACAGTGTGCCATGATATCTGGCTTGTACTACACACAAAAAGTAACAAAGCAAAAAAAGTAATTTCCGTAAATTTGCCAGGCTAAGTAACATTAGCAATTTATAGCTGTTAAATTAAATTCCATTTTCTCTACAATTTTGCAGAAATTTATCTGTAATCTCATGCGGCGTCTGTGAAGGCATTACCAACCATACTTACATCTTATTAACAGAGCAATGGATTATCCCCAACAATTACTTGCCGTTTCTTTTTCCTTGCTCATGCATGTTATGTCGCCTGCGAAGACGAGATATTTCTTAATGTCTGCGTTTATGCAAATTAATATCCTTAAACAAATGTTCTTATTGCTTCTCCGTTCTTTATTGTAAATGAAGTGGAATTTCTTTTTCGGAAGGTAATTTTCTTAGAGAAAACATATAAATTGAGTGAAGTTGAGGGAGTAGTGGAGTGTGTCAGGATGGATGTTCCCTTGTGTAAATTATACAGGACAAAATTGCGCATTAAAAATATTAACTAACACTTGAGATCTAGTTATTTAGTGGTAGTGAACATTAGTACGCCAGTGCTTGTAGTCAGTGGTGTGGGAAGTAACTGCAAAGAGTCATGCACAGTGCACATTATGCTGTAATAGGAGCTGGAATCTGCAGATAGATTGTGCTTCTAGCCATATGTGTAGTGTTTGGATGACTCTGCTGACCCCTCCCTCTAGTGATAATGAGATAACTCTGCTGACCCCGCCCTCTAGTGATAATGAGATAACTCTGCTGGTCACGCCCTCTAGTGATAATGAGATAACTCTGCTGACCCCGCCCTCTAGTGATAATGAGATAACTCTGCTGACCCCACCCTCTAATGATAATGAGACGACTGCTGACCCCGCCCTCTAATGATAATGAGATACCGCTGCTGACTCCGCCCTAATGATAATGAGATGACTGCTGACCCCTCCCTCCAGTTATAATGAGATAACTCTGCTGACCTCACTTTCTAATGATAATGAGATGGCTCCGATGACTCCTCCCCCTAATGATAATGAGATTACTCTGCTGACCCCTCCTTCTAATGATAATGAGATGGCTCTGATGACTCCTCCCCCTAATGATAATGAGATGACTCTGCTGACCCCTCCCTCTGATGATAATTAGATGACTCTGCTGACCCTGCCCTTGAATGATAATGAGATGACTCCTCTGACCCCTCCCTCTAATGATAATGAGATGACTCTTCTGACCCCGCCCTCTAATGATAATGAGATGACTCTTCTGACCCCTCCCTCTAATGATAATGAGATAACTCTGCTGACCCTGCCCTCTAATGATAATGAGATGACTGCTGACCCTTCCCTCTAGTGATAATGAGATGACTCTGCTGACCCCACCCTCTAATGATAATGAGATGACTCTTCTGACCCCTCCCTCTAATGATAATGAGATGACTCTGCTGACCCCTCCTAATGATAATGAGATGACTCTGCTGACCCCTTCTAATGATAATGAGATGACTCTGCTGAGCCCGCCCTCTAATGATGAGATGACTCTGCTGATTCCGCCCTCTAATGATAATGAGATGACTGCTGACCCTTCCCTCTAGTGATAATGAGATAACTCTGCTGACCCCACCCTCTAATGATAATGAGATGACTCTTCTGACCCCTCCCTCTAATGATAATGAGATGACTCTGCTGACCCCTCCTAATGATAATGAGATGACTCTGCTGACCCCTTCTAATGATAATGAGATGACTCTGCTGACCCCGCCCTCTAATGATGAGATGACTCTGCTGATTCCGCCCTCTAATGATAATGAGATGGCTCTGCTGACCCCGCCCTCTAATGATAATGAGATGACTCTGCTGACCCCGCCCTCTAATGATAATGAGATGACTCTGCTGACCCTTCCCTCTAGTGTAATGAGATGACTCTGCTGACCCCGCCCTCTAATGATAATGAGATGACTGCTGACCCCTCCCTCTAATGATAATGAGATAACTCTGCTGACCCTTCCCTCTAGTGATAATGAGATGACTCTTCTGACCCCTCCCTCTAATAATGAGATGACTCTGCTGACCCCTCCTAATGATAATGAGATGACTCTGCTGACCCCTTCTAATGATAATGAGATGACTCTGCTGACCCCGCCCTCTAATAATAATGAGATGAATTTTCTGAACCCGCCCTCTAATGATAATGAGATGACTGCTGACACTTCCCTCTAGTGATAATGAGATGGCTCTGCTGACCCCGCCCTCTAATGATAATGAGATGGCTCTGCTGACCCCGCCCTCTAATGATAATGAGATGATGCTGCTGACCCCGCCCTCTAATGATAATGAGCTGACCAGGGGCGTAGCTAGGGGTTCAGCCTAGGGGGGGGCGAGTGAGGCTGAGTGGGCCCCCAACCAACGTTACCCATAGGGAACCCCAGCAGGTGACAAGGATTTTTTTGAATAATAAAGGGAATATTCTTCTACATTTCTTATAGTGAATAAGGATACAGAGCCGTGTAAGAGGTTTCTACATCTGGAATATAGAACCACAAAAAAAGTAAAAGGGCTTAACATTAGAAAAATATAGCTGCCTTCTTCCACAGACAGCACCACTCTTGTCCTCAGTTTGATTCTCCTGGTGGCTGCAACCTGTGGGTGACAACCATCAGCCCTGAAGTTCCAGCAATACATCTGTCTACAGCGGCAGGTATCGGAGGATTGTACTACTGTACTACAACTCCCAGCATACCCTGAGGGCTGCAGACTGTCAACCTGGAGCCCCCCTTCCTCGACCAAGTGCATGCTACTGGTATATATATATGGTATTACCAATAATACCAGTATACAAGGGGGAAATATCGCCACAACCACTACCATCACCACCATATTGTTACTGACTAAATCCTCTATACTAAATCCAATAAAACACAGTACCAGATTACAAGTAACAAATAACACCACTACTTACTGACTAATACCAGCACATACCGACTAATACCAGCACATACCGACTAATACCAGCACATACCGACTAATACCAGCACATACCGACTAAGGGCTCGTTCCCACTGAGCAAAAGCAGCTGAATTTCTGCGCTGAATCAGCGCTGAAATTTCAGCCGTTAAAATAGGTGCAGAGGTAATTTCTATTGTGTTGAATGGAAATTCTGCTCTGCAGTTCACACAGTGGAATTTCCGCACTGAACTAATCCGCTTTCCGCCAGAAGAATGAACATGTTCATTCTTCCGCTAGCGGAAGCCTATACAAATCAATGGGGCTCTGATTTTCTGTTTCAGCGCGGATTCAGCGCGGATTCAGCGCGGAATACAAGCGTAATACAAGCGGAAATTACTCGCTGAATCAGCGCGGAAATGGGGAAAAGGGGGGGGAGGAGGATTCTAGTATATGTTCTGGTATAGTCTAGTTTACTCACCAAATACTCGCTGAATTTCAGCGCTGAATGCATGCGGATTCAGCGCGGATTCCTCGAGTATTCCGCGCTGAATTTGTCAAGAGCTGATTACGAGCTGAACACTTTCCTAGCAGAATACGCAGGGATTCTGCTTGCATTCTGCTTATATTCTGCTCGGAATTCAGCGTCAGTTGATTTCAGGCGGAAATATTTCCTTGCGTAATCCGCTCCTTTTGCTCTGTGTGAACGTAGCCTAATACCACCACATACCGACTAATACCAGCACATACTGACTAACACCACTGCTGCAACTGAATAATCCACTGTACACAGAGCAATATCACCTCTTCAAGTCATTTAGCAGTAGCCCCAGCTCTACACAGGTTCTATACACCATATACATTACAGTGCAGATATATTTAGTGACTCACAGGTGACGTCTTCTCTGATCAGAGTTCTTCCCTTTTCATCTTCTTCTCCATCTGCCCTGGGCCGTTATGAGAACTTCTCCGAGCCACGAATCCACAGAATCTGCCAGACATACATATTAGGCTCCACACTCTGGCACCATCCTCATCTCTCTACACACTGCACATCTGTATTGGCCCCTTTACACCCTTGTTTAGTGGGTAGGCTGACTCTTATAGATGGCTCCCCCCTGTATTGCCCCCTTATAGATGCCCCCCCTGTATTACCCCCTTATAGATGGCTACCCCTGTATCCCCCCCCCTTATAGATGGCTCCCCTCCCCTGTATCCCCCCCCCCTTATAGATGGCTCCCCTCCCCTGTATCCCCCCTTATAGATGGCTTCCCTCCCCTGTATCCCCCCTTATAGATGGCTCCTCCTGTATTCCCCCCTTATAGATGGCTCCTCCTGTATTCCCCCCTTATAGATGGCTCCCCCCCCTGTATCCCCCCTTATAGATTGCTTCCCTCCCCTGTATTCCCCCCTTATAGATGGCTTCCCTCCCCTGTATTCCCCCTTATAGATGGCTCCCCCCCTGTATCCCCCCCCTTATAGATGGCTCCTCCCCTGTATCCCCCCCCCTTATAGATGGCTCCCCTCCCCTGTATCCCTCCCTTATAGATGGCTCCCCCCCTGTATCCCCCCCTTATAGATGGCTCCCCTCCCCTGTATCCCTCCCTATAGATGGCTCCCCCCCTGTATCCCCCCTTATAGATGGCTCCCCTCCCCTGTATCCCTCCCTTATAGATGGCTCCCCCCCTGTATCCCCCCCCTTATAGATGGCTCCTCCCCTGTATCCCCCCCCTTATAGATGGCTCCCCTCCCCTGTATCCCTCCCTTATAGATGGCTCCCCCCCCTGTATCCCCCCTTATAGATGGTTCCCCTCCCCTGTATCCCTCCCTTATAGATGGCTCCCCCCCTGTATCCCCCCTTATAGATGGCTTCCCTCCCCTGTATTCCCCCCTTGTAGATGGCTCCCCCCCTGTATCCCCCCTTATAGTTTGCCCCCTGCACAGCAGATTAAAAAAAACAAACACACAACTCACCTAACAAGCGCTCCCCCGTCGCTGCTGTCCTCTCTTCTGCCCCCAGATGATGCGTCCCTCCCTGGGGGATTCCCGGGCAGCGCACACATCCGGAAGCTGAGTGTGCGCCCAGGCCGGGACTTCCGGTACAGGAAGTCCCAGCGACGCGCACTAAGGTTCCTGATACGTGCGCTCCCTGGGAATCCCCCAGGGAGCGACGCATCAGACAGGGGCAAGATTGCCTCTTGCGGCCGCAAGCAAGACCGTGCTTGCGGTCGCAAGAGAGGCATAAAGGAGGGGGTGGGCTCGGCGGTTCGGGGGGCGTGTGCGGATGCGGAGCACAGCCTCTTGTGGCTGGAGGCATAACGCTGCCTCCGGCCACAAGAATGATTGACACAGCCAGGAGCCAATGGCTCCTGATGCTGTGTCAATCACATCCTGGCCCAGTCGGAACTGTATGCGCTCATTAGGAGTGCGAGCGCATACAGTTCCGGCCACTACTGACGTGTTAATGCTGTCTGCAAAAGCAATAGCTTTTGCAGACAGCATTAACTGTCTAAGACCTCAGTGGGCCCCTGTCTGAGTGGGCCCCTGTCTGAGTGGGCCCGGGGGCGACCGCCCCCCTTGCCCCCCACCAAATTTCGCTACTGGAGCTGACTCTACTGACCCCGCCCTCTAATGATGAGATGACTGCTGACCCCTCCCTCTAATGATAATGAGATGACTGCTGACCCCTCCCTCTAATGATAATGAGATGACTCTGCTGACCCCTCCCTCTAATAATGAGATGACGCTGCTGACCCCGCCCTCTAATGATAATGAGATAACTCTGCTGACCCCTCCCTCTATGATGAGAGTTTCTGCTGACCCCTCTCTCTAATGATAATGAGATGACTATGCTGACCCCGCCCTCTAATAATTATAAGATACATTTGCTGATTCCACCTCTGTAACCACCTCAGGTGCCATGTACAAGAGCCTATTAGGCCCTACCAGGACCTAATGGGCTGATATACCCTACAATAGGTGTGGTTGTGTGTTATATAAGTGATCAAACAACTGCAGACATGAAGAATATATTATCCTAAAAAGAGAATAAATACATAGTATAGTATACAGCCTGAATATATGTAATGATCCCCTCTATCTCTATAATATACATCTTATAATATATCCGTCCTGGTTAGGTGATAATTATATTGACTCTTTCAGATAACAAGCAGTAATCTATGGTAATTATATCAGTCAATCCAGGAATGAAGGTCGGCTGTATTAAATACATCATAATCTTCTAGAAGCAAAGGCCAAAAGCTGTAAAAAGATATCACTTCTTTTAGAAGAAAGGCCAATTCATGTCTAGGTATAAAAGTCTTTCAATAGTAATGGCCAATCTCCCATAATATATATATCAGGCTCCTAGAAGTGAAGACAAATTTACCCAATGATCCTATAACTTAGTTATTTCTGAAAGTTATATGATAATCAGTAGAGAAGAGTCTCTCAAGGACGAGGGATAAGTCTTCTATATTATACAGTCTCTTTCGAATAGATGTCAATTTTCTTTATATATTGGACAGTTCCATCGCACTTGTTTTAACTACTTCAATGGGAGTTTAGTAAGAAAAAAAAAAGAAAAGAAGAAAATCAAGTTCTTTTGTTTATATACTCAAGAGTTTTCTGGGCATGTGAGAGACAATAAGAAGGGATGTGGCCTGCTGGTTTGTAAAAGTAGACTTGGACTTGGACATCAGAGCCGGTTGTGTTACTGCTGGAGAAGAAGAGGGGCTGGTGCCCAGCTGATTAGGAGGGTCACTTAGGGCCCTATTACACGGAGCGATAATTGGCCGAATCAGGTCGATACGGCCGATTATGGCTCAGTGTAATCGAGAAAACGATCAGCCAATGAAATGATCATCAGCTGATCGTTTCTTTAGGTCCAGATATAAAATAATTGGATGTCGGGGGTGCATTGCTACGCGTAATAGCAATGGGGGCCCTGCGTCTGATGTTTGTGGTATAAAATAATAAAGTATTAACTCACCTTACCACATTCCCTGGTGTCCTCGGAGACCTTCTTCGCTGTCTGCAGCTCTGCCTTCTGTTCCGGTGTGTACACTTAGGGTCCTATTCCACGGGCCGAGCAGGGCCTGATCGCGATGTAAACGAGCGCCGATGATCGTTAAGCGAGGGCTGCAGGGACATCGTTACCAATGTCCTTGCAGCCCTTGTTTCATACATTACCTGTCTGAGCTGCAGGTCTTCTCCTTCTTCCTCCCGGTCCCGCGCCGCAGCAGCTTCGGAGTGGGGCTGTCTGAACTGACAGACCGCTCAGCCAATCACTGACCGCAGCGGTTCCGGCCAGTGATTGGCTAAACCGTCTGTCAGTTCAGACAGCCCTGCTCCGAAGCTGCTGCGGCGCGGGACCGGGAGGAAGAAGGAGAAGACCTGCAGCCCGGACAGGTAATGTATGATGCTGCTGAAATCGTCGGTCACCGCCGCGCACCGCTATTCCATCGTAGCGATGCGCTGGTGGCGAACAATGATTTTAGGTCTGAACCTAAATGAACGATCAGCCGATGACACAATCATCGCCTGATCGTTCTCTTTATTCCACAGAGCGATAATCGGCCGATTATCGCTCTGATTTGGCCGATTATCGCTGGGGCCAGTCCTGGGGCCAGTCAAATGTCACATCGAGGGCACAGGGAGAGGTAAGCAATGCTTCATTGTTACTCTCTCCCCTGCCACTTCCACCTCTGAAAAGTAAGCTGACGCCAGACTTCTCCTTTAATCTTAATATTTGACCTTTTCACATTTTGTTAGGCATATTGTTTTTTATGTTTTGTATCTTAAAACAAACTGAATAAAACTTTTTGAAAACCAGAGGAGAAAAAAATCCCCTTAGGAGAGAAAATAATGAGAAATTATGTCAGGACTAGTATCCTTGAAGTCACGTTTATTAGAAGGATGCCACTTTTATATTATTGTTTAATATCAACTACTCAAGACCTGGGCCACATTGTGTGAAAGTGGCTACTAAGATTTTGTGTTTAACTGCAAGCTGACATAGCAAAGTACCATTGGCTTTATCTTTATCTATCTTCTTCTCTTCTGTCTTCTTTCTTATTCCTCCGAAACCAGACTGCCCAATGCCGCTGTGCACCCCCGCCTTTATAGACCAGTGATGGGCAGTTCCATGATGTCATGATAGATGGCACCTAGGAACTGGTGCTGCTGGATAAGTGTGTGCCCAGTACTACCGTATAAATATAACTGGAGAACAATCTGTTGGTCACCAGATGCTCCAATGTTAAATTACAATCAGCGCTGGATCAAAACTGGTATTTTTGCATCTGTAATAACATAAAAGGAACATATTATTTATTCCTCATGGTGAACAAAATAAAAAATAATAGTACCCAAAAATCCAGAATAGCCATATTTTCTTCAGTAAGCTTCATAAATAAAACTAGAAATAGTCGTCAGCCGTATGTACCCCAAATTGGTTTCAATAAAACATCCAAATCATTTGAGTTGCCATCATGCAACTCTGTTAGTGGAGAAATAAACATGTTATGGGTCTTGGAAAAGCGGGGAACATAAAAATATAAGTTGTTATCTTGTCATTTCTCCCATACAGTGACTGGCATCACAATAAGTGACAGAATACAATGGCTGAATTGCTGTTTTTTCCTGCTCTGCAAAACTTATTTAAACATTATGTGAACTTCACGATAGTTGCTGTAAAAACTACTTATTGTGCAAAGCCACAATCCCCCATAGAGCTAATCTGACAGAAAAGTAAAAAGAAGTATTTTCCAGAATTCAGAGACTGAAAAAAAGTAACATCCTTGAACCTGTCAATGAAGAGAATGTAGTTCAATCTGTAGACAATGTGTTATAGAGAATGTACAGTATAGGAAAGGATTCAGTAAAACTAGTAAACTCCTAATATTTCTGTAATGCTGCCACCAATGGCTCTGTTGGAAACTGCAGACTGATTCATCCTGGCACAGTTACATATCAAAAGTGATAAGTGAAGTCCCCCTGATGTCTATATAACACATTTTACCACTAGAATAGACATTACACTGGGGGATCTTTCTGTGTCACTAGTGCTGCAGCCTCCCCTGATGTCTACTGTATATATTACATGTTACTAGAGATGAGCGAACCTGGAGCATGCTCGAGTCCATCCGAACCCGAACTTTCGGCATTTGATTAGCGGTGGCTGCTGAAGTTGGATAAAGCCCTAAGGCTATGTGGAAAACATGGATATAGTCATTGGCTGTATCCATGTTTTCCAGACAACCTTAGAGCTTTATCCAAGTTCAGCAGCCCCAGCTAATCAAATACCGAATGTTTGGGTTCGGATGGACTCGAACCCGAACCCGGTTCGCTCATCTCTAGATGTTACCATTAGAATAGAAATTACACTGGGGGAAGCTGTCTGTGTCACTAGTGCTGTAGTTTCCCGTGATGTCTATATATTATATGTTACTATTAGAATAGACATTACACTGGAGGAAGCTGTCTCTATTAGAGACAGCTGATGTCTATTACTAGTGTTGCAGCCTCCCCTGATGTCTATATATTACATGTTACCATAAGAATAGACATTACACTGGGGGAGCTGTCTGTGTCACTAGTGCTGCAGCCTCTTCTGATGTCTATATATTACATGTTACCATAAGAATAGACATTACACAGGGGGAAGCTATCTGTGTCACTAGTGCTGCAGCCTCCCCTGATGTCTATATAATACATGTTACCATAAGAATAGACATTACACAGGGGGAAGCTATCTGTGTCACTAGTGCTGCAGCCTCCCCTGATGTCTATATAATACATGTTACCATAAGAATAGACATTACACTGGGGGAGCTGTCTGTGTCACTAGTGCTGCAGCCTCTTCTGATGTCTATATATTACATGTTACCATTAGAATAGAGCCAGCTAAACATGCCCTGATGTCTATATAATACATGTTACTATTAAACTAGACATTACACTAGGGGAAGCAGTCTGTTTTACTAGTGCTGCAGCCTCCCCTGATGTCTATATAATACATGTTACCATTAGAATAGACATTGCACTAGGGGAAGCTGTCTGTTTTACTAGTGCTGCAGCCTCCCCTGATGTCTATAGAATACATGTTACTATTAGACTAGACATAGCACTGGGGGGAGCTGTCTGTGTCACTAGTGCTGCAGCCTCTTCTGATGTCTATATATTACATGTTACCATTAGAATAGAAATTACACTGGGGGAAGCAGTTATCTAGCTGTTATCACTGCATGAAATACAGAATCTGAGTTAGAAGTCTCTGAACATCTGGGTGATACGATAGCAGCACTTCTTACTTTTTACCCGTTAATTATTACGTTCTATATCCTGAAGGATCTGTCGCTTAATGTGGGGATTTTATCACACCGCCGAGGACACAAAATTAAAGCTTATAAATCAGAGCGGAGCTTTGGTGTTTGTTTTATGAAGCGGTGTGGTGGCCTTGGGTGACCTGTATAGACTCCAAGAGCTTTCACGGTGGGTGGAACAAGTCCCATCAATGAGAAATGAGGCCATAAAAGTTTAGGTTAAATAATCTGGAGTAATGGAAATTTAGTCCATGATTGATGAAAGAAAAATCCCAAGCGTATGAGCGATTCATCAGTCTATCGCGCTGTCCTCATCCCTCATGGCATAACTTGTACTTTATAGAGTTCAGTAACCTCACTGGGAACATAAACGTATCTTTAATGGAGGAGTTAAAAGATAAATGTCATAAAAAGTTTTGTCACTTTGTAAATACATTGCAGTACTTACCTTGTACTGAGTTACATCCTGCATTATACTCCAGAGCTGCACTCAGTATTCTGCTGATGCCGTCACTGTGTACATACATAACATTACTTATCCTGTACTGATCCTGAGTTACATCCTGTATTATACTCCAGAGCTTCACTCACTATTCTGCTGGCGGGGTCACTGTGTATATACATTACTTATCCTGTAACATGGAATTTCACTGGCTGACCCTTTTGTTCTTGGATAGATACGCCGCCAGAGCTGTCTGGCTGCAGCATTACCCCTCCCCATATAGAACTTAGGATCATGTGTTTGGCTGTCAGCTGTAGATTCAAGGCCACCTTAACACCAGACACTACTAACACCCTAATTAACCTCCTTATTTGCAAAATTGCCCTCAAACAGGCAGCACTGGGACCCGAAAACAAAAAAACAAGGCTGAGCAGTACTGAACTAATCAGCTAAAGCAACAAGAAATACTGGAAGAAAAAATAGCAAGTACAAAATACAAATACAAGGACTTGGCTGTAGGCAGGCATCACACACATTGTGACAGGATACCACACTGACAAAACTTCATTAGGGACTGAAGTGTCATAGTTAATAAAGTAGTTTTAGAAAGTTTAAGAACAGGATCATGGGAATCAGTCTGTGAAAGGGGGAAAGGAAAAGAATTCTGGAGAAGTCTGTGCGATCAGGAGCAATCTGTGAGATGAGGAGTGGAACATGGGGAGCAGTCTGAGAGATCAGGACCATGGAGAGCAGTTTGTGAGATTGAGAGCATGGGGAGCAGTCTGTTAAAAGGGGACTATAGGGAGTAGTCTGTGAGATCGGGACCATGGGGAGCAGTCTGTAAGATCATTAAAGGGGAACATGAAGAGAAGTTTGTGTGAGAACCACGAACCAGGAGTGTAATTCTGTGTGAGAGATGAGGCATGGGGAGCAGTCTGTGAAGTCTGGATCATGGGGAGCAGTCTGTGAGATCGGGATCATGTGGAGCAGTGTACAAGATGAGGACCATGGGAAGCAGTCTGTGAGAAGAGGACTATAGGGAGTAGTCTGTGAGATTGGGACCATGGGGAGCAGTCTGTAAGATGGGGAGCATGGGTAGCAGTCGGTGAGATCGGGACCATGGCGAGCAGCCTGTAGGATGGGGAGCATGGTTAGCAGTCTGTTAGATGAGGACCATGGGGAGCAGTCTGTGAGAAGGGGACTATAGGGAGTAGTCTGTGAGATTGGGACCATGGGGAGCAGTCTGTAAGATGGGGAGCATGGGTAGCAGTCTGTGAGATCGGGACCATGGGGAGCAGCCTGTAGGATGGGGAGCATGGTTAGCAGTCTGTTAGATGAGGAGTATGGGGAGCAGTGTGTGAGATTGAGAGCATGGCGAGTAGTATGTGAGATGGGGAGCATGGGTAGCAGTCTGTGAAATGGGGAGCATGGGTAGCAGTCTGTGAGATCAAGAGCATGGAAAACAATCTGTGAAAGGGGGCATGAACAGAAGTCTGTGCGAGTGTGAACAATAAGTATCATTCTGTGTGAGAGATAGAGAGGCATAGGTAGCAGTTTATGTGTCATATAAGGGGGACCACATGAGCAGTTTGGGAGCACGGGGAGCAGTCTATGTAACAGAAGAGTTATGGTGCAGGGGGTATGGCGAGCAGGCTGTGAAAGAGAACGAGGTATGGGGAGCACAGTGTAAATGACAAGAGGTCCATGGGAAACCGTCTACGTAAGGGGTGGATGTCTGTCCATTCCCCTCAGCTTTACTGCTACAGGGATATTGCTAGCAGTGTGAGAAAGCGACTGGACACCAGGGATCCAACTTTGTCCGCTTTTTCCGTCTTAGACCACCAGGGCATTAACTTCTTCTCTGCCTCAGACCGCTGAGATGTTTTCATTAATCTATTGACTCCTATAGATAATTATGGCAACTTATTTGCTGTCATAAGACAATGCTTATTTGCTGCTAATTTGAATAAGAATAGAAGGAAGCGTGCCAAAGTTCCTAACTTTCTTGCTCATAAGGGGGCAAAGTCAACATCTAGTTGTGTCTAGTTCCGATCTCATAATAAACATAGCAAAGCAATAATGACTGTGTGATGGCTACTCTAATACAGTAATACAGCCCACAAGGGGTTAATGATATGCATTCATCCTGCTATGTATATGGTGACAGATCAGTACTTTATCTTTATATCATGTCATATCCTGCGCTTGTCTGGCCTCTGATGACAATACATTATTAATCAAAGCTAAATCAACAGCGCCATTGTCTGACAGGTGTCAGGGAGCAGGAGAGATAAATGTTTGGCCGGAGGTTTAACTGAAAACTGCAGAGCTGGCAGGGACAGAGCCGGGAGCAGAGTACACCTGCTGCTGATAATAGGTGTGTCACACAGACAGGCGGAAAGAAGAGTGCTCGCTGCAAGTCTGTAAAGCTCTAGTGGGAAATCTCTGTCTTATAGCTATTATATTAAGGAACGGTGATAATATTCATACTGGGATTCTCACATTATAAAAATAAAACTGTATACTCACCACAGCTGAGATGAGCATACGTGCCAGCGGCTAAGGGGGGGGGGGGGGGGGCGTTTGGGAACTGCTTCTTTAAATACTGCTCTTCTGTACAAGAATATAACTACTATAATACTGCTCCTATATACAAGAATATAACTACTATAATACTGCTCCTATATACCAGAATATAACTACTATAATACTGCTCCTATGTACATGAATATAACTACTATAATACTGCTTCCTATAGACAAGAATATAACTACTATCATACTGCTCCTATATACAAGAATATACCTACTATAATACTGCTCCTATATACAAGAATATACCTACTATAATACTGCTCCTATATACAAGAATATAACTACTATAATACTGCTCCTATATACAAGAATATAACTACTATAATACTGCTCCTATATACAAGAATATAACTACTATAATACTGCTCCTATATACAAGAATATAACTACTATAATACTGCTCCTAAATACAGGAATATAACTACTATAATACTGCTCCTATATACCGGAATATAACTACTATAATACTGCTCTTATATACAAGAATATAACTACTATAATACGGTTCAGGGAAGAAAAAGAGTGCTGCACCTCACACCCATGGCTGATACCTGTACCTCTCGGCTGCATTAACAACATCAGAATTCTGTATGTGAATTGATCAAGCCACACTGCCCCATGTACCACGTGCAGGTATCTGATACACATGGGTCCCTACACTAAGTCCACACTGTGCCGGTCAGCGACCACCACCCCCGCAGGCGTGCACAGTCAGGGAAGGGAGGCCATGGAACCGCCCTGCAACCCCCATGCCACAGGACCAGACCCAAAAATGCCACACCAAAACCCAGCCAGCACCACCGGCGGAGGAAGCTGCCCCCAAACAGCACAAGTCTGGATAAGGTATTGCACTCACCATAGCTATCAAAGATAGAATGGGACAGACAGGAGGGATTAAAACCATGAGCACTCAGGTGTCTCCTGCTAATTGCGGTCATGTGGGTCTCACCAGGAGGAGTGCAAAACACGGAGAAAAGAGAGAAACAAAATACGGTTCAGGGAAGAAAAAGAGTGCTGCACCTCACACCCATGGCTGATACCTGTACCTCTCGGCTGCATTAACAACATCAGAATTCTGTATGTGAATTGATCAAGCCACACTGCCCCATGTACCGCGTGCAGGTATCTGATACACATGGGTCCCTACACTAAGTCCACACTGTGCCGGTCAGCGACCACCACCCCCGCAGGCGTGCACAGTCAGGGAAGGGAGGCCATGGAACGGCCCTGCAACCCCCATGCCACAGGACCAGACCCAAAAATGCCACACCAAAACCCAGCCAGCACCACCGGCGGAGGAAGCTGCCCCCAAACAGCACAAGTCTGGATAAGGTATTGCACTCACCATAGCTATCAAAGATAGAATGGGACAGACAGGAGGGATTAAAACCATGAGCACTCAGGTGTCTCCTGCTAATTGCGGTCATGTGGGTCTCACCAGGAGGAGTGCAAAACACGGAGAAAAGAGAGAAACAAAATACGGTTCAGGGAAGAAAAAGAGTGCTGCACCTCACACCCATGGCTGATACCTGTACCTCTCGGCTGCATTAACAACATCAGAATTCTGTATGTGAATTGATCAAGCCACACTGCCCCATGTACCGCGTGCAGGTATCTGATACACATGGGTCCCTACACTAAGTCCACACTGTGCCGGTCAGCGACCACCACCCCCGCAGGCGTGCACAGTCAGGGAAGGGAGGCCATGGAACCGCCCTGCAACCCCCATGCCACAGGACCAGACCCAAAAATGCCACACCAAAACCCAGCCAGCACCACCGGCGGAGGAAGCTGCCCCCAAACAGCACAAGTCTGGATAAGGTATTGCACTCACCATAGCTATCAAAGATAGAATGGGACAGACAGGAGGGATTAAAACCATGAGCACTCAGGTGTCTCCTGCTAATTGCGGTCATGTGGGTCTCACCAGGAGGAGTGCAAAACACGGAGAAAAGAGAGAAACAAAATACGGTTCAGGGAAGAAAAAGAGTGCTGCACCTCACACCCATGGCTGATACCTGTACCTCTCGGCTGCATTAACAACATCAGAATTCTGTATGTGAATTGATCAAGCCACACTGCCCCATGTACCGCGTGCAGGTATCTGATACACATGGGTCCCTACACTAAGTCCACACTGTGCCGGTCAGCGACCACCACCCCCGCAGGCGTGCACAGTCAGGGAAGGGAGGCCATGGAACGGCCCTGCAACCCCCATGCCACAGGACCAGACCCAAAAATGACACACCAAAACCCGGCCAGCACCACCGGCGGAGGAAGCTGCCCCCAAACAGCACAGCTTTGATAGCTATGGTGAGTGCAATACCTTATCCAGACTTGTGCTGTTTGGGGGCAGCTTCCTCCGCCGGTGGTGCTGGCTGGGTTTTGGTGTGGCATTTTTGGGTCTGGTCCTGTGGCATGGGGGTAGCAGGGCCATTCCATGGCCCCCCTTCCCTGCCCATGCACGCCTGCGGGGGTGGTGGTCACTGACCGGCACAGTGTGGACTTAGTGTAGGGACCCATGTGTATCAGATACCTGCACGAGGTACATGGGGCAGTGTGGCTTGATCAATTCACATACAGAATTCAGATGTTTTTTATGCAGCCGAGAGGTACTAGTATCAGCCATAGGTGTGAGGTGCAGCACTCTTTTTCTTCCCTGAACCATAACTACTATAATACTGCTCCTATATACAAGAATATAACTACTATAATACTGCTCCTATATACAAGAATATAACTACTATAATACTGCTCCTATATACAAGAATATAACTACTATAATACTGCTCCTATATACCAGAATATAACTACTATAATACTGCTCCTATGTACATGAATATAACTACTATAATACTGCTTCCTATAGACAAGAATATAACTACTATCATACTGCTCCTATATACAAGAATATACCTACTATAATACTGCTCCTATATACAAGAATATACCTACTATAATACTGCTCCTATATACAAGAATATAACTAATATAATACTGCCTCCTATATGTAACGCCCGGAGTAGTGGATCCACTGGACCGGCACCAGCGATGGCACAAACCTCACCAGGGAGCGGAGTCTAAGGGGCCGCTGGTTTTCACCAGAGCCCGCCGTAAGGCGGGATGGACTTGCTGCGGCAGGCGACCCCCAGGTCGCTACCCCTGGCTTGGTTGCTGGTGTCGGCAGGCGAGGCGTGGCTGGAGATGGCACAGGCAATAGTCTGCAGATGAGAGAGCACGTGACAAGCTGGACACAGGAACAGGTGGAGTGACAGGGGAACAGGAACCAGGAACAGGGACTAGGGACCAGGTAACGGACAGGACTCAGGAACAGGGACTAGGGACCAGGTAACGGACAGGACACAGGAACAACAGGGAGCTGGGCCAAACGCTATGGGAAGCATGTAGAGGCTCCAACACCTGTAGTGGGGCAGGGCTGGAATTTATAGGGAGTGATTGTGCACATGGACCAATTAGGAGAGCACTGCCCCTTTAAATCTGAGACAGCCGGCGCGCGCGCGCCCTAGGCGGCGGGGACGCGCGCGCCGGCCGACACAGCGACGGACAGGAGCGTGGAGAGGTAAGGCGCCCCCCGGGGCCGAAGTGACAGCAGCGCCGGGTCCCTGCCTACGGACACCGGCTGCTGCATGGGGCAGTGGGGAGTCGCGGCGGCGGCCCGGAGCACGGGACGCCGCCGCGGCCGTGACAGTACCCCCCCCCTTTGGCCTCCCCCTCTTTCTGGCCTGTAGGAACCTCTTGATGAGGTCTTGGTCCAGGATGTTAGCCTCGGGTTCCCAGGACCTCTCCTCAGGACCAAATCCTTTCCAGTCCACTAGGAAGGATCGTCTCCCTCTGACAGTTTTCATAGCCAGAATGTCTTTGACAATGTAAACGTCATCAGAGACGGCTTGTGGAGCAGAGAGCGAAGCCTTATCGGAGAACCGGTTGAGGACCACTGGCTTTAAGAGGGAGACATGGAAGGCGTTTGGAATCCGCATCGTAGGGGGTAGGCGGAGTTTGTAGGTGACAGGGTTGAGGCGTTTTAGCACCGAGAAAGGACCGAGGAATCGAGGACCCAACTTGTAGCTGGGAATCTTGAGTCGGACATATTTGGCCGAGAGCCAGACTTTGTCACCAGGGAGAAAATTCATGGCGGGTCTTCTTCTCTTATCCGCCTGGTCCTTCATGCGGACAGATGCCTTGAGCAGAGATTGTCGAGTCTGTTCCCAGATTGACTGCAGGTCAGATAACAACTCCTCCACGGCTGGGACCTCAGAGGATGGAGAGAGAGGCAGAGGAGGACGAGGGTTACGTCCATAGACCACATAGAAGGGTGACTTGCCTGTGGAGCTCGAGTCCAGATGATTGTAGGAAAACTCTGCCCAAGGAAGCAGACTGGACCAGTTGTCCTGGCGAGCGGAGACGAAATGTCGAAGATAATTGCCAAGGACCTGATTGACCCTCTCCACTTGCCCATTGGTCTGAGGATGATAGGCCGAAGAGAAGTCCAGCTTCACTTGGAGTAGAGAGCAGAGAGCACGCCAGAATCTGGAGACAAATTGTGAGCCTCTGTCAGAGACTATATGAAGAGGAAGACCATGGAGGCGGAAGATATGCTGAAAGAACAGCTGGGCCAGGCGAGGGGATGATGGTAATCCAGGAAGAGCCACGAAGTGGGACATCTTGGAGAAGCGGTCCGTGACAACCCAGATGACTGTGTTACCCGCAGATGGAGGTAAGTCTGTGACAAAGTCCATGCCTATATGACACCAGGGGCGGTCTGGAACTGGCAAGGGCTGAAGTAGGCCGGCAGGTCTTTGATGAGAGGACTTGTTTCTGGCACAGATGGTGCAGGACGCCACAAAGTCTTTGACATCCTGGAGTAGGCTAGGCCACCAGTAGTGGCGGGAGATCAGTTGCCCGGTCTTTAGAACTCCCGGATGCCCGGCCACCATAGAGGAATGACCCCATTTCAAGATGCGTTTACGGAGTGCGGGGCGCACATAAGTCTTACCGGGAGGCAACTGCTGCAGAGTAGAAGTGGCAACTGGTACTAGGCGATCGGGAGGTATTATGTGTCGAGGAGATTCCTCTTGCCCCATAACATCGGATGCTCGGGATAACGCATCGGCCTTGATATTCTTCTCGGCTGGACGGAAATGAATGGTGAAGTTGAACCGAGAGAAGAAGAGGGACCACCTGGCCTGCCGGGGATTGAGGCGTTGAGCCGATTGGAGGTAGAGGAGGTTCTTGTGGTCCGTGTAGATGTTAACGGGATGTTTAGCCCCCTCTAGGAGATGACGCCACTCCTCCAGTGCCAGCTTAATAGCCAGGAGTTCCCGATCTCCTATAGTATAGTTCCTCTCGGCAGGGGAAAAAGTCTTAGAAAAGAACCCGCAGGTTCTGGTCTTGCCTGATGTGTCCCTTTGCGAGAGGACTGCTCCGGCGCCCACAGAGGAAGCATCAACTTCAAGAGAAAACGGCTTGGAGACATCCGGGCGGACTAGAGCAGGAGCGGAGGCAAAGGCAGACTTTAGGCTATTGAAGGCATGTTCGGCCTCGGGAGGCCAGCGTCTAGGATCCGCCTTCTTCTTTGTGAGAGCCACTATGGGTGCAACCAGGGTAGAGAAGTGAGGGATGAATTGCCGATAGTAGTTGGCAAATCCAAGGAATCGTTGGATAGCTCTAAGTCCCTCAGGACGAGGCCACTGGAGAACAGCTGAGAGCTTGGCAGGATCCATCTGTAGGCCCCGGTCGGAGACAATGTATCCAAGAAACGGCAGGCTGCGCTGATGGAAAACGCACTTCTCCAGCTTGGCATACAAACGGTTGGCCCGTAGTCTCCGTAGAACCTGTCGTACATGGGACACGTGGGTCTGCTGGTCGTGGGAGAAGACCAGGATGTCGTCAAGATAGACAATGACGCAGACGTAGAGGAGATCGCGGAATAAATCATTCACGAATTCCTGGAAGACCGCTGGGGCGTTGCATAGGCCGAATGGCATGACCAGATATTCGTAGTGCCCATCTCTGGTGTTGAAAGCGGTCTTCCATTCGTCTCCTTCACGAATACGGATCAGGTTATACGCTCCCCTGAGATCCAACTTGGAGAAGATCCTAGCTCCACGGAGACGGTCGAATAGTTCTGGGATTAGCGGAAGAGGATAGCGGTTCTTGACAGTCACCTTATTTAAGCCCCGGTAGTCTATGCATGGGCGGAGGGAACCGTCCTTCTTCTGTACAAAGAAAAATCCAGCGCCAGCGGGAGACGTGGATTTACGGATGAAGCCCTTCTGTAAGTTCTCCCGGATGTAGGAGGACATAGCTTCCGTCTCAGGCACAGAGAGAGGGTATACTCGACCACGTGGGGGAGAAGTTCCAGGAAGAAGGTCTATAGGGCAATCATAGGACCGATGAGGTGGTAGAGAGTCTGCCTCCTTGGCCGAGAAGACATCAGTAAAGTCTTGGTATTCGTGCGGTAGACCAGACAAAGGCTTGGCATTAGCAGGTGACCTCGTAGAGCACTTGGGTTGAGGAGGTCTCAGACACCTATTAGGACAGTCCTGGCCCCAGCTGAGAACCTCCCCAGTTCTCCAGTCCAGCTTAGGGGTATGTAATTGCAGCCAGGGAAGACCCAGCAAGATGGCGGAGGAGGAATGGCGCAAGACATAGAAGGAGATCCTCTCCTGATGTAAGGCGCCCACCTGGAGGACTAGGGGTTCAGTCTGGCAGTGCACAGCTTCGGTAAGAATCTCGCCCGTGATCGAAGAGATAGACCGGGGTTGGGCTAGCTGTATCACGGGTAGCCGCCATCTTTGGACCAACGAAGCAGAAATGAAACTGCCAGCAGCGCCAGAGTCGATGAGGGCCGTAGTCTGGAGAACTTGCCCTGAGGGTGTCAGGATGGAGACTGGCATAGTCAATCTTGGAGAGGTGGCATTCACACCTAGGGAGACCTCTCCCACTGGACCTAGGTGCGAGCGTTTCCCGGACGCTGAGGACGTTGGGGACATCTCTGCCGAAAGTGATCAGCGCCACCGCAGTATAGGCAGAGATTCAGCTCTAGTCGACGGGCCCTTTCTTCAGTCGTCAAGCGAGCTCGATCCACCTGCATAGGCACTTCTGGAGACGACTGGGGCATAGGAGCAACGGGATTTTGGAATACCGGTGCCAACCGAGGATGGCGACGGGGCAGACTCAGACGCCGTTCTTGTTGGACCTCCTCCTCTCTCTCGGAAAACCTGGTGTCGACTCTGGTAGCCAGTAGAATGAGTTCGTTCAAGGAGGTAGGAAGGTCTCGGGCAGCGAGCACATCTTTCACTCGAGTGGAAAGGCCCTTCTTGAAGGTGGCTAATAGGGCGGCCTCGTTCCAGTCCAATTCAGCTGCCAGGGTGCGGAACTGGATGGCATAGTCACCAACAGAGGAGCTCCCTTGAGAGAGGTTGAGGAGAGCTGTCTCAGCTGAAGTAGCACGGGCAGGTTCCTCAAAGACGGAGCGAAACTCGGCCAGGAAGGTTCGGAGATTGGCAGCAACAGGGTCATCTCGGTCCCACAGCGGCGTAGCCCAGGCCAGAGCTCTACCCTCCAATAGGCTGATGATGAAAGCCACTTTAGAGCGCTCGGTGGGAAACTGACTACTTAAAAGTTCAATATGCATGGTGCACTGAGCCAGGAATCCCCTGCACAACTTGGGATCGCCTCCATATTTAGTCGGGAGGGCCAGTCGAAGTCTCGAGGTAGCTGCTGGTGGTGGTGAGCGCTGGGCTGTAGCATGCTGCTGTAGGGCGGCAGTCAATTGCTGGATTTGCTGCGACTGTTGCTGGATTTGTTGAGCCTGTTGCGCGACCACTCTGGCGACGTCACGGAGATCAGGCACCTCGCCGGGATCCATGGTTGGAGCCTACTGTAACGCCCGGAGTAGTGGATCCACTGGACCGGCACCAGCGATGGCACAAACCTCACCAGGGAGCGGAGTCTAAGGGGCCGCTGGTTTTCACCAGAGCCCGCCGTAAGGCGGGATGGACTTGCTGCGGCAGGCGACCCCCAGGTCGCTACCCCTGGCTTGGTTGCTGGTGTCGGCAGGCGAGGCGTGGCTGGAGATGGCACAGGCAATAGTCTGCAGATGAGAGAGCACGTGACAAGCTGGACACAGGAACAGGTGGAGTGACAGGGGAACAGGAACCAGGAACAGGGACTAGGGACCAGGTAACGGACAGGACTCAGGAACAGGGACTAGGGACCAGGTAACGGACAGGACACAGGAACAACAGGGAGCTGGGCCAAACGCTATGGGAAGCATGTAGAGGCTCCAACACCTGTAGTGGGGCAGGGCTGGAATTTATAGGGAGTGATTGTGCACATGGACCAATTAGGAGAGCACTGCCCCTTTAAATCTGAGACAGCCGGCGCGCGCGCGCCCCAGGAGGCGGGGACGCGCGCGCCGGCCGACACAGCGACGGACAGGAGCGTGGAGAGGTAAGGCGCCCCCCGGGGCCGAAGTGACAGCAGCGCCGGGTCCCTGCCTACGGACACCGGCTGCTGCATGGGGCAGTGGGGAGTCGCGGCGGCGGCCCGGAGCACGGGACGCCGCCGCGGCCGTGACACTATATACAAGAATATTACTATAAGGCTGGGTTCACACTATGTATATTTGAGGCTGTATTTGGTCCTCATGTCAGGTCCTCATAGCAACCAAAACCAGAAGTGTATTGAAAACACAGAAAGGATCTGTTCACACAATGTTGAAATTGAGTGGATGGCCGCCATATAACAGTAAATAACGGCCATTATTTCAATACCACAGCCGTTGTTTTAAAATAACAGCAAATATTTGCCATTAAATGATGGCCATCCACTCAATTACAACATTATGTGAACAGAGCCTTTCTGTGTTTTCAATCCACTCCTGGTTTTGGTTGCTATACAGCCTCACAAATACAGCCTCAAATATACATAGTGTGAACCCAGCCTAATACTGCTCCTATATACAAGAATATCTATTGTATATGGTATGTACAAACATATGTGTGTTCCTGATGAGATTCAGGGAGTCCATCCCTACTTTCTGAGCCTAGCCTCTGAGAAGAATGCACTGTGCCACTACCAATGACAGGAGGAATGTTCTATTTTAGTTGCACACGCTCTGTGCATATGTTATATAATACAATGAATGACAGAGCAGTGTAATATTATACCACACTCATCACCCGCTGCATTGACTCACACATAAACTGCCCTGACCCATATTCCACTTGGAGCACTGCCTGGATACATAGCTGGGATACCTTGGCCATGGATAATTGCAGTCTGCATTTTATAGATGGCAGCAAGAAAAGGGTTAATTGAAACCAGGAAAAAACACGGAGACTTAAATCTATTGCAGATAAAAGTCTTCTCCTCACAGTTGAAATTGTAATGTAAAGGTGCTTTAAAAAAGTAAATAAATAAAGACTGTTTCATACTTACCATCCCTGCTGAGTTGGTTCACGTTTGAATTTCGCACTGGTCGCGGTCCCCGTGACCTCAGGCGGCACATTACAAAGTTATATAACTTTGTAATAGGTATTATTTAAGGAGCAAATTTTTTTTTAATGGAGTTGAATATTAATTCTTCGGCCATTCAAGAAAATTCCATAGGCGGCAGCCGTGCCCACGCTTTCTGTGTAGCAATCCTTCTCTGGAAAAAAACTTTTGGTTAAAATAAGACTACTGTTGCGTTTAAGGTAAAAAAAAAATTTAATCATTTTTATGTTTTTAACTTTTCTGAACCATTTTACATTAAGTGCTGTACTAGAATGTGAAAAATGACTGTAACACCTTAAGCTGTTCTAAAACTTTTGATATGTAGTGTAAATTTGTACACTGCCTGCATGTACACTACCGTTTTGTACCATTTGTGCTAAAATCCTGTTGTATTATGCTTAGTAATTAGTGGTGTAGCTATCGGGGTGATACAAGCCCCAGCGTGGTTACCTGGGTGAAGCTAAGTGTCTGGGGGTGTCCCCGTGTCACCTGCACTGCGAGATAGAATACGCAGACCTTCCGGTATCTTTGTTTTATCCAGGCTAGTTCCTTTGTGTATCAGGATACTGCCCTGTACTTTGTAGAGTGGTTCTCGCCGTGGGCTGGGTTCATCCTCGACTCTTCTCCCTCTGTAGTGTCTAGCACTGCATAGTAGATATAGGAGATAGACTGGAGTGTCTCTGGCTGCTTCATACACGTGTGTACTGAACTCACTAACACAACTGGACTGTCCCGGAGAGGGGTCCTGACAAAGCCAGGCCCTGGCTTGCCTACAGCAGGGACTTCTGCTCTGTGTGTCCTCCTCCCATGAGAATCTGAGTAAGACTGAAGCTACACTTCCTCCCACCAAGTGACTATTCCTACAGGTATGTTTAAAAGACATTGTAAGTGGTGGAACCGAATATGTGCAAAGAAAAGAGAAAGGGTCAGTCAGAAAAGAAGAGTATCTCTATTGGTCAATAAAAGTACATAATATAGAAGAAACAGTAACCCTTTGCTTACTTTAGCTGTGCAATACATAAGAGCATACATATAAAACACTGACATCTAGTGGCGAAATAATAAACTGCCTTCATCACTACTTAACTTTGAGTAAGGGGCTTTTTGCAACAGGTGTAAAGACACAGAAAACTGTGCGTCAGAAGCAATGTGAGAAATCAGAAGCGACATGAAAAAATATTACTTTACTGAAAGAGTAGTAGATGTTTGGAACAAACTTCCAGCAGATGTGGTTGGTAATCTACAATAATAGAATTTAAACCTGCGTGGGATAAACATATATCTATCCTAAGATAATAAGAAGGGAA
Organism: Dendropsophus ebraccatus; assembly: GCF_027789765.1. Taxonomy (NCBI): domain Eukaryota; kingdom Metazoa; phylum Chordata; class Amphibia; order Anura; family Hylidae; genus Dendropsophus; species Dendropsophus ebraccatus. The sequence goes on from NC_091456.1 coordinate 171,765,463, forward strand.
ATACTAAAAGGTCAGACTAGATGGACCCAGTGGTCTTTTTCTACCACACATGTACATAAGACTACAGGGGCCGCACAGGTACATAAGACTACAGGGGCCACACAGGTACATAAGACTACAGGAGTCGCACAGGTACATAACATGCAAAGAAAAAGGGAGAGGGAAGGCATAGGGTAAAGAAGTAAGGCGCACACTTGAAATAACAAAATATAAATAAGCTTTATTAGTACCGGCTACACAAAAGGAGATTAAAAACATTAAAAATGTTTTTAATCTCCTTTTGTGTAGCCGGTACTAATAAAGCTTATTTATATTTTGTTATTTCAAGTGTGCGCCTTACTTCTTTACCCTATGCCTTCCCTCTCCCTTTTTCTTTGCATGTATTATAATTACATAGGGTAGTAGGCTGCACTCCACTTTATCAGACCATTATTGTGGTGCCCACCCCCCCCCCCCCTCACTAGGCACAGGTACATAAGACTACAGGGGCGCACTGGTACATAACACTACAGGGGCCGCACAGGTACGTAAGTGTACAGGGGCCACACAGGTACATAAGAATACAGGGGATGCACAGGTACATAAGAATACAGGGGCTGCACAGGTACATGACTACAGGGGCCGCACAGGTACATAAGTCTACAGGGGCCGCACAGGTACATAAGACTACAGGGGCCGCACAGGTACATAAGAATACAGGGGCTGCACAGGTTCATAAGTCTACAGGGGCCGCACAGGTGCATAAGACTACAGGGGCCACACAGGTACATAAGTCTACAGGGGCCGCACAGGTACATAAGAATACAGGGGCCGCACAGGTACATAAGACTACAGGGGCCGCACAGGTACATAAGACTACAGGGGCCGCACAGGTACATAAGACTACAGGGGCCACACAGGTGCATAAGACTACAGGGGCCGCACAGGTACATAAGTCTACAGGGGCCGCACAGGTACATAAGACTACAGGGGCCACACAGGTACATAAGTCTATAGGGGCCGCACAGGTACATAAGACTACAGGGGCCACACAGGTACAAAAGACTACAGGGGCCAACAGGTACATAAGTCTATAGGGGCCGCACAGGAACATAAGTCTACAGGGGCTTCACAGGTAAATAAGTCTACAGGGGCCGCACAGGTACATAAGACTACAGGGGCCACACAGGTACATAAGTCTATAGGGGCCACACAGGTACATAAGACTACAGGGGCCACACAGGTACATAAGACTACAGGGGCCCCACAGGTACATAAGACTACAGGAACTGCAACCACCCCGCAACAACCCCTTCCCCACTACATAGAAGAAAAATTACATGATCAATTACGTAACCGGTCTGTAAACCAGTCATTGACTTCTTCCGTTTATTCCGTCAGCACATATGACTTGTTTTACTCTAGGACTCAGCACTTTGGCTGGAGAAAATCGATATATACGGATTTTCAGGGCATTAATAGGGAGCCATGAGTGAATTATTTATCGACATTGCTTTATGACACGAATCACATGGTGAAACTGTGCAAAGCAACCTGATGTCTGTGTAGAACACGTCAGTAAATGCACAGCTGGCAGGAGTCCATCTGTACATTAGAATAAAATAAAATCTAGGTCAGCAGTGCTGGGTGTAATACGGAGTGACTGAAATAGATAGCGATGACTGAGCGGTGGAGATGAGTTCACAGCGAGGGCTGCAGACTCTGCATCTCAGTAATAATATGCTTGCACTGGAACTATTACAGGCTTAAGGTGGATGTCCACCCTTCTACATCATGTAGGTTTATAGTTGTGTGAAGATGAAGCTCTTCTTTTATCTTTATAGCAGCTGGGGTTCTATGCTGTACAGACCTTCTGCAAAGACAGAGTTACTTCCCTGCAGCCAGCACTAGGGGGCGCTCTGGAGTATATTGCATGAACAGTACGCTGTACTTAGGTCAGTTTCAGAGATTGGATTGCTCAGAATTTGAATGCTGGTGGTTGATGAAATTTGATGCAGCCCTAGGGAGTCCTGGAAGACATGGATACAGCCATAGGCTTTTTTTTTCACAGTGACAGTGCCCATTTTAACCCCTTAAGGACACAGGTGCCAATTTTCATTTTTGCATTTTCACTTTTTCCTACTCACCTTCTAAGAGCCATAGTGCTTTCATTTTATCACGTTTTAAAAATATTTTTTTTTTAATTATTTTTTTCTAATCAATAAATCCACAATCCTGGTGTTTTTTTTTCCTTTACGCCGTTTACCACACATATATCATTGTTATAGCTTAATATAGTACATATATTGGGGGAGATTTATCAAAGTGGTGTAAAGTACAACGAACTGGCTCAGTTGCCCCTAGCAACCAATCAGATTCCACCTTTCATTTTCCAAAGAATGTGTGAGGAAAGAAAAGTGGAATCTGATTGATTGCTAGGGGCAACTGAGACAGTTCTACTTTATACCAGTTTGATAAATCCCCCACAATATTGTTAGGCCCCGTTCACACTACGGAATCGGCGCCGGGATTCCGTGCGGAACCCCCCCCCCATGCAGACTCGGCACCAAATCCTGCCTTCTATTTGAATGGGAGGGCTCGCACGCCTCCGCTCAAAGAATTCATGTCAATTCCTTGAGTGGAGAGGCGCAAAGAGCGGAGGCACGCAAGCCCTCCCATTCAAACAGATAGAAAGCAGGATTTGGCGTCGAGTCTGCCCGGGGGGGGGGGGTCTGCACAGAATCTCCGTGTAGTTCCATAGTGTGAACAGGCCCTTATATTGTTATAGCTTAATAGATCAGACTGCTCTGCAGGCTGCAATATATATGTTTATTTTTATGTGTTTCATATATAAAATGGGTAATTAAAATTTTTATTGGGGGTGGAGCTATGTCATATTTTTAAAAAAGTTTTAAACTTATTATGTTTTAATGTTTAAGTTCTATTACGTGCAATCACTAGATGACATACACTGGTCAATGCTATGCCATAGCATAGCCTTGATCAGTGTTATTAGAAATCTGCACATAGCGCCTGCCTGTGGCAGACTATGTGAAGATCTCCGAGCTGACTGCATGAAGGTAAGTGTTAGGCCTCCCTCAGTCAGTTAACACGATCGGGACCCACGCAATCACACTGTGGGTGTCCTGATTGGACAGTGACAGGAGCTCAGCTCCTGCCACTGTCAGTTACATGCGGAAATCACGGCATTAATATGGTCAATGGCGGGTGGCCCGTTAATAATGGTGGGAATCCGGCTGCTGATACTGTGTTTCCCCGAAAATAAGATGGTGTCTTATAATATTTTTTTCCCCAATATGCGCTAAGTCTTATTTTCAGGAGATGCCTTATTTTTCCATGAAGAAAATTCATGTTACATGCACAGCAGGGACAGAGTGTACGGTATGGTGGCTTCCGGCCACCAGGGGGAGCTCACCACAGCACACTTATACAGCACAGCAGGGACAGCATATGGTATGGCAGCTTCTATTTTAGTATTATCTGACCAGGATCTTCTACAAAGCCTCCTCTGGATCATTCTAGATGATCATTATTGAACTTCAAACAGGCTCGGATATGTGCTGGTGTGAGCAGGGAGACCTTGCATGCTCTGCAGGATTTTATCCATGATGGTGTCCATGATGGGAAGTGTGTTACTAGCAGTAATCTTTGAGACTGTGGTCCCAGCTCTCCTCGGTCAATGACCAGGTCCTCCTGAGTAGAGATGATTGAACAGCGGAATATCTTAGGTTCTATAGAACTCGAACCTTGTCAAACCTTCCACATTTGATTCCCGATGCCTTCCCGGTCTGTGGGGATCAAGGAGACAGCCCGGGTACCGCCTGGAATTCCGGGATTCAGCTTAGGTAATAGGCTGTATCTCGGAATTCCAGGCGGTACCCAGGCTGTATCCTCCTTCCACACGGCCCGGGAAGGCATCGGGAATCAATTGAGGAAGGTTCGACAAGGTTTGAGTTCTATAGAACCTAACTTTTTCCGCTGTTCGATCATCTTTACTCCTAATTAGCTCTAGATAGTGTAAATAGCCCAACAGAAATCAATGGGGACAAAAATTATGGAACGTTTGAATAAAGTCTAACAATTGGTATAAAAAAAACTCAGTTCTATTCCTACAGGGAGATGACAAATCACCTATCCTACCCCCATGTGGGTATTTCCCCCACACTTCTTTACTTTTGATTCAGTGTCCTTGAGCAGCTGCATGTACAGTATTTACCTCACCAGTAGTAAGAGCTACGAGAGGACATTGCTACTGTAGGTGGCAGGTGAGCAGCTTATGTATGATGTAAATAATGTAATTATCTCTTACTAATATAAATATACAGTGGTACCTTGGTTAAAGAGTAACTTGGATTGAGAGCGTTTTGCAAGAAGAGGTCAGTTTTTCAAAATTGTAACTTGGTTTGAGCTCCTGTACTTGATGGGGGGGGGGGGGGGGGCAGGGTCTGCATAGCGGGTTCCACAGCCCTGTACTGCTACCCAGGAAGTCTCCCTCACCTTCCAAATCATGGCAGATCTACTTCAGGCTGGGGCTTGCATCAGGAGACAGAGAGTGCTGCATATATGTGCCCACATATGTCCTGCTCATTCCTTTATGCTCCTCCAGTTTCCATCCGCCTTTGTGTTTCCCATCCTCTCCATCCCTGCTATAATGTGCCTGCACTTACACTCAGCTATATACACTGTTGCTACAATGTGCCTGCACTAGAAAGTCAGCCATTCACAATGCTGTACATAAAGTTTCTGTCACTAACCTCCTGCACAGCTCTGTAATTCTCACTTCCTGATTGGTCCAGGCTGAAAATACACCCCTTCCCCATTACTGTCATTTGACCACACAGACCTCTGTCAGCAGCCCTGCTTTTTAATTTTAGCCTGTTGTACTACGCTACTGCATTATGGAGATCTGCAGTTTCATCCTGTATCTACAAACTGCTCTTTTTAGAGGTCTATGCACATAGTATACACTATACTCCACATGCTCATTGCTATACTGTACAGTAACTTATAAACTTATAATATCACATATTCAGCTGTTTCTGATTGTTTTGTTTTACATGTTATTCAGAATAAAAAAATCATTATCTTTGGGGGATGGAATCAATTGTCTGCATATCAATGGGAAAATCTGCTTTGGTATGAGTGGATTTGGATTACAAGCACGGTCCCGGACGAAATATACTCTTAATCCTAGGCACCACTGTTATATATATATATATATATATATATATACACACTCACCGGCCACTTTATTAGGTACACCATGCTAGTAACGGGTTGGACCCCCTTTTGCCTTCAGAACTGCCTCAATTCTTCGTGGCATAGATCCAACAAGGTGCTGGAAGCTTCCTCAGAGATTTTGGTCCATATTGACATGATGGCATCACACAGTTGCCGCAGATTTGTCGGCTGCACATCCATGATGTGAATCTCCCGTTCCACCACATCCCAAAGATGCTCTATTGGATTGAGATCTGGTGACTGTGGAGGCCATTTGAGTACAGTGAACTCATTGTCATGTTCAAGAAACCAGTCTGAGATGATTCTAGCTTTATGACATGGCGCATTATCCTGCTGAAAGTAGCCATCAGATGTTGGGTACATTGTGGTCACAAAGGGATGGACATGGTCAGCAACAATACTCAGGTAGGCTGTGGCGTTGCAACGATGCTCAATTGGTACCAAGGGGCCCAAAGAGTGCCAAGAAAATATTCCCCACACCATGACACCACCACCACCAGCCTGAACCGTTGATACAAGGCAGGATGGATCCATGCTTTCATGTTGTTGACACCAAATTCTGACCCTACCATCCGAATGTCACAGCAGAAATCGAGACTCATCAGACCAGGCAACGTTTTTCCAATCTTCTACTGTCCAATTTCGATGAGCTTGTGCAAATTGTAGCCTCAGTTTCCTGTTCTTAGCTGTTCGTTCAGAGATGCTCTTCTGCCTACCTTGGTTGTAACGGTTGGCTATTTGAGTCACTGTTGCCTTTCTATCAGCTCGAACCACTCTGTCCATTCTCCTCTGACCTCTGGCATCAACAAGGCATTTCCGCCCACAGAACTGCCGCTCACTGGATGTTTTTTCTTTTTCGGACCATTCTCTGTAAACCCTAGAGATGGTTGTGCGTGAAAATCCCAGTAGATCAGCAGTTTCTGAAATACTCAAACCAGCCCTTCTGGCACCAACAATCATGCCACGTTCAAAGGCACTCAAATCACCTTTCTTCCCCATACTGATGCTCAGTTTGAACTGCAGGAGATTGTCTTGACCATGTTTACATGGCTAAATGCCGCCATGTGATTGGCTGATTAGAAATTAAGTGGTAACGTGCAGTTGGACAGGTGTACCTAATAAAGTGGCCGGTGAGTGTATATTTAATACAACACCGATTCTGCAAGTTTTTCCACCTACACAAGACTGGAGAGGGGTGTAATTTTTATCATATGTACACTTCACCTGTCACTTGGGGAGGTTTTGTGTTTACGCCGTTTGCCCTAGGGTAAAACTGACTTGTTACACGTTCCTCAAGTCAGTACGATTACAGCGATATGTAACTTGTATAACTTTTAATTTATTTGATGGCTTTTAAAAAATTAATACCTTTTTTTAAAATAAATGTTCCTTAAAATCGCATTCCCATGCTTATAGTGTTTTTATCCTTGGGTCTATGGGGCTGCCTGGTTTGCGTATGTGACTTTTTGATCACTATTTATTACAATTTTCCTGGATTTGATGCGACCAAAATTGTGTAATTTCGCGATTTGGAATTTTTTTGTGCTTAAGCTGTTTACCGTGCGAGATCAGGAATGAAATAAATTATTAGCTCGGGCAATTACGCATGCGGTAGATGTTTATTTATTTTTATTTATAAAATGGGAAAAAGGTTGTCATTCAGACTTTTATTATGGGAGGGGATTTTTTTATTAATAAATTTTTTTTTTGGATATACTGCATAGATCAATGAGATCTATGTTCTATTGCTCTGGGCCACCGTAGCCAAATGCAATAGATTACAGAGCCGGGATCAGCACCACTATGGCGCAGACAACCGGCCGGTACAGGTGCAGGGATCGCTCCTCCGCGAATGCGGGGCAATCCTCCCACTATACCTCCACAGATGGGGGAAAATATTTTAAATGCAGATGTCAACTTTGAAAGCTGCATTTAAAAGGCTAATTAGCGGGCACAGTGATCGGACCTTGCCCGCTAATAGCTGCGGTCCCAGGCTACAGATAGCACCCGGGATTGCGGCAGTTCAGAGCGCCCCTAGCGACACCAGGGCATACATTTACGCCCTGGGTCCTTAAAGGGAACCAATCACTCAGAATATGCCCCTAACGATAAGGAAACGTGCTGGTACATCACCCAGCACGCTTCCCAAACATGCCCCTGTACCCTCCTTAATTACAACGTAATCTTACTTTCCGAACTCCCGCGCTGTATGATAATTAGCTCTAAGTAGACACGGTGGGCTGAACTAGTCACAGTACTGGGCGTAGCTAGGCAGGGTCCTGGGCGGTCTTGAGCGCTGTAATCACGCCCAGAGGGGCATGATTCAAAGACCTGCGCTTCGCTGACTTCACCTCCGGCTTACATTCTACGTCGGCGACGCATCAACGTCTTCAGCACGGCGCAGTACGGCAGGAGAAGACACTGACGTACTGCGCATGCGCGGGTGTGGTGACTTTTTTTTTTACATAAACTTGTACACTCTGCCAAAGGAAAAAGCAATTTCCCAAATATTTTTTTTTTTTAAAGCATTGCTAATTTATAGGAAATTAAGATGTTTTAATACTCAATGCCAATGGAAAGAATTCATACACATTCAACTGGTTACATAGGTATATATCCAAATGATAATAAAACCCTTTAAGGCATTTTCTGGTACCTTAAGATTAGGGCTTATTCCCATGTTCTGTGAAACATGGACGGCACAGACTGGGAAGCCCCTCTCTGTGCGGCAAGATGTATCAACATCATGTCGAAAGCGGGGAGTTTTTGAATATTCGCGGTGCTGTAATGAAGTAGCCGCACATCTATGCCATTAGAGCGGTGCAAACACTCAAACACTCGCTTAAATAGGACAGTCCAAAGCATCAGGTGATTCAATTGTGCTGCCTGTTAAGCAGAACGCATTGATGCAGCATCAGTATCTGGTATAAGGAGGATGCCGGACTATCTTATGAATGAAAACCCGGCCTAACAGTAAAGTCACATCCAGATTTGTTCCAGAAATTAAATTTTTTTTCATTTACTCATTTGCATGGCACTAGTCTTCAAAAACATCAACCATATTCATTTGAATTGATTCGATTTGCAGTTGTAGAATTTTTTAAAATAAATCTGATACTTGTGGACATTCCCTAAATGTAATAGTCTATACACAGTACATCACAAAGGGGAAGGGGGGATAAGTACTGTGACAGCTGTGCCTAGTATTACAGCTTAATAGCTGGTTTCACACAGATTTATTACAACTGCAAATCACAGTCTGATCCCTAAACTGGCCGGTTCGGGTTATGTTCTTGCAACCATTATATGGACCTAAAATGCATCCGTAATATGCCGGAGTGAAATTGGCCTACACATATGGATCTAGAATGATCGGTCTTTATAATATTCTCAAAAACAATAAAAACAAGAAGTCAATAATAAATTAATGGAAACATGTCTTTATTAACGTTTAATATCCAAAAAATAAAACTCTTATAATTCTCTTTACAGCAAATATATAATATCAGTGCTTTGGCCGTAATAAGTTAAAGGCCCTTTATCATAAAATATATGGTTTTTAACCTTTACTCAAACTGAATTTATAATCCCTATACGTCCCTACATATACATAACAAAAGGTGTAGTAAAATTAGCAAATACTAAACTATATTAATAGATTTTTTCCATACTAACATTTTGTAGTTAATATAAATGGTACACGCATCTAATGTTTCGGTTAACTCCTTGGCTTCTTAGTTGCCGTGTACGATGCAATAATAGTTTATTTTTTTGTACAATTTTTTTTTCTATATATATATATATTAATATATATATATAAAAAACACATGCTTGGCGAATGTTCGTGCGAACTTGCTAAGACGGCAGCTAAAATGTTCCAATACTGACTTAAGCTATTCTACAAGCGATTAGCATCGAAAGTTTGCAATACATTATAATAATAATAATAGTATGCCATCAAGGCAAATATTATACCCCCATCCTGCCCTCCCAAAGAAAAAAAAATATATATTAAAAATAAAAATAAACCCAGAACAGTAATCTGTAAACTTTTTTTTTTTTAATATATATATTTATACGAAATGTAACTTCAAGTGGAAATAAAAAATAAAGATTTATCTATTTAATAGTCAGTACAGCTTCGGTATTGTGTTGTGAATAAAGAAAAATAATTGAAGAAAAAAATAAAATTCCAAAAATATAAAAAGTCCTTAGGGAGCTCTTTTTTCTATTTTTTTTTAATGGAACAAAAAAAAAAGAAAAAAAAAAATAGTAAATCTGTATTTTATATTAATATTATTGGACTGAGATTTAAACTACATAAATCCACAGGCTGAAATGCAAAAGAAGATTTAAAAAAAAATAGTACACTTCCTAAAATTCACATAGTGCCGATGGTAACTTTGGCCTGATAGTAGGCCATGGTCAAAGTCCCTCTAAAAATTAAAAAATAATAAAATAAGTATAGTTAAAAAGTCCCAGCCTTTCCCTTGGTTTAGTAAAGCTAAAATTCATTCAAGTCATGGCTGGCTCATAAAAAAGTATTCACATTTATAATAATTTTCTCTCTAAATAAACAGATTGAATGACGTCATCAGACTAATAGTCGGAATGGAGCATTCTCTATTAGCTGCTTTGTGCATTGTAAAGCTTTTGAAATAAATCAAGAAACGTTTAAAGAAAAAAAACAAAATAAAACTGGCGACTTTACAGTCTCTGTGGTAGTGCTTCCACTAAGAGCGCCCCATGGTGGGACAGAAAAAAAATAATAAAATTGCAAATACTGCCATGTTATTCGCCATCTGTCAGTGAACTTCGCCTCTGAACATCACTGTAGAACTGCACTGAAGGTTAAGTGTGTGTGTGTGTGGGGGTGATATTCCCATCTTAAGAAGTTATCCCCCCATGCCACAGGTTGGGCGTTCTAGAACAGAGCCCCAAGTCTCCTGTTAGAATGGAGCGCCATTCTCTCTCTCTGAGGGTGAAGAGAAACCAAGTAGTGTTTGACTGTTTTCATAAACAATGAATAACATGGTGGCACCATCCACTCCATATTAACAGAAGACTGGGCTCCCTATTGATTCCTGAGATCTAGGAGGGCCCCAGTGCACCCCCTTGATCAACTACTTGTTCTTTATCCTTCTTAAAATGGGAATATCCCTTTAAATTTGCTCTGGTTTTCTACAACAAGTACAATCGAGCACCTAATATTTTACTTTGGTAAAGTAATGAATGCTAGGGACTTCTTCGGGAAGCTAATAACGTCTGGCAGTGAGGCTATTTTAACCATACTTGCGGTTCCATCACGTTTCATTCTACAATCACATCCAGGAGCTGCATCCAGAATTTTGCCCTAAAGTTAAACCAACTAAGGGTGCGTTCACACCTACAGGATCCGCCAGCAGATCTGATGGTGCAGATTTGATGCTGTGTTCAGTTATTTAAATGAAATCTGCTGCGGATATGCAGCAGAAAATCAGCTGAGGATCCGGCAAGTGTGAACGTACCCTAAAAGGGGATGTCCCATCAGAGAAACTACGGCTACAAAGATGATGATCACACGTCTTTGTCTGTTGGACAGACATTATTTCGAGCTCGAATAAGGCTATTGCTTCAAAACAACGGCCATTAATCCACAAAAACGGCCAGTGTTTTCAAATAATGTCTGTTATTTGGCCTCCAAATGATGGCTGTCCAAAAAACCAGTGGTCACCCTTTGGCTGTGTGGTCATGGCCTAAAAATGCAGCTGCAACGGTAACAAGTTTAGTCCAGAAGGTAGACAACTGTGGCCAACTCACTGATAGGGCAACACAGGCAATGGTCTCCTACACGAGACAACCCCTTTAAACTTTTAAGGGATTTTTAATGAAGGCTACATTTTTGTTTTCTCCCCCTTGCCTTTTATTTTTTCATGGATAGAGCTATCTATATGAGGGTTTGTTTTTTGTCGGACAAATTTGTGGGGTGAAATAGGAAAACACTACTCTTGTACTTTGTTTTTACGGCATTTATGCTGCAGTAAAAATTAGTTGGTCACTATGATTGCAACTAAACCAAGTTTAACTATAATAAAAAAATAAAAATAAATGTAAATATTGCTATACATCCCCCTATTCTGATCTCTAATATTTTCCTATTTATGTAGCTATTTGAGGGCTTTTTTGCATGGAGAGCTATAGGTATGGATGTAATTTTTTGGGGTATAGGTGACTCCTTAATCCAGTTATTTGGGCAGTACTGCAGTGTACTGTTACCTGGCCGATCTCACTCCACCTTGTGATCGGGCGCAGAATTTCAAATGCAGCTCTGGAGGTGGCTGAAGTCGTTAGGTAACCAGATAGCGGATGATATTTAGATCTACATGATGTTCAAAAGCGGAGCAGCTTCATCTCCATTCTCAACCTGATCATGCATGGCCGACCTTCTGTAAAGGCAGTGAATCAACATTAAAAATCTAGACACTTGTTGCCACCTATGTAAACATATTTGTGAATGTAAACTAACCGGAAATCATAATTTACCATGTATACTATACCAACATCAAAGACCTTAATGCCAATTAACTGGACACCACCACAGTCGATCTGGGCATGCAGTAACTCATAAGGAGGTGGTAGCAGCAGTTTCTTTTTCTTTAGTCAGCCTGACTCTTGCCTTTTCCATATATGCGACTATATAGATTTATATATAGGTGTTAGAGGAAGATTGCTATAGAGTGTTTTTGTCTGTTTTCTATATAAATATCCTGCAATACATCTAAGAATGGATTTGTATTGCTTGGTTGACTGGGGACTGGCAGACCGGGCACAGGGGCATTTCCTTCTGGCAGATCTTATTAGCACATTCCATGCAGAAGAAATTGTGGCCGCAAGGAACGAGGGCGGCGATGACCTCGTTGTCAAAGCAAATGACGCAGTCGTGCTTCCGTCTCGTCTCGGGCGGAGAACTGGATGTGGAGCCGCCGCTGGAAGAAGAGTAACTGTTGGTACCATTGGAGAAGGCAGGGATATAGATGGGAAGCCCACCCTCACTTGTGCTTGAAAGGTCACTTCTAATACTTCTGGTAAGAGGGTACTCCAAGCCTTCCGGAAAGGTGGGAGACATGCTGCCTCGGCGCTGAGATTTAGCCGCGACCTCATTTCCAAAGCCGGAGAGGGAATTTGCCGTTTCAAAAGGAGCCCAGATTGGCTCGGAAGGAGACGGTATTGGATCGAAGGCAGAGGTGTCGGTGAGATCTTCAGAGCCCATAGTTGGCATGGTTTCTCCAAACCAGAAGTTGTTTGCGCTGAACGGACTTGTTGGACTAAAGTCGGCCAACCTATTACTTCCAAAGAACGAATCTGTGGAGCCGCTCCCCAAAGAACTGGAACTATCATTACGGTAGTTGGAAACCATCTTGTTACAACCGGGGGCAGTGGCGGTGGCATTTGCATTTAACCAGCTGGACGCCAGGCCGCTCGCTTCAAAGCTCACATCTGTACCGTTATAGTGGAAATCATTTTCTTCGTTGAGCTCGATAAAATTGCCGGTACGCATGGCTATGTGCATCTCGATCTCTTCCCTGGCCCGGTCTACATTCTCCGGCATCCCAGTGACCTCGAAGACCGGCTCTTTGTCTCGGCTTGGAGTGACAATGTAGGTGTGGGTTTGCTGTTGTATGCGTTTTATTGTAGCTCCCTTTGGCCCCACCACTAGACCGACCACCCGATAAGGTACCCTCACTTGTACTGTAGTTTGACCTGGAAGGTTGGGGGTACATTGGGTGCTGCCTACGGTGGGGCCGTTTTTGTTGCGAGATGCTCGTATCATAGAAAAGTGTTCAGCTGCCGAGAGAATCTCTCTTTTGGCCATGGCAACGTCCTCTTTTCTTCCAGTGACGACAAATACTGGCTCTTCCCCTCGGACTGGAGTTTTGATGTAGGTGTTCGTCTTTGCCCTCAGAGCTTTGATCTTACAACCTACAGGATAAAACATTCAGACTAGTTACTGGGGAGGAAGATAGTGAATTACATTTATAATCATAAGCAGTAATACTATCTGAATCTCAGTAGTGCAGCCTAAGGCTTTAGGCCTATCTAAGCATAACATTTTTTTTTCTCTTAAAGGGGTGCTGAATAGAGATGAGCGAACCTGGAGCATGCTCGAGTCGATCCGAACCCGAACTTTCGGCATTTGATTAGCGGTGGCTGCTGAAGTTGGATAAAGCCCTAAGGCTATGTGGAAATCATGGATATAGTCATTGGCTGTATCCATGTTTTCCAGACAACCTTAGAGCTTTATCCAAGTTCAGCAGCCCCAGCTAATCAAATACCGAACGTTCGGGTTCGGATTGACTCGAACCCGGTTCGCTCATCTCTAGTCAGGAACCGTCCAGAGCAGTAGCAAATCCCCATAGAAAACCTCTACTACTCTGAAAGGTTTCTGACTTGGCCAGAGGTAGCAACAGAGAGCAGTGTGTCAGACTGGAAAGAATACACCACTTCCTGCAGGACATACAGCAGCTAATAAGTACTGGAAGACTTGACATTTTTAAATTGAGGTAAACTACAAATCTATATAACTCCCTGGTACCAGTTGATTTGAAAATTATTATTTTGCCAGTGCATCTAAAAGTATCTATGGCATATAAGGCCGCTGCCAGGTCACATGGCTATAGCTCATGCTGGGAGTTGCAGTGTAAAAGATTCCCTTATAATAATCTGGCACTGGTGGGATATCTTCCATTTTCTGTTACATGATCCCTATCAATGATATGATGAGTCAATGATACTCGCCCGTGACTTCTGGGCAGCAGCATGAGGTCACACTATAAAAATAAGATGACATCATCACCTTCACAACACTAATAGTTCCCATCTTAAGTGACTGACCAATGACTTCTCACCATCTTTATTGAGGCGTTGACTTCTGTAAAGCTGATAACATTTCTGTATGATCCTTAGTTAGATCTGATTCTGGGAAAGTCACTGGAATCACCTTCTATATGAGTCATCACCCAGCTTACTGGCAGTGACCGGCACATTCTACACCTTACACCTATGTTTTCCTAATTATGGAAATTTTATTTTAGAAATTTAAAAAGAAAAAAAAAAAAACTACAATTTTTTATTGTCATAAGTAGAGATGAGTGAATTAGCAGTACAAATTAAACGAATGGCTGAGGTTGGGTTCACACTGTTTTTGCAATCCGTTTTTTTTAAAGGACACAAATGAGGTAGGCTACGTTTGTGTATGTTACAAAAAAAAAAAAACACGAATCTGTTTGAGCCTTTAATGGAATTCAATAGAAAAACTGATGCACACACATGCATCCATTTTTTTTTTTTGCAAAAAACGCATTGCAAAAATGTAGTGTGAACCCAGTCTTAGCTCGGCAATCTGCTTATTAGCCGGCAGCTTTTGAAGTCCATGCCGCTCCTCTCTGGGTGCCTAAAAAACTGGAGAACTTTCCCCCTAAGCCATGAGGGGGAAAGAGCTGCCTGTATATCTCCGGATATCTGCGTCACTTCCACCTTTTTTGGAGGCCGGAATAGGGAACATTTTCTAAGATCTGTTTCTATAGGAAGACTGTGAAAACCTCCTGTGAACTTCCATAGTGCGCCCCTCCCCCATTATGGACAAAGCTAAAGGGGGGAGGGGGCTATTGTAATGTGAAAAATACAGCAACAAGCTATGAATGAGCTATACATCTACAACCCCCAGCTGCTGCACTACAACCCCCAGCGTGCCCAGAAACACCTCACCTAAAATCTGCACATTGGGATTGATGTAGGCATTGATGCCAGCCACATTACTGGGCTCTAGTCATTAATAGTGCCCACATCTACTCTCATGGGTATATCCCCCCCCCATCCCTAAATACACGCGCACGTATATATTTACACACACACCATATGTGGCACCACACCCAGAATCCAAGCACCAATTGACCTAGTGACAACCTAGTACTTAGCCAATTTACCAGTGCCATCTAACACCCTGTGGCAGTGCTTCAGCCTGGGCCTGGTGGTACAGTCACTTTAACCTAGACCCCCATCCAGAGCTCATTTGGTGCCCACACACTGATCAACCTGTACCCACATCCTATACTTAATGTGCCCACTAACTAATCTCTGACAGTGCCCACACCTTGACCTCCAATGGTGCCCAGATCCTAAACTCGGCCAGTGCTCCCAAACAGACAATGTGACCCCGCCAGGGCCCCCCCACTCTCACACTGACCCCCCCCACCAGTTCCCCCCAACACAATGTGACACCCACCAGTACCCCCACACACACACTGATCCCCCACCAGTACCCCCACACACACACACTGATCCCCCACCAGTACCCCCACACACACACACTGATCCCCCACCAGTACCCACACACACACACACTGATCCCCCACCAGTACCCACACACACACACACTGATCCCCCACCAGTACCCACACACACACACACTGATCCCCCACCAGTACCCCCACACACACACTGATCCCCCACCAGTACCCCCACACACACACTGATCCCCCACCAGTACCCCCACACACACACTGATCCCCCACCAGTACCCCCACACACACACTGATCCCCCACCAGTACCCCCCCACACACACACTGATCCCCCACCAGTACCCCCCCACACACACACTGATCCCCCACCAGTACCCCCCCACACACACACTGATCCACCACCAGTACCCCCCCACACACACACTGATCCCCCACCAGTACCCCCCCACACACACACTGATCCCCCACCAGTACCCCCCCACACACACACTGATCCCCCACCAGTACCCCCCCACACACACACTGATCCCCCACCAGTACCCCCACACACACACTGATCCCCCACCAGTACCCCCCCCCCCCACACACACTGATCCCCCACCAGTACCCCCCCCCCCCCACACACACTGATCCCCCACCAGTACCCCCCCCCCCCCAGTACCCCCCCCCCCCCAGTACCCCCCCCACACACACTGATCCCCCACCAGTACCCCCCCACACACACACTGGTCCCCCTCCCCCCACGCAGCCTGACAGCCGGGCACACTCACCCTGCCGGCCCACAATCTCGGCGACGTGCTCGGAGCTGGGCACGGGCACTAGCTCGTTGGTGTTGACGCTCTTCCTGCGCACGGTGATGGCGGCCTGCTCGGCTGCGCCCGGGTACTGGCCCGCGAGTAGCAGCATGTCTCCGGGATAGACAGCGGCCTCCTCGTCCCCGGGCCTCTCCTCCTCCTCGGCCTCCGCTGCCGCCGGGGCCTCCAGTGCAGCCAGCCTCACCCGGATCTCCTCCAGCTCCGGCGTCCAGGAGGCCGCGGTGCCCGCTCCTCCACCACCACCGCCCGGCATGGCGATCGCAGCGCACTGGGACAGCAGGTAATCAGCTCATGGATGCCGCCCGCATCGCTCCCCGCCCCGGCACAGTCACGGCGCGCCCGGCCGCTCCACAACTCCTTTCTTCCCACTCCCTCTTTTTTCTCTTTGTTTCCCGAACCCGGCTGCACACGCCTCTAGTCCCCGCCCCCTGCACAAAAGGCCAGCAAACCATTGGCTGCCGAGCGAGTGAGGAAAAACAGATTCCGTGCTCCGATTGGTGGTTCCCAGATGACAATTACACAGAAGGGGCGGGTCTAGAAGCTGGGCGTGGAAGGAAGAGGAAGTGTGTGATTTAGTGGGAGGGGCTTGTTTGGGGGTGACGTCAGGGACAGGGGAAGAGCCTGCGGTGTGCGGTCAGGTCACAGACAGCCTGGTCTGCAGGCGGGGGCGGGGTCAGACCGTCATGTATGGACGCAGTCGCAGGGCATGCCGGGAGTTGTAGTTTTGCAACAGCTGGGACGCTACAGGCTGGGGAGCACTAAATGAACTCCACAGTGGATGACAACTAGAGTTTTGTGCTAGTCTATGTTCACATGGTGTATTTTTACCCCTCAGCCAATATGTGACAAAATTTTATCTTGAATGTTTGCTCTTTATTTAGACCACACTTATAATGCTGCTGTGTCAGAAGAGTACTGCGAATATTCATACAGTTTGGGAACTTCCTGCTTTATAAAGGAGGTCCGGTCTGAGGGGTGGTCTACAGTATACAGTCTGTGCACTGACCATATACTATATATATATATATGTATATATATATACCATATACTGTGCACCGACCATATACTGTATATATATATATATATATATACCATATACTGTGCACCGACCATATACTGTATATATATATATATATATATCATATACTGTGCACTGACCAGATACTGTATATATATATATATATATATACCATATACTGTGCACCGACCATATACTGTATATATATATATATATATATATATATATATATATATACCATATACTGTGCACCGACCATATACTGTATATATATATATATATATATATATATATACCATATACTGTGCACCGACCATATACTGTATATATATATATATATACCATATACTGTGCACGACCATATACTGTATATATATATATATATATATATATATATATATATACCATATACTGTGCACGACCATATACTGTATATATATATATATACCATATACTGTGCACCGACCATATACTGTATATATATATATATATATATACCATATACTGTGCACCGACCATATACTGTATATATATATATATATATATACCATATACTGTGCACGACCATATACTGTATATATATATATACCATATACTGTGCACCGACCATATACTGTATATATATATACCATATACTGTGCACTGACCATATACTGTATATATATATATACACACCATATACTGTGCACCAACCATATACTGTATATATATATACCATATACTGTGCACTGACCATATACTGTATATATATATACCATATACTGTGCACAGACCATATACTGTGTGTGTATATATATATATATATATATATATATATATATATACTGTGTACCGACCATATACTGTTTATATATCATATACTGTGCACCGACCATATACTGTATATATATACCATATACTGTATATATATATATACCATATACTGTGCACTGACCATATACTGTATATATATATACCATATACTGTGCACCGACCATATACTGTATATATATATATATATACCATATACTGTGCACGACCATATACTGTATATATATATATATATACCATATACTGTGCACCGACCATATACTGTATATACACTATATATACCATATACTGTGCACCGACCATATACTGTATATATATATACCATATACTGTGCACTGACCATATACTGTATATATATATATATATATATATATATATACACCATATACTGTGCACCAACCATATACTGTATATATATACCATATACTGTGCACTGACCATATACTGTATATATATATACCATATACTGTGCACAGACCATATACTGTGTGTGTATATATATATATATATATATATACTGTGTACCGACCATATACTGTATATATATACCATATACTGTGCACCGACCATATACTGTATATATATACCATATACTGTATATATATATATATATATACCATATACTGTGCACTGACCATATACTGTATATATATATATACCATATACTGTGCAGCGACCATATACTGTATATACACTATATATACCATATACTGTGCAGCGACCATATACTGTATATATATATATATATATATATATATATATATATATATATATACCATATACTGTGCAGCGACCATATACTGTATATATATATATACCATATACTGTGCAGCGACCATATACTGTATATATATATATATATATATATATATACCATATACTGTGCACAGACCATATACTGTGTGTATATATATATATATATATATATATATATATATATATATACTGTGCACCGACCATATACTGTATATATATACCATATACTGTGCACCGACCATATACTGTGGATGTCTAAATGGCCCCTAAAGAATTTAGGGAGGTTATTTTATCTGACTGACATACTACTGTCTTAAAGAAATAAACATGTTATTAAAGTACAGTATACCTGTCACAATGTCACAATAAATTAAAAATCTATATAGCTTTCTGAAACCAGTTTGAAAGAAAAAAAGAAGATTTGAAAGAAAAAAAAATCAACAGTGTCCCTTTAAATGTTGCATATCTTATTCTTAACCCCTTTACGACCGAGGATGTAACTGTACGTCCTCGGTCGGGTAGGGGAGTTCAGAGCGGGGACGTGCGGCAACCCCAATCTAAACCAGCACAATCCTGGGAGCTAATAATAGCCCGGGACCGCGGCCATTAAAAGGCTCGGTCCGATCGCCGCACCCACTAATGAGCCATTTAGATGCAGCTGTCATAGCTGACAGCTGCATCTAAATGGCTATTTGTCCCTGCTCCCCGGATATCCCCTTAAACTATTTAAACCACAATCCCCTTCCAGCTGTGTCACAATGTGCAAGAAGGACCCCACCTGCCCATCACTAGCTATAATTGAGAACAGCTTACTTTTCCCATATGGCAGTCTGAGACAATAGACAAGAATTTTGTGGGGTTGGAGAACCCCTTTAATGTAGAGAAAGGTACAATCACCCCATTGTGTGCAGTGAGGTAGTGTAACATACACTGTTCATTTCCTATGATAGAGTTTCTCTGTATTTCTGTTGGTTATGTCCGCTCACTTGGCTCGTGTTCTGTTCATTGCAGCGGAACCAGTGCTGCCCACACATGGGTTGATCTGGCTGACATTTTGTTGTTGCCAATGTTTTTTTCCGGACATTATGCCAACTGTATCATTCATTTGTACACAAATCAGTATGGCATAATATGATATAGTAGAAGCAGCATGCCGACTATGTAACCTATTCCCCACATTGGACACGCATGTACGTCATAACACTGGACAGGGAGGATGAAGAGGACTCAGGTGGCACCTGTCCATAATGGCTACTGCAGGAGATAACTCAGATCCTGGCCATTTAACCTCTTAGATTCTGCCATCAATACTAACAACAGCATCGCAAAAACATTATTGTATTCTTGGTAGGGGGCAAAAAAAAGGGGAAAGGGTTCATGTGCTTTGGGTACAATCCCTCCATTGTGACCAGCAGAATCTATTCTCTTTACTATGTATTATAGCATTGCTAAATATTCTAATGGTATCAGCCCAGCTGGCACATCTTCTGCCATCTTTCCTATCATTCCTGTGCTGCCCACAGACATTCGGATGTTGCTGACACTTTATTGTCGTCAGTGTTTTTGTTGGTCATTGCGCCAAGTCCATCATTAATTTCTTCTATACACTAATGAATTAAGGCGCCATTTATAGAGCACAACATTCTTATTGGCTGTTAAAGGGGATTCTGTAGTGTTGAGCAAGCACTTGATGCAGCATTTTTTAATGCTCGAGTTCTCAACTTAAAGGGAACCTGTCACCCCCGCACTTAGGGCAGAACCCACCCGACCCCCGAGAGAGCTTTTTTGAACAGCACAAATGACCATATTAATCCAGACCAGACCTGACCCCAGAATAAGACCCAGGTATCAGCCTCCTATTCTAATACAGACCCCATAATCAGAAATCAGTATCAGATCCCCATTATATTACAGACCCCAGTATCAGCCCCAAGCACAATATAGACCTTAGTATCAGGCCCCCAACATAATACAGACCCCAGTATCAGGCCCCAAGCACAATGCAGACTCTAGTATCAGGCCCCCAGCATAATACAGACCCTAGTATCAGGTCCCAAGCACAATACAGACCCTAGTATCAGGTCCTCAACATAATCTAGACCCTAGTATTAGACTAAAAGCATAATATAAACCCTAGTATGTGGTCCGCAGCATAATAAAGATCCTAGGATCAGACTAACAGCATAACTCAGACCCCAGAATCAATGGGAGACTCAAGTATTTAAAGGGGCAGAACACAACCCCCCCCCCCCCGATAGAGCCCCCCATACTTACCCCCTTAAGCTGGTCCCACTCCCAATGCCGGTCCCGCCATAGAAAAATTTCCGGCTGCTCCTCAACGCGCCCAATGTGCAAATTAGGAGAGATAAGTCCGATGTCTATAGGAAATCACTGCTCCAGTTTGGGTGCAGGTTTTGCCACTCATTTCCATTCAAGTGAATGGAGCTTAATTGCAAAGCACACCTGAGCTGGAGACAAGAGTCGTGCTGTCTTTGAAAGAAAGTTGCCATGTTTTTCTAAGGTTGGATAACCCCTTTAACCACTTAGTGAGTCATAGCCATATAAGGGCTTGTTTTTTGTGGGACAAATTTAACTTTTTATTGGGACCATTTGAGGGTTCATGTAACCTACTGAATAACCTTTATTAACCCTTTTTTTTGGGGGGGGGGAGGATAATAAAAAATGTAATAAAAAAAATAAATATATTTTTTATTAATATTAATGATAATGATAATAATAATAGTAAATATACACTATTTAGTGTGTGATAAATATAACATAATAAATATATTCTCTGGGTCACTACGATTACAGTAGTACCACATTTGTATAGTATTACCACAGCTCTTTGTACCATTGTACAGGGTAAACGTATCAGGGAATCCTTTTATTTCAGAAACTAAAGGAAAAATTACATGTCTAATACCCCAACAAGTAATAGGTGAGCGGGCTAAGTCCAGAACATGACCACCTTCACATTGGAAAAACTTGATCCAATAAGATGGATTTCAAGATGGTGGCCATATTCCAGGCATAGCTTAAAGATAGACCCTCCTCACCCATTACTTTCCAGGGAATCAAATATGTAATTTTTCCTTACGTTTTTGAAATAAAAGGGGCTCCTTACCCTGTACTCATCCCTTACAATAGTAGCAGGGTGGTGACCATTGGGCCATATGTAACTGAGTATACAAGTAAACAACTGACTCCTCAGCTGTAGTAAATGTAAATTCTGCACAGGAAGCCCACAAATTAGAGACCCCCCACTGGTATGAAGACAAATGATGGGAGTCATAGAAAGCATCCATGATGATTCATGTTCTGGAATAATAATGAGGTCTCTGATGTTTGTTCTATTATCTACAAGATCAAGCTCTCATCTTCTGAAATACTCTGTGCTGCTGGAATACCCTGCTTCTAATGACTCTCAGTCTGTGACTACCCACAATATTAGTACACTGCTCTCCTAAAATACTCTGTGCTGCTGGAGATTCTGCTTCTTCCACTATGTAACAGTCTATCTTCTCCCATACATTTCCATTCCTATCCTCCTGAATTATAGACTACAATGAAGTGGTTGTCTTTCAGGTATTGTATGACATTTAGGACTTAAGACAAGGGGGGGAAACATTGTTGCCCTAGTCATCATATTGTATGCCCTGGCACTGGCCACATCTCAGGAGCGCCCCCTGTGTGCAAATATACTCCACCCCTTTTACAGTCAGGTTCATGGGACAATCCTCATAAAATTACCTAGTGGGGCTGTTACTGTGGTGCCCCACTAGGGGTGTTACTGCTGTTCACACAGTTCGCAAAAGTCTGTACTTTTTGTGGTCTTATTGCAGCCAAAGATGACCACTAGATGTCGCTGTATTGTATATTGAAGTATGGAAGCTGCACAGCTGAAGTGTCTCTACGGGTTATTGTGTTTATGTATACCAGATTCTGTGAACCAGTAGGATCTTTATTTTCTTCTGTCCTATCACCCCTTCCCTTTCTACTCTTCTGTTGCACTCTTTCCACCCAACCACAGCGCACCTTACATGCTGGTTAGGAAGTTAGTCCCTTGGGTGAAGGAGGAGTCTTAGTTAAGCTACAGTGGAGAAAGGACACAGCTAACATAGCTCTCCACAGTGGTTCTACCTGGGCCCTGGCCCTCTGCCAGGTCCCCTCAACAGAAAAGTGTTAGTCTTAGTCAGTACCCCGCATCGGTAGGACGCAGGACAGTGCCCTCTTATAAACTCTTGCAGTGTTAAACCCCTCAGGAGAGGACTAGCCTACAGGTCATCTCAACCCATGCCGAGGACTAGGAGTAACCACAGTGCAGGACAGTATCCACTAAAGAGCCAGGGAGCTGGGAACTGATCCGGGTGGAGCAAAGTTGCTGGTAGGTCTGTGGGCTCCCTCTCGCGGCGCGGGTGTTGGCAGGAGGCCCTCAGCACTCTTCCAGGTAATCCCAGGTAACAAGGTCTGGGGCCTGTGTCACCCATTAGTACAGTTCAGCCAATGCTAGTGGGCATAAGGTGGTGTGAAGATTATAGGAAAGTAAATACGCAGGCACAGGTTGTCTTCTTCTTCTACAAATATCCTTCTCTACACTCCAACATCCCGGCAGAGCACATTACTACATGGGTTGAGACTCTCACGGCACCCTTCTCTCTACTATGCTACCTCAGTACAACTTTATCAACTCTACTATATCCTATTTAGCACTTATGAAGCAGATCTGGTGGTTTTACGTCTCAGTATTTATTGGAACTTTATCAAGTGTATATATCTACGCACTTCTGTATTACCTGTTGCACATTTGCAAATATTAAAGCAAGTCAACATTATCAAAGGAGTCTGTGATTCTTCACTACCACCTGCACAGCATATACACCGCAACCTTGGGACATCTCTCCTTTCTGTGGGTGGCGGGTCCTACTATTATTCGGGAGGATCATTACACTGCTCTGGCCACCTGTGACTACATTATCCGTGACTACACTATCCCAAGGCACCCGGCAGCAACCCGACAGGACACCGACCACAGGGGAAAAGGGTACAGCCGGCCTTAGAGTCCTTTTACACAGAAAGATTATCTGACAGATTATCTGCCAAAGATTTGAAGACTATAAACTGAGATCGGGTCATAATGGAAAGCGTGAGGTTTCTCCTCTTTTCAAATACATTCCTGGCTTTGGCTTCAAATCTTTGGCAGATAATCTGTCAGATAATCTTTCGGTGTAAATGGGCCCTTACACCTTAAAAGCAGGCGTGCCATCACACCTGTGTGCCCACCTGGCACAGGCGTCACGTGAAAAAACCCTAAGGTCCAGCTGTATCTTGGCCATCGACCACAGTAGTGCCGTCACACTTGCATTTAGCAAGTGACCGGCCGTCCCACCGCTACAACATCATCCGGGGGCACACCCCATTGCCTAGTAACACCACAATGGTGAAGCAAGTGGGTGGTCATGTGATCTCAATGAGAGGTTGACTGGAAGGAGCTGAGTAAGGGCCTGTTCACACAGAGCAAAAGTGGCAGAATCTCAAACAGAGCATGAGTCGCGGACACCGCTTGAAATTCCGCCACTTTTGCTCAGTATGAATGGGCCTAAAGACTGCCTGTGGGAGAAAGACCAACAGCATGAGAAAGACTGCCAGTGGGAGGAAGACCACCAGCATGAGGAAGACCACCTGCATTTCCCCTAGAATCCCCTATAAATAGGTGTGCAGTGTCCCAGAACAGAGTATTTATTTGTCACTTTATCTCTGCACCTTTATTGTAGCCAGTTCTGTTCTGGAAAGCTATGGTCTACTGCAAACTGTGTGTATTGTGTCACCTCTCTCAGTAATCAGGTCTGCTATTCCATTCATTTCTTGTATGCATATTCAGTTATCAGTGCCTAATGGTATTATGTCACCCCCCAGTGTTCAAGTATGGTACTTCTCATGTATATTTAGTCCTATATGCCTAATGGTGTGATGATGCAATGGATGGATGTCACGTGACTGCCCCTGCTTCCATGGTAACCCCAATGGCCATCGAGCTTTGGCTGAGGACTTCCTCTCTGCCTCAGTCTTGTCTTCCACCTTCAGGGGGACATGTTGTGTGTGTGATCTCTCTCCCCTGTCAGGAGAGAGATACGTGTGCTCTGCTGCTCCAGTTCCACAAGAAGTGTTCCTGGCTGTGTTCTATTCTCAAGTCCTCAAGATTCTCATCCTAACCACAAGTTCTGGGTGCCGTTCTTCAGTCATTCCTCTCATCATCTTCTCTAATCATCAACAGCAAGTATTCATCTCAGTTTCATTCCGCCCAGCATCTCAACTTCAGTCTCACTACTACTCCCATCATTCAGTACGCTATCATCACAACCTATTGCAGCATCACCCATTACTCTGCCTTATTCAAGTTTGCCTTATACCCGGTTGCATCCGGAGAGACTGTTGCTACTAGTTACCACCGTTATAATACATACACAACTACCGTTGTTTCTGAACCTTGGCATTGGTGTAATTATTTGTGCCCTGACTAAGGACAACGAAGAATTGCTCGGGCTCCGCATGGTCAGGTTCCTGCTGGTTAGCTGCATCCCCTCGTGCCATAACTGTGACCTAACATCTGGCAGGCAGCTATCCGGGATCCTACTCGGTACTACCATCTACCACTACTCTCAGCGGAGTGCCCAGCGCAGGTGGTGTGTAGCAGCATTAGGCAGATAATAGATGTGATCCAGGGTGATACCCCATCTCTACTTGGGTCAGGAAGGAATTATTTTTTTTCCTTCAGTGACTCTTCAGGTTCAGGATCCACTGGGGCCAGAAGAGCCACTAGCCCTGTTATATAATAGTATAAGGGACCTCTGCCTATTACGGGGTGGGAGCTCTTAAGGTGGAGCTTAGTAGGAATGGCTAGGTCTGCAGATTTACCATAATTTAAGAGCATTTTTTCACGGCTTATGGTAATACCAAAAATCTGTGTGAACATGGACTTACTTTGGTCATAGGTGACCATACCTGATGATGACTTTGTGATTTCATATACATACACTGATTTTATTTTATGTTTTACGTTGGAGCCCAAGGAAGGTTATATGGCCCTGAAACATTGAATGTGTGGTGGGCCGTTTGTGGCAGCTGCAACCGGTCACTTACTAGATAGTACTTTGTGACTCCACTACTGTGGTGGTTGGTCAGTGGAGTATAGTTCTGTCAGGTGTTAGGTTGTCACACAGCACACAGGTATGAAGGCACACCTGCTTTTAGTTTTTTGTGGCTGGCTATACTTTTCCCCAATGGTCGGTGACCTGCCGTGTTGTGATGGGTCCCTTGGGCGCTTATCACGGTGGTCCGGAATGGAGTTATGACCCACCCACAGAAAGGGGAAATGACCCAAGAATGGTGTAGCTTGAGTGTAGGTGTTGGTTCAATAACCACTGAGTCCCAGTATAATAAATAAACTCTTTACCTATAAATCTTCTATGATACAGGTGAACAATAATTAACTGATACAGACTTGACTTCACTAGATCTGTACTGAGAGCTGTTGAGGTAGAGAGTAGAGTAGCGTAGCTGTGCGGACTTGGTTGCGTGCTGAGAGGAGTAGAGAGGAGTAGGTCATGAGAATCCCAACCCCAGAGCGTGTCTCGGTGTCACCTGCTTTGCAAGATAGAGTACAGCTCTTAGCTGCTTTGCTCTATCCAGATCAGTTCCTCTACTTTTAGGATACTGTCCTGCACTGTGTTTAAGGTCACAGCGTGGGTTGGGGTGATCCCTGACTTTTTCTCTCTTTAGGTGTTAAGCACTGCATCTTGAGGATAAATGTTGGTTTAAAGAAAGTCTCTGTGTTCTCCATAGGGATACACTACAGCTGGTCTGTCCTGGACAGGGAACCTGGCAGAGCCAGGCTCCTGGCTAAGCTCAGCAGGGATGCCTGATCTGTGTTTCTTGCTCCACTGAGAAACAGAAAGGAACTGACTAGGTGTGGGTCTACACTTCCTCTCCCTATGTGACAACTTCCTACAGGGTGTATGCAACAGCTCCTGTGAGTGGTGAAGAGAGCACAAGAAGAAAGGAGGATAGAGATAGGTGGAAGAGAAGAATAACTCTCATTGGTGTACAGATCAGAAACAAAACAAAAACCCTAACTTGACTACAGCTGTGCAACAGTTACAAATATACAGACAGTAACCTCTTGTGGTAAAACTCAAATATACACCTTCATTACCACATTGTTTCTTACAGTACAAGGCTTTTGCGAGGGGTGTTTAAACTAGCAACACCAGTGGTGGGACATCACAAATGTTCATATATGTCATTTGGTTACTTAATATTGTCTGTATACAGTTATTTCTTTTTAATGGTTATGGATTAAAAAAAATTAAAATGTGCAAGTATTTTGAAGCCTTACTTCTCCAGGCTGACTCTTTTCTGCATCTATTGTGAGGTTACCAAGTGGTGAAGAGGTGAACTAAAGGAGTGAAGTAGCAGAAGAACCAATTCTAAGTACATAATAAAGTGTGCTGCCATTCCACTACTTATAGTTGAAATGTAATGTGCATTCCAGTAGCCCACTAAGGGAAGATATCGAGCGGCCCACCAGGAATCTGCCTGGAACTGAACATTGTCCAGGCCTGGAGAAGAGCATTTGTGAAGTCAGACCCTGAGGAGCAGGCCTGGCTCACAATTTCCTTTCTAGTTTACCCTAAAGGAGTTGGATGGGGTTGAGGTCAGAGGTTAGTGTGGCCACTGAAGTTTTTTCACACCAGACATGCCTTTATGGATTCTGCTTTGTGCAGTGGGGCACAGTCATGCTGAAACAAAAAAGTACAATGTTGGAAGCATCACTTTTTTTTTTTTAGCAGTCCCTGCCGAGACGATTCATCACAGGAACTGGCACTCACTTGCAGAGATAAGGAGGCATTGAAACAGCAGCTCAGTGGATTGGGGTAGGTGAGTATGACTTATTTTCAACGCGGTTTACAGCCAAATGTAAAAAGTGTTATGACCCCAGACAACCATTTTTATGCTAGATGAGGTTTGGTCGCTGCATTTATACAGTCAGCAGCATTGGTTACTTTGCTCCTGAGTACTTGGTGCCCTCCCTTTGTAACTTCTTGTGTTCTCCACTTCCTGGTGGTCCCTAAACACTTCCACTTCTAATCATACCGCTCACAGTTGATGGAGGAAGATCTAGACGGGAAGATATTCCAGTAGCTCATTACTACAACACCATGTTGGTATCAGTTAACTGAATAGAATGACGCATTCTAGGACTGGATCTTATGTATTGTGGCTGTGGGACTGAATAAAACACCTGAATCCAATTATTCAGATTTGAGACCCAACCACTACCAGTAATAGCATCTTTAGAGAACCATAAGGACAAGAATGCTTACCATGGTCTGGTCACTACTTCCTGCTTAGGATAACCAGTGGCGTAGCTACCCTAGACCATGTGACTGCTACCATGTGGTCTGCCTCCGTCGTGGCTACGGCTCAAAGCATCCACTGGGGGCAAACTGCCATTTTCTCTTGTAGCCGAGGGTAGCATTGCACCTCAAGCCACAAGAGCCCCCCCCCCCCCCCCCACGCGATGCACATACTCAAATGACCTGGCAGCCGGCGCAGTCCCTCGATGTTCCTTTATCCCAGCTCTTCGACGTAATTCCGGCGCCGGGGGTCTGGGAGAACGGAACACTACGGGACTACCTGGCGAGAATGGGACACCAACAGGTCATGTGAATATATGCGTTGACGGGGGTGCAGGGTTTGTAGGGTAGGAGCTCGTACAGGATTCATGTGGCCCTGTATAGTTTCTTGCTATGAATCCTAACTACGCCCCTGAGAATAACCATACTTGTTATAGGCCCTCAACTTGTTCAGCTATGTGAATAATGACTATGACTAAGTGTACAATTATAAATAAATGCAAAAAAAATGAACCCCTAGACGACCCTGGGCATACCCGTACGTCCAGCGGTCGCTAGGGGAGTTCAGAGCGGGGCCGCGCGCTAGTTTCCGGGTGCCGCTTGTAGCTTGGGACCGCGGTTACTAGGGGGCACAGTCCGATCGCCGTGCCCGCTAATTTAGTATTCAGATGCAGCTGTCAAAGTTGGCGAAGGGGCGATCCTTACATCTGGCACCGGCCAGGGTCTGCGCCATAGTGGCGCTGATTCCGGCTCAGCACTCTATTGCTTTCAGCTGCAGCAGCCGAAAGCAATAGAGTGCCTATCTCAGTATTACTATACTGCATAGATCTCAATGAGAGATCAGTGTACTTATACTAGAAGTCTCCCAGGGGAATAACTCTAACCCCAGGGGGGAATAACCGTAACCCCAGGGGAAATAACCCTAACCCCAGGGGGGCTTCTAGTATAAGTGTAAAAAAAAAAATTTTTATTAATAAAAAACCCCTCCCCTAATAAAAGTGAGAATCACCCCCCTTTTCCCATGTTATAAATAAAAATAAATAAATGAACATGTTTGGTATCGCCCCGTGCGTAATCGCCCGAAATATTAATTTATTTCATTCCTGATCTCGGTAAATGGCGTAAGCGCAAAACAATTCCAAAGTGCAAAATTGCACATTTTTGGTCGCATCAAATCCAGAAAAATTGATACCGATAGAAAGTACTTGCTTCAATGTGTGAACTGACAGGTCTTTCTGCGGCCGGAATTCACTGAATTCCGGCCGCAGAAAACTGACCTGTCAGTTTTTTCCGGCGCCGCATGGGATGCCATTCAACATAAAGCTATGTCACACACCGCAAAACTACGGCCGTAGTTCTGCGGTGAGAACTACGGCCGTAGTTTTACGTAGTGTGAACATAGCCTTAAGGAACATATATTTGTTAAAAATGGTTTGAATTTTTTAAAAGCCATCAAATAAAATAAAAGTTATACATGTTACATATCGTTGTAATCGTAACGACTTGAGGAACATGTATAACAAGACAGTTTTACCCCCAGGGCAAAAGGCGTAAAAAAAAATAAATAAATAAATAAAAAAAGTTGGGTTTTTTTTCAATTTCACCACACATTGAATTTTTTTCTGGTTTTGCAGTGTACTTTATGCAAAAATTCAGCCTGTCATTGAAAAGTACAATTATTGGTGCAAAAAATAAGGGCTCATGTGGGTTTCTAGGTGAAAAAAATACAAGTGCTCTGGCCTTTTAAGCACAAGGAGGAAAAAAACAAAAACACAAAAAATTTAATTGGCCCTGTCTTCTAAGGGTTAAAAAGTTAAAGATTTGGTACAGAATTTTTTTTTTCAAAAGGTGTTATTTGATTGGCACTTTGTTGCCATTGCTTTGCTCGGCTGCCCAAATCTGTACAAATTGAATTTATTATTATGCAAAAAAAGGCAAACACAGAACCCTGGATGAAATCTCGCTCTATTGTCTCATGGTTATTTTTAATCAACATGTAAATATACTGCGGTTAATCCCATTTGCTTCAGCATTAGTATATAACCTGTATAACCCTCCTCTGCCGGGTGGCTAATTTTTTGGAAAAATAAATTGGAACAATTATCTACAGTGCAAACAGGAGATCCCTGCTTAACATATGTATTGGATTATTTTCCTGTTTTTAATAGTCCTGTTGTAATTACTTCCTGATATAATCATCTCTAAACAAGGCCAAACTCAATTAGCGCCACAAAGATGCTGGTTACCATGGAGATTAACTTGTGTAAGCTAGACCCAAAAGGTTTAATAGTTTTAGGATTTAATAGTTGAACAAGCTTTCTTGGGGGTTGGTTATTAAGTGTTCCTAAGAAATATTTTGCCTTTTTAAGTAATGAATAAAAAAAAAAAAAATTACCTCTTATTCTAATTCTCCTTATGGAGATCCAGCTACAGAGCAATGCTGCCTGGGAAAATATATGCAAAATAGATCTCCTTTAGAAGAAAGACAGTTGTCTCTCTAGTGACACCTATAGGGGACTACCTGTATGGCAACATTCATAGAGCTTTGAAAAATGACTTGGATTATGAGCCAAACTGTACACATCAGTATAAAGCACCTTTTCTTTTTTAAATAAAATTCCTAAAGCGATAACATAGGCTTCCCACGTAACCCCAGTCTGTAGTGATCATAGTATCATAGTTGAAAAGGTTAAAAAACTACAACAGTCTTTCAAGTTCAACTTCTAATCCTTCTCTATTGGGTTAAATGATGAGAAGTAACAACTCAGCAACACGTCTATAGACAAGTGTCTCTGGCATGTTTAAAGAGACCGTGTCAGTAGGTTTATGTTGTACCATCTCAGGGTAGCATAAACTACTGACAGAGAATGATGCAGCACTTACATTGTTCTGGGCAGCTGATTCGGAGACATTCCTCTGAATAACATGGACGATAAGTAGTCCTCTCCATTCTGAACGTGAGCATCAGTAATCCTGGATATTTATGAGCACCAGCAAACTCCACCCATGAGCTGCTGATTGGCAGTTATCTATCCTTTTCTGTATATAGGTAGTCAACTGTCAATCAACAGCTGGAGGGCGGGGGTAGTGGTGCGGCACAAATCCCATTCTTCAGCATATTAGGAGAATGGCTGAACAGAATAATGTATGTAATACACCGATCTGTTCAGCATTTATATCACTAGTTTATGCTGCCCTCATTTAAGGCAGCATAAACCTAGTGACAGATTCCCTTCGGTCATTTACTTATGTCATAGCGACCTGTAGGAGACACTATAGAGACACTTTTCATATTCCTTTTGTGAAACATTTTATTGGGGCACTGTTTCTGGGAAACTGGAGTCACAACCAATAATGTGACAATAATAGTATGGGCTTTAGTTGTCACCCCAGTATCTACTTAGTTGGGTCAGGTAATTCTGGCCTTTGTATTACTGGGCCAAAAGTTACCTAGTAAGTAGATAGGTTCCCTCAGTAAGTAGTACCTCAATTAGGTAGGCAGTACCTCTTTTAGGTAGTTACTGAAGGTTCTCCCTGTATGTTCATATGTCCACGCACTAGGTAAGCCCCCTCAGTAAGAAGGTAGTTTCCTCCAAATAGCTTTTCCTAGCTGATAGGCCTCCCATTGGGTAGATAAGTAGGTTCTCTTAAATATATATGTCGACCTAATAGGTAGGTAGTTGTAGGTAGGTAGTCAGCACCTCATTTAGGTAGTTACTGTAATTTCTCCCCATTATGTTCTCATGTCCGCACTGTAGGTAGGTCCCCACAGTAGGAAGTTAGGTTCCCCCAAGTAGGAAGGTAGCTAGCTTTTCGTAGCAGATAGGCCTTCCATTTGGTAGGTACGTGTCCCCAGGCAGGTAGGGACTGTAGGTTCTCTCATATATATATATATATATATATATATATATATATATATATATATATATATATATATATATGTCTATGTAGGCCCCCCCCATTAGGCAGATTTCCCTACTAGGGAAAGTAAATAAATAGGTCTTCTCTCACATAGATGTAGTTTTCCTCAGAAAGTACACTACCGACAGTGTATTGTATAATTCAAATTGTTTTTGTTTATTTTTTTCTTTGCAAATAAATCTATATTTATAAATTTACATTTTTTTTTGCAAAAAAACAAAGAAAAACAAATTAACAGTGGAGGTCAAATAATTGTGATGGCAACTGTAGATAGATAGGAGATAGATAGATAGGAGATAGATAGATAACAGATAGATAGATAGGAGATAGATAGATAGATAGATAGATAGATAGATAGATAGATAGATAGATAGATAGGAGATAGATAGGAGATAGATAGATAGATAGATAGATAGGAGATAGATAGGAGATAGATAGATAGATAGATAGATAGATAGGAGATAGATAGGAGATAGATAGATAGATAGATAGATAGATAGATAGATAGATAGATAGATAGATAGATAGATAGATAGATAGGAGATAGATAGGAGATAGATAGATAGATAGATAGATAGAAGCAATACAGGCCACAGGATCTACATGAAAATGCTGTATACTTAAAAACTGACTACAAAGCTCGGCATATATTATTGAAGACTCTTAATAAAATATTTATTAGTAATTTCACGTTGTATTTCCTATGCACAGGGCGTAAAGAGATCGGATAAAATGTAACTTAAATAAGCAGACATTTACAGATTCGCCGATCAGCATCATCTCACCTGCAGGCAGCGGCTCACTGACCCGGCCTAATAGAGACATGAATAATTCATACCGATCTGTTTACGAGGCAGCGAACCTCCGCACTCTTCACTAGTAATCAACATTCAATTTCAAGGGCATGTCCGCCCATCATATTATTCCAATATTCCTCACCTTGTCTATGTTTACATGCATGGTAAAGAGGATTCTGCCTCTCACACGGTCTCCACTCCAGACATTGATTCCTCCAGACAAGACTGGGTTCTAGCAACTGCACAGATGCAGAGCTATTCATGTATCCATGGCCTCTTGTCTCATTCACTCTCAGGCCTCACCACAGCTACTGGATTTCTGCAAGTCCAATTCACATGAATGGGACAGTCAAAAAATAAAGTGACATAGGTGTTTATGGCTGAGCAGCTGCATGCAAGCCTTATACCACCAAGCACAATGCCAGGTGTCAGATGGAGGGGCGTAAAGCTGCCACTGGAGCAGAGGAGACGTCTACTGTCTAGTGACTTCTGTATCTGGGGTCTGAGTCTGGGTTTGGTGAATGCCAAGAACGTTACCTGCCTGACTGCATTGTGCCAGCTGTACAGTATAGTGGAGGAGGGAGAATGTGGATGCAGTCTGAGGACTGGATACTATGGCTGTATCCATGTTTTCTATGCAGTCCTTGGGCTGCATCCACCTTCTCCAGGCAGCAGGATTTAAATGACGATCGTGAACTTTCGGCAAGTTTGCTCATCTCTAGTTGGAACCCCTTTAAGATCCGATGTTGAGCATTTACCTTTACTGAATGTAATTATTAAAATTTGCATATATTCATAGTAATTGCTGAAGGCCCCACGCCCGCTCCTTCTTTCTACTCACTCACACACACCTGCATTTCTTCCTCGAAAGAATTTCACAATTAACTTTTTTTGCTCCATCGAATTCCCCCGAATGCCGAAGTCTGAAACTTTTAATAGGCAGTAATGAGTAGAAGTTTCTTACCATTTGGTGTCTTAATGTTTGAGGGAGTATGCCGCACACATGGGAAATGTTATCGTCTCCTTCTTTGTATTCATTGCTTGTTGTAGACGTGCAGGAGGGCAGATGTTGCTGAAGAGTCTTTGATTGCAGAATGTAATGAAACTTGTCAGCATAAAGAGCATTTCCCCTTAAAATAAAAAAACAAAATAGTAAATATAAACCATCGAGTCGTTCTCTGTCAATCTGTTAATTTGTGGTTTCTTTGCTACATCTGTTTCTGAAGACGCTCAATGCCAACCAATATGGCTGCCATAGGGAGTAGCGTTTTGGACAAAGAATACAATGTGGATAAAGAGGGGATGTAATCTAGAGGGCTGAATTCATACCCATCCTGTTTATTGTCTTATATCCCTCTAGGTGGTCAAGCATAGTTAATAGGGAAGCTATCAGCAGGTTAGAAGAATCTAAGCCATTGATAGGTCCCTATTGTGCTGGGGATACAGGTAAGTTTCTTATCTTCATCCTAAGCCCGGTTCCGTACTATTAGGAGTCTCATCTTTATGCTAATCAGGTGTTTTGGTGCCCTGGGGGTGGGACTACCAGGTGGAGCACTGGGGATGGCTCCCTTGTTGTGTAAAGCACTTTGAGATGAGTGTGACTACAGTGGGATCGTTCAGAAGTTGAATACCGGTGGCTGAAGAAGTTGGATGCAGCCCTGGGGAGTTTGGGAAAACATGAAAACAGCCATAGGCCATAGGCTGTATCCATGTTTCCCGGACTCCCTAAGGCTGAATCCAACTTCTTCAAATTCAAATGCAGACTGATCATATTTGAGCATGCTCGCCTATATTGGAGGCTAATTTAAGTATCATGGTTGGTGTTGAGGGAGACAGCAAGTTACTGTCAGCATCACTGGCGGTCTCTGTAACATGTGCCAGGCAGGGTGGTTATTTACCAGCTGGTCGGCAACTGGAAAAAGCCACTCTGGGGCATTTATGTGGCATTCCTGATTCCCGATTCAGGAGACTGGGAGAGCTGGATGACAGCCTCTTAGAGAGGTGATTACGTTGGTCTCTCAAAAATAGCTATAACTACAATGTCAAATTATCACCACAAATCACTTGTTTTATGAGCAATTATAGAAAAGTTGACCAGCTAGATGGGAAAAATTGACAACTTGACATCCTTGAACCACTAAGAAGTTTTATACAAGTAATCCTTAAAGGAGGTCCTAAACACCTTCAAGATCCTTCTATATCAATCCTTGTGGGAAGTCTTAAAGTTAAGAGTTTTCTACTTTAATCCTTAAAAAAAGATTCAAAACACCTTTAAGATCCTTCTATATCAATCCTTGAGGGGGTCCTAAATATCCCTGAAGGGCCTTCTTGTTGTGGGAGGTCCTAAACACCAATTAAAAGCCTTCTATATCTATCAGTCCTTATGGGAGTCTTGTATGTATCTCTGTGATAGGTTATAAAACCCTTCAAGACCTTTTCTGTAAATCCTTGTAGGAGGTCCTAAACACCCTCAAGTGCTATTTGCATAAATATAATTTTGAAGTAAACAAAACCAAACAAACATCAAGACCCTTCTGTATCAATTCTTGTGGAAGGTCCAAAAACTTCACAGGAGTCTTCTATGGAAGGTTCTAAACCCCGGAGGAGTCTTGTGGGCATATTCTATATCAGTCTCTGTAGCAGTTTAAAAAACCTTTCTAGATCCTTCTCTATCAATCCTTTAAAGAGGTCACAAACAATCCTCAATGGTATTTTGCATTGGGTGAGCCTAAACACCTTACGAGAGTCTTATATATAAATCTTTGTGGGAGGTGCTAAACACCCCTAAGATCTTTATGTATTAATCACTGCAGTAGGACTTAAACCCCTCAAGTCTCCTGCAAAAATTCTTTGGGGGGGTCCTAAATTCCCTAAAAAAATTCTGTGTGACTCCAGATGGAAGTTTCTAAACACGCCTCATGGGTGTCCGACTTACTAAATTATCAACCATGGTCCTTAATGGGCAAATTTTGTTCAAAAAGTTTACCTTAACTGTTTATTATATATAGCTTTGGCGCAATAAAAAAAAAAAAGAAATTAGCAGGGGTTGTGATCACAAGCAGTTTTGCATTTTTATTTGCAGTTTTCATTTGTTGTTTCTATTTTTATATACTCTATAAGTTTTCTATGTTTAAATCAGTGTTATACATTTGGCCACTAGGTGTGTTTTCCTTCCTGTCAAACTGGGCTCCATGCTCCCTCCGTGCTGATATTTGGTCTTTAATCTGTTCAGAAAAATAGACCAAACACAGGAAGTCCCAGTCCTTTGTGCACTCACAGACATGACTTGGTATTGATTGACAGCAATACCTAAACACGCACAAAGTGGGGCAAGTCTTCACTGCGCATGTGTATAGCTGCTATGCATCCACATTCAGCAGCAGAGAATCCTGGGGGTGCTCGCATTGTATGGTCAGCTCTCCTGTCACACAAAACCAAAACCTCTGCAACCACACAGTGACATTATACTGACTGATTTGTTATATAACAAAGAGCATTGTCTCCTGGTAAGCTGCAGAGCTGATAATAGAGTTAGTAAAAGTTAAAAATATAATTATCCTAAAGTAATTGCCCTCAGGTGATATACAACCTGCATGATGGACAGGTGTCTTTCCTTGTGTGAGTGCACAAAGGACAGGGACTTCCTGTGCTTGGTCTCTTTTTTTGAACAGTAAAAATACCAACTATCGTCACAGAGGCAGCATGATAGTTTGACAGGAAGGGAGACACCTAGTGGTCATATGTATAACTTTGATTTAAACATAGAAAACTTGCTTGTGATCACAACCCTTGTTTTTTGTGGAGAGAACAAAACATTTTCACAACAGGTAGGCTTTAAGGTAATTTATTGTGTCATTTTCTCTAATATAAAGTCCTTTTTTTGGTCCACATTATAAAAAATTGCTCCTCGTTCAGATCTCTTTCCTGCTGCTGAGACTTAATTTACTGAAGTCTCAAGGGAAGGTCTTGTGTCATTGGAAATGTCCTTGTGTGCGGAGTGGCTTCTATAGCACTCGGAAATCATGAAGCATGTTCCCTCTGCACGTTTCACTCCAATATTAAATACTTGACATCCACACTGTTAAATACTCCTTCGGTGAACGTGAAGCAATGATCAGTTTCCTCAGTGTAAAGGATCTAAAAATATCTTTATTCATCAAGACTTAAAAATATTTGCTTAACTTAAGGGCTTGTGTACATAGCAATGTGAAGTGCATAGACCCTGTACATGGCGTCACTATAGGTCTTCGAGGCAATGCTTCTAGGAGAAAACACTTTTGTAATAATTAACCCAATGAAACATGTTTGATTTACAATTTGCCATTTACTATTGAAGGCATACAGAATTCTATTGATGCTATAGTCAAAAGTCTTAGAAGCTAAAGGGGAAATAACATATACGAATAACCCAGCAAGTAATGGGTGGGGGGTTGGGGTGCTATCTTTTATTTGCAATACCTCAAAAGTTATAAACACAGAAAAGGTTCCATGTGATGCACAGTTATTTGACATGTTCAATATGTTGTCCATAGTGCTGAACACAGAGCTGTAGCTGAACACAAAGTGACTTTGGCTGTTTCATTGGTAGCATCCAGTTCCTCTTCGTCAAGTGATACAAATCCAATACACTACTAGTGCTGTGTCCAATAACTGATAGTCTATAAGTAAGCCCAAAAACACAATGTGGGAGATTTTATTATTTTATTTTTTTCATTTTTCAGATATTTGGTCTTTTCTCTGTTGAAAAAGAGACCAAACACAGAAAGTCCCCATCTTTTGTGCACTCACACAAGGAAAGACACCTGTTCATTATGCAGGTTATATATCACCTGAGAGCAATTAACTTCGGATAATTATATTATTAACTTTATGCTATTATCAGCTCTGCAGCTTACCAGAAGACAATGCTCTTTGTTATGTAACAATTCAGTCAGTATAATGTCACTATGTGGTTACTGAGGTATTGGTGCTGTGTGACAGGAGAGCTGACCATACAATGCGAGCGCCCTCAGGATTCTCTGCTTCTGAATATGGATGCAAAGCAGCTATACATATGCACAGTGAAGGGTGACACCTAGTGGCTATATGTTTAATGTTGATTCAATCATAGAAAACTTAAATAAAAAATACTACAAAATTGCAATATGTCTTATTTTTTTCCCCTGACAGTGCCTCTTTTATTCATCCTTTGAATTACAGTCCTTACTTTATCTTATTGAGTTAAAAAACTGCCCAGAATTTGTCAGGACTAAAACTAGTTATTGCCCAGATCCATGAGATTGCTGTTTCAATGTTTAATCTGAGCCATTCATTACTTGTATCAATATAACATATTATCACCCTGAGACGGATTACTTAAAAACTGGAAAGCAAAGAACTAACTGGAGAACAACATAATAACATTGGATATAGAAATCACAAATGATACAACACAAAGACCTATGAGAAAACCCTCCTCCTTATCGAGCAATTACAGATTCCTTCAGGCAATGGAAGGAATGGAACATCTCTGCTGACAGCCTCTGAATCTTTTATAGTAATATAACACAGTCCAGTTTTGCAGCTTTCTAATTGGATTTTAACCAACCCCAAAGCAGATTGTGTAAATTATTCAACCAAACCAGGTTAACCTGCGCTGTGACACTGAATTTTTTAAGTTATAAAGTTTCTTAGTGTACATTGTGTTCCAAGATATAAGTTTGCTGTCAGTGAATGAGGACACTCCTTTACATTCATAGGCAGTTGATCTAGCTAGTCCTGCTCTCAATTAGGAAGTGATACAGTGGTATCCAGTCTAGACAATGCTCTGTGAGCTCTACAGCCTGGACTTCAGACTGATACATTGTACATAGCTAGCCCTGCTCTCAGCTGAGAAGTGATACAATTGTATCCAGTCTAGACAATGCTCTGTGAGCTCTACAGCCTGGACTCCACACTGATACATTGTACATAGCTAGTCCTGCTCTCAGCTGAGAAGTGATACAGTTGTATCCAGTCTAGACAATGCTCTGTGAGCTCTATAGCCTGGACTCCAGACTGATACATTGTACATAGCTAGTCCTGCTCTCAGCTGAGAAGTGATACAATTGTATCCAGTCTAGACAATGCTCTGTGAGCTCTATAGCCTGGACTCCAGACTGATACATTGTACATAGCTAGTCCTGCTCTCAGCTGAGAAGTGATACAGTTGTATCCAGTCTAAACAATGCTCTGTGAGCTCTACAGCCTGGACTCCAGACTGATACATTGTACATAGCTAGTCCTGCTCTCAGCTGAGAAGTGACACAGTTGTATCCAGTCTAGACAATGCTCTGTGAGCTCTACAGCCTGGACTCCAGACTGATACATTGCACATAGCTAGTCCTGCTCTCAGCTGAGAAGTGATACAATTGTATCCAGTCTAGACAATGCTCTGTGAGCTCTACAGCCTGGACTCCAGACTGATACATTGTACATAGCTAGTCCTACTCTCAGCTGAGAAGTGATACAGTTGTATCCAGTCTAGACAATGCTCTGTGAGCTCTACAGCCC
The DNA here is from genome assembly GCF_027789765.1 of Dendropsophus ebraccatus. NCBI lineage: Eukaryota > Metazoa > Chordata > Amphibia > Anura > Hylidae > Dendropsophus > Dendropsophus ebraccatus. Next base: position 171,805,046 of record NC_091456.1, read on the forward strand.
GGACTCCAGACTGATACATTGTACATAGCTAGTCCTGCTCTCAGCTGAAAAGTGACACAATCGTTTATAGTGGAGACAATGCTCTGTGAGCTAAATAGCTTTGGTTATAGATTGATACAGTACTCCTAGTTACATAGCTGTATGTGTAAACTCTACACCTCAGCAGCTGCACAGATCTGTTAGTTTTTACAGTTTATCGCCATGTGCAGACGCTGTAAGAGACCGGCCGTTCTGTGACACGACCAGGTCACGGAACAGCCAGTCTCTGAAAAGATCATTTAGTGCGGCAGAGTTCTGATGCGGGCGCATACATGCACACTATGGAGCGTGCAGCCGGAGCCGTTCGCTCTATACTGTGCACTGACATGGTTTTCTGCGGCTTCTATTCAAAGATTAGCGGACGCAGAAAACTCACATGTCAGTTGTTTGTGGTGTTGCTAGAGATCCCGGCCGGAGCGTATACACTCCGGTCGGGATTCCATAGACAAGAAGGTAACAACGGCCATGGTTTTACGAAAATATCCGTATTGTGAACATAGCCTATCAGTGTATCCAGGCTATTTAAACCCATAATGGGGTAATTGGCAGCCATGTCAGAGGTTGGACATCTACAGAGGGAGAAGTCAATAACAGATGCTGCACAAAAGTGGTGGAAACACTTCTAAGAACACTGTCATCTCTCCTCACTTCAGAGAAGATTGTCTCCAGATCAGATAGCTCACAAAATCTTTGAACAGGGAACATTTAGCCGCGTCTCAGAAAAAGGTGACAAGAGCCACGGACATTCAAAGACATGAAAGACATGAAGGACCATTAAGGCGATGCGAGGAGCCGCAGTCACGGACAAGACAAGGGGCAAACTATAGTCGGCCAAGTTACAAAGTTACAAAAAAGGACAATGTGCTTGCAGCCTTTGTGCACATATATAGGAGACATGATGTGCTCCGGGTCATTGATGCAGCTCATGTTCATACAAGTGACTAGAGCGTCACAGTTGCTCCATGTTCCTCATATTTAGGTGGCTTCACATATGTCCCACAGGTTGTATCAGGTAATATACAATTGTATTCAGTGTTTGTCTATCTGTAGCAAGACACCTATTCCCGATAGTCCAGAGGTCAGGGGTCATGCCTCATCTCAGCCTCAGACAAGGGTAGCTGGGTGCAACACATGCAGCTTATTGTATCCAATTCTTCATGGTTCTAGATAGCCGGATATATGTGATCCTGACCTTATGAAGTAATCATTGTTTAACCCCTTCATGACCAATGGTCATTGATGCACTGATTTCCAGGTCACACTGAAGCAGTGTTCTCCTCCTTGCTGTCTAAGAGCCATAATGCTTTTATTTTTCCATCTATAGGGCTGGTTGGGGGCTCGATTTTAGTGCCATGATCTATAGTTTTTTTGGTGTATCATATTGGTGCAAATGGAAATTTTTAAATAACTTTTTACTATTTTGTTCTGATATATAATAAAAATTAAAAAAAAATCAGCAATACTGGTGTTTTTTCCTCTCTTTTTGTGTTAGGTCGTTCGCTGTGCGAGAGCAATATTGTATTATGTTATATTTTAATAGATCGGACTATTCCGCACGCTACAATACCAAATATGGTTATTTTTATTTATTTACTTATTTTTATTTGTATAATGTTTCCAATTAAACTTTTATTGGGGAGAGGCATTTTTTTTTATTTTTTATTTACACTTTATAAGTCTCTCCAAGGGACTTATATAAGCAACTAATAGATTGCATATACTTGTAATTGCTATGCCATTGCATAGCATTTATTGGTTTTGTTGGAGCTCTTCTCATAGGGTCTGCCTGAGGTAGACTCGATAAGATGATGGCCAATCTGACAAGACAGAGGTACAGAGGTTACTTTTCCACCTCTCAGGAAAATTGATCGGGACCCCCGCAGTCACTGTGGGGCTTCTGATCAATCAGTGACAAGTACTTCTCCTGTTGTGGTACTCGGACAGTAGTTGAAATAGCCCGTGACCCCAATTCTGTGGTGTATGGCTAGGGATGTTAGTGTTGTGACGTCAGTGCTAGTTCAGCACACAGGTGTGATGTTTGTACCTGTTTTGCATATGGCTGGTAGTGTTCCCCAAATGGTCAGTAACCTGCCGGGTTGTTGCAGGTCTATTAGGCTCTTGTCACAGCAGTCCTGAGGGGCAACTAACCTACCCAGACTGTTGGTACAGCCACCCACAGAAGGAGGAAAAATAACCCAAAGTGAGCAGTGGTGTGTGTATAGGTGCAGTTGTGGATAGAAGATGACAGAGTCCTGGTAGTATGAAAATATAACAGATTTACTGTAAGACTTCTCAAAACAACAGTACACGTTTTCACAAGTAAATAAACCTTGGTGCGCTAGAGTGCTTGACCTTTGTGCTTGGAAGGAGGTGCTTAAGAAAAGTAAGAGAGAGGTAGTTGTTGCAGTGCTTGTAGAGTAGAGGAGTTTGCCAGAGGAGTCCTAACCCAGTGTAGCTATGTACTCTGCTGGAACCTGGAGATATTTTCCATAGTGAAGTGTTACTTTTACTAGCGTATAAACTGTGTCTGACCAGACTGTGAGAATAAAGGGCCTTGAGTAAGTTCTTTCAGCTGGGGATTTGAAAAGACATACCTCCTGCTTCATGCAGTGTTTTCTTCCTATTTCTTACAGGGTTTTGAGAAGAGAATGGTGCCTCAGCAATGGCCCTGGAGCTCCTGGCGTGGTCTGGGGTGTTCCTTGGTTGCTGCTCTCCCTCACTGTTGTTTGGCATTGCATAATAGGACTAGTTGCTTGCTTAGAGGAAATCTTTGTCTTTATCTGCATTTGAGCTTGGTTCCTGCCAAGGGTCCTGGCATCAGCCAGGCCCTGGTTTAACTACAGCAGGAACTGTTGTCTTTTGTGTCCTCTCTCTGTGAGAATCTGACTAGAACTGAACTGCACTTCCTCCCACACAGAGTTAATTCCTCCTACAGGGGGGTAAGTGTGTGTAGGAGAAAGAAGAAAGATGATAAGTAGAAAAGAGAAGGGCACCTCCTATTGCTCAGCATAAAACACCTGATACAAAATCCTTAACCCATTACTGACTTCAGCAGTGCAATACATATACATACAGAATACTGACACCTACTGGGGAAACATATTATCCTTCATCCACCACTTTAAACTAAGGGAAAAAGGGCTTTTTGACAGGTGAACAGGAGAAAGAAAAACACCTGTGGTGGGACACCACACTGTCACTGACTCCCTTAAACGCTGCAATCGCTATAGAATGTGTCATTTGAAGGGTAAATGGCAGGAGCTGCCAGAACAGCTAATTCCCACTGTGATAACAGTGAGGAGACTCCTAAATGTTTTTTTTTTTTTTTTGCATTATACGAAGTGTCAGCTTATTATCTGGCTTAGTGGCCTGAACAAAAACAGCAAATTTCAGATTTTTTTTAGATCGGTTCTACCTGTTACCCCCAATCGGATTGAACATTCCTATCTGAGATTTTCTGTGTTTGTCCGCATGGAGCAGTTGATTAAAGTAAATGCAGCAAATAATGAAATGTTTGCTGTGATGATGGCGTGAGCGCCATTTACAGAGTGAGTTCTTTATTCTCCTTGTCTAAAACCATTAGAGCTAATATTTATATGACGGGAATAGACAGACGTCGCGGACGACACGACGCGTAATTACCTTTATCAAACATAAATATACATCTTCTTAGAAGAGCAATTAAGAGTTTTATAGAGCGACGGTTGTAATTATACGGGAGACGCTGCTGCTCACTCCAGTCAGTCAACAATCCCCGGTCTATCGGTATTATTATAGCCACAGAGGAAAAATTATCAAGTTCCAGCTATTCTAGTGGGAAGCTTTGTTTTAACCGTTTAGGATCAAACACTTTTTGCCCCTCAACACCAAGTGGATTTCCAATTTATGGAGATACATGAGTAACTTGGATTAAGAGCGTTTTGCAAGAAGAGCTCACAGTTTTTCAAAATTGTAACTTGGTTTAAGAGCATTGCTTTGGTGTAAGAGCTCCCTGTACTGGGTGGGAGGGCGAATGGGGAAGGGGCATGGTCTGTAAAGCGTGGTCTACAGCACTGTACTCTGAACAAGGAAGTCTCCCTCACCTTCCAAATCATAGCAGTTCCACTTCAGACTGGAGCTTACATCAGGAGACAGGACTGCGGAGGTAATCTCTTCATAGCTGTAACTAGAGATGAGCGAACCGGGTTCGGTTTCGAGTCCATCCGAACCCGAAAGTTCAGCATTTGATTAGCAGTGGCTGCTGAACTTAGATAAAGCCCTAAGGCTATGTGGAAAACATGGATATAGTCATTGGCTGTATCCATGTTTTTTACAAACAACCTTAGAGCTTTATCCAAGTTCAGCAGCCACCGCTAATTAAATGCCGAACGATCGGGTTCGGATGGACTCCAACACGAACCCAGTTCGCTCATCTCTAGCTGTAACCCCTCTCTACCCGGACAGAGAGTGCTGCTATACTGTGCTCAACCTATACCCTGCTCATTGTTTCCTGCAGTCACTGTAATAATCCCTTGTGTTTCCCATCCTCTCTATTCCTACTATAATGTGCCTGCACTCACACTCAGCTATACACACTGCTGCTATCATGTGCCTGCACTCACACTCAGCTATACACACTGCTGCTATCATGTGCCTGCACTCACATTCAGCCATTCACAATGCTGTAGAGAAAAGTTTATGTCACTGTCCTCCTGCACAGCTGTGATTCTCACTTGTAATCCCATCGCATCAATAACCCCCTTCTCACCCCCCATGCTGTTTGTAGTTCTGTAAATGATCCCTCAGCACAGTGCCAGCCTGTTAGTCCAGTGCACTTTCTTCAGCACATTGTTTGCTCCTTTAACATTTCAGGAGGAAAGGATTTTTTTGCTAGTTCTACCAATACTAGTTCTACTTGTGCTAGTTTTACTTATTCTACCCACTTTACTATATTCTACCCCACTGTGTATTCAAGGGTTAATTTTTGGTTTTGGTTCACAGCTATCAATCCATTTATATACAGCACTGGTTTCAGTCTGGTTTCCCCCTGATGAGACAAACTAATTATTTCTTGTTGTTTAACACTTGCCCTGGCAATATTGGCTTGATGCCTGGATTTCTATCGGTCAGGTATGTGCTGCCGACCTGCCAGGGTTTATTGCAGACATGATTCTATAATATATGGTTATACATTTATAACGTTAACCCACTAAAGTTATGTAACACCTATTAACCTTATTAGCACATTGTTTCTTGTATATGTGCACTACATGGTAGGAGGTTTGTTTTATGTCATAGCGTCCTATTAGACTAAGTGATTAGACAGAACGATTATCACTTAAATTCAAATGATATAACAATTTTTTACATGATCATCTTTCCGTGTAATGGAGCCCATAGAGATGCATGAAGTTTAGGGGGTATATACAAGCTGGATGGATGTGACTATTAGGGGTTCACCAAAACATTGCAATAGAATTGTAGAAGTGTTTGGATCTGGAGCTACTCCTAACTCCTGGTGATATATATTCAGATTGCTGTAGGATGGTTACAAGTAAATCTTGTTGCTTTATTACTTTTTTGTAACTTTTTGCTTCGTATTTTGCTTTATCACTGACTGGGTTTATCTAGTATCGATTTTTTGGTATTTTGCTGGGGGCGCAGTAAAAATAGAAAAATAAGGGATACTTACCCTCCTCAGTCCCTTTCAGCTCCCATTCCAATGCCTTTTTCTTACCACTTACTTCTACTTACCAGACAAAATGTCTCAGTAGAATGTTACCACTAAGCCTTTGACTGACTGAGGCGGACAACTATATGTGTTGACTTCGCTGTTATGTGTAAACCTATATTTGCAGCCTTTGAATCCACCCAGACTGATCTTTTATAATTGTCAGCCACATTCGGCTGTTGTTATTGTTGTTAGTTGTTCTCAAGCTCCGGTAAAAAGAGTAAGGCCTCATTCACAGCTCCATAGTTCTGCAGCTGCGGACAGAACTTAGGACCAATACATTTCAATGCCCTGTCCACACATCTGTACATGTGTACGGCACAGTGATTTCTGTCTCAAAATAAAGGAGAGGTCCTAGTGTGGATAACTGTGGCCTGCACTATGGACTGGTGAATGAGGCCTTAAAGGGGTTATCCAGAATTTAAAAAAATATCCAGAATTTAAACAAAAAAATCAGATATGTTTTCACAAAAACAGACCCACACCCGTCCTCAGGTTGTGTGTGGTATTATACTTCAGTTCCATGTACATCAATAGAAGACAAGAGGAGGAGAGCAGCCATGTTTTTATAGGCCTGGATAACTGCTTCAAGCATATTCTCACATGGTATTTGTCCCATGTGTCGTACTTCTTGAACCCCTTACATACCACCTGCCTGAGTACCCTCTAACTTCATGCAGGGCCGGATTAAGGTTGGTGGAGGCCCCGGGCGACAATCCCCCCCCCCCCCCCCCAAAAAAAAAAAATATATAGATAAACTATACCGCAATCTATACAGATGGCTGCTTACTGTAGGTGACTTAGCACAGACCCCTCCTCGCTCCTGGCTGTATGGATCAGCATCCTCTTCTGTTATGCACGTGGCCACTAGAGGCTGCAGTACAGGGGAAGATGCAAGGCCCTAGAGACAGGAGCAGAGGGGGGGGGGTGGACTAAGTATCAGAGTGTATTCCCACATTGTGTTTGTGTTAATAACGCAATGTGAGAACACAGCACTTTCTGCGCGCTGTTGCCCACTGTGTTAGGGCCCTATTACATGGCCTGATATCCTGGGTAAGCAGCACCGTTCTGCTAGGGTTCGAGCTGGTGGGGGCCCCTAAGTGGTGGAGGCCCCGGGGCATGTGCCCCTGGTGCCCTCCCTTTAATCCGGCCCTGCCTTCATGGCAGCAGTATTCCATACTAAGGAGGCCACTGTTTGTTTTAGAATAACTTCTTGGCCTTTTCTATGCGGGGAGGATCAGTCAAAAGTTAGGGACCGCAAAAGGAAGATTGAACTGTTAATGCAGTTTACTACTAGATGGGGGTATCAAAGCCATCCAGTGTACATATAATCCTTTTTATCATCGGCACACTGCACCATTCCAGATCAGAGCTTATTAAATCTACCCAAGATACCCCAGAATATACTCATTATAGCATCTGGGAAAACTTGTTCAGTAAATTTATGACACCATGTCTGATGATGAACATATGGCACAAAACCAAGTCCTCGTACACCTACGTTAGATAAAAATAGTATAATTGCTTGAATGGAAAAAAAAAAGTGTTAATATTTTTGATACCTAGCGATTAGGTGAAGAAAGCTTAAAAATGGTTTTCTTCCTAGATTCTGAAGGAATTTACCAGTTCTATTCGATATAAGCCAGGTAAAATGGTTATTACATTTTATAGAGTTGGGTAGTTTCTCAAAAAAATAAAATGTATTCCAAAATTTCAAAGTCAAAGTTGAACGGTTCCTACTCACACTTTCCAAACAGCAGATGGGTCCCTCTAAATGATATGCAATGAGCATTGTCACTGCCAAACATAATAACTATGGAGGTGTACACCAAGGCTGCTGCTTCAGGGTTCGCTGATTTGTTGGATGCTCAGACTGTTCTGTCAGTTGCCTTACATATAGTGCTGTAAAGTGACAAAATATAACATGAAATTTTAACATAGCCAGATATCAATTAAATGGCTTAATTTTAGTAATTTCGATATTTGATTGAACTATATTTTTTTAATTGTTATAAAACAGTTTTGAAATTTTGTCGTTTTCAGTCTGGCCACTTATCTCAACTGTGTTATACTTGTAGGGCTTGCCATGTTGAAGGGGTTGGCCACTTTATAGTAAAATAGGTCAGTACAAAGTGTTAGTAAGTTTGCTCACTGTATATACTGACAGCAGCTCCCTGTGTACCTCATAGAGCTAAAATCAGACTCCCCCTCACCAGGCTGGGCTGCCCTGCTCTGTTTTGTTTCAGTCCATAAAATGGCTGACATGGAGGAGCATGTGACCATGCCCTGTCCCCTGTGTCCTCCATAGACATATACAGGCTGAGTGGTGGACACTGGGGGGGGGGGGGGGGGGGGGGGGGGGGGGGGCTGGTCACATGCTCCTCCATGTAAGCAATCTTATGGACAGACTTACCACAGAGCAGGGCAGCCCAGCCTGGAGGAGGGGAGTCTGATATTAGCTCTATTAGGTACACAGAGAGCTGCTGTCAGTATATACAGTAAGTACACTTACTAATACTGTACACTGAGCAATTTTACTATAACGTGGCCAACCCCTTTAAATAGTATAGTATGATGTACCCATACGTCATGATGTCAGGACATCACACAGAAAGAAACAAAAAGGATCAAAACAAACATTTCTTTTTGGAACACAAACATCTATCAGCAATTGCAGATTTCCCTGGTAGTCTAGGATTAATACCTGGTAGTCTAGGCCATATCAGGGATGTATTTTATTTTCTAAATGTCTAAAGGTAAAAAAAAAATGGTCAGAATTTGGTGCTCAAGGTTATTTTTTTTCTCCTTATGGTCTTGAGTGAAATAAAGACACTATAGACTTTACCAAGCACACACTTTACCACTTCTCTTTACTTAAAAATATCATACATATTTTATTATGTTTGATGATTGAAACCAGATCAGATATAGAAACTTTTCTTGTAAATTTTAGATACTTTTTAGGTACTTAAAGGGGTATGGCCTTAGCTTAAGATGTGCCAGACTTTTTTTATTATATAGAAATCAGGGGAGGTATAGTATAACTAGTGATGTATAACTATGACAGGAACAAAGCTTGAGTAGCCCTGCAGTTCCAGACTAAACCATTGGTGGCAGCAGAGGGGCAGTGTTGTCCCTTACTGCTGGCACTCAATATATAAAAAAATACGGCAGACTTATCAAACAGCATGCATGATACACTTTGATAAATCTTGCGCACTTGTAGCCTAGGTTCACACTTTCTAAGAATTAGAGAGTTTTAGTAAATCTGGGCCATGTGGCTCTTGTATTACTAATTTAAGAAAGCTGAGTTAATGTAAATCAGATCTTCAGAAAAAAGGAAAAAAAAAGATTCTTTTTTTTTTTTTTTTAAATAAATGAATTAATTGAAGTAGAAAACTGTCAGCTCCGCCAGATAACAGATGTGTCTATTCTTAACACCAATCTCTAATTAAATGTGAAAAATGATACCGTGTCAGGAATGGCAGATTTCCCGTTAGCGAGGTAATATTACAAGACAGGAAGGAACCGCAAATGCTTAGATTTAAATGAAAGCTAAACGGATAGGAAAAGGTGAGACACGAGCGAGACCTTGATTTGTGACAAACCGATGACACGAGCTGAGAAAGTCATCTAAAGAGAGGGAAAAATAACACCATTCGGAGGGATACAAAGTGACACAGTGATTTGGAGACGTTTACCTGAGAAGCGGAAATCTATTTCCTCCTTTCTGGTTTTTGTTGACACAAATTTAAGCGCCCTTAAGGGAAATGCTACAAATTCAATGAACGCGGGAGGGGGGGGGGGGGGTTCACCGCCGCTTCAAAATTAAAGACAAAGAAGAGTTTTCTGTCAGGAATGTTGTGTTATTTAATGCAATTGCTTTCTCCGGTGGAATAACATGCCCGCGGGTCCAGCGGCTAAAACTGTTAGCGAGGAGACGCCGCATCGAAAGGTGACTTTTATTTTGTCGTCGCTCGGGGTTCTTAGATCTGATTTGGAGACAAAAATGAAAAAGAATCAAAAGAAAATCCGAATAGAAAATATTACTGATAGCTTCAAAGCTTTTTATGTGCGTATAGTGCGTATCTTTAAACATAGAGCATGAAGCTCTTGGGCCCCAATACATGATCTTTAACAGGGCCCCCAACTACCATGTACCAGTCATAATACCGGTGACTTCTAATGTGGAAGAGGGGCTTTTGGGCCCAATATAGAGCAGGGTTTTGATGCAACTTTTACTTGTACCCCTCTAGTCTCTTTGCTGTTGCATGGTGAAAGAGTTCTCCACTGTACATGGGTGCAAACAATCGCTAGGCTCTAGTCCTGATCGGCATCATTCAGCACTAAAAGGGGACTCATATGCTATACCTACAGGTCCGGACTGCCTAGAAGAAATGAAATATGCTGAGGATGTCTCTATTCCACGGATGTGCACCCATTCGCTCTGCGTAGTCTTGATTTTCGTAACATATTTGACTCTTTTGACCATAGTCATAGATGAAGATTAACAACGGGCGCTCATAGTACATATTCCCATTGGGAGATTTTTCTGCCTCAATCCCTATGGTGTGATGTAGGTAAATGGAAAGAATATACTTACTGAGCCTATTACACGGCTCGATAATCATGCACCTGTATATATATATAAATATATTATTGTATATATATATATATTGGTGGTTCAGAAGTAGGTGGACAGTATGTGTAATAGGGTTATGAAGTGGGAGATTTATCAAACATGCTGTAAAGTGAAACTGGCTCAGTTGCCCCTCGCAACCAGATTCCACTTTTTATCCCACACAGACTCTTTGGAAAATGAAAGGTGGAATTTGAAAGGGGCAACTGAGCCAGTTTTACAGATAAATATTCCCCACATGTTATGTGCAGCCCTTGCCCTAGTGTACAATAATAAACCTATACCTCTCTGGGCTCCACTGGTGGCTGCGGAGCAGAAGTGAGAAGGACACCGGGGAGCGTGGACAGGTATGTAAAGGTTTATTATTTTTTTACACAGTCATCATCCGGTGGGCGCCCATCACTATTACATGTAGCTTGGCGCGCCCAATGGCCAATGATTTTTAGGCTGGAATGAATTACAACGATCCATTTCATCAGCTGATCATTGTCTTTATTACTTGCCTAAGGGCCTTATTACATGGAGCGATAATCTGCCGAATTGGCCTGATTTGGCAGATTATCGCTCCGTGTAATAAGGCCCTTAGGCTGTGTTCACATGTTCAGGTTTTTTTTTGCTACATTTGAATACAAAGCCAGAGTTGGAATTAAAAAGAGGTGAAGTTTTAGTTTTTCCTCTATACATATCCTCTATTCATGATCTGTTCAAGGCTTTGTATTCAATCAATTTAATTAAAAAGCTGAATCTATCTATCTATCAGAGGTTATTTAATCCAGTGGGTTGAGAGCCTTTTTTTTTCAGTCTCTATCACACCTGCAATATCACCTTCTGCCTTGTGCTTTATATGAGCAGCTGCCTTCTCCTTATATTAGCATATACCACCCACAGAAATCCTACAGAGGAGGCAACGTGGAATTTATGAGGCGCTGTCCTCTTCTTTTATTAGAGACACATAAATAAATAATAGGGATCTACAAGCGGCGCTGCGTTACTATTGTATTAATTCACATATTCATTCAGCAGTTCTTCATTCACTCGCTTATTGATCTCTCTCCCGCTCACTTGCATAAACCTTAATTTAATAAGCAATTTACGAGGAAGCCATCGAGACGCAGAGCACAGCGGGGAGATCAATAATGGCCGTATAATCTCCCCTATTTAATATTATATAACTACCACAAAGGAATAATGGACGCTACATACAGCAGAATAAATTCTAAGATTGGAAAATAATACATCTTCTACCAAGCAGGCCGCAGAATAATGGCACTATAGAGTATATTTATTTTCAGGGCCATGGGCCATCTATCTATCTATCTATCTATCTATCTATCTATCAAGAATTGCAGAAAACCGCAACACTCAGAAAATTAAAAAAACGGTGTGATTTATTTTACCCAAAATCTGCGTTTCGCTCTAACACTAAGAGCTTTATCATACTTGTGGTCCTTCAAGTGCAGAGCGCTGTGCAGCTACCTTTTCTGATTTGAAGGAGTGCTGCTGGATTTTTTCCTATCTATCTATCTATCTATCTATCTATCTATCTATCTATCTATCTGTGGTGTCCCACCACTGGTGTTTTGTCTCTCCTGTGAACCTGTCAAAAAAGCCTTTTTTCTCTCAGGTTAAAGTGGTGAGGAAGTATTCTAAAGTTTCACCACTAGGTGATAGTATTTTATATTTATATGTGTTGCACTGCTGAAGGTAGTTGTGGGTAAATGTTTTATCTATGCCATGTGTTTATTGCTGCCCAACAAGAGGTGCACTCCTCTTTTAACCTTTTAGCTTTCTCCTGCACACACGCATCCCCACCACTCACAGGCAGGCATACGGAGGCCCCTGTAGGAGGAGTTTACACTGGTGGAGGAAGTGCAGATTAGTTTTAGTCTTCTTCATAATCTCACAGAGGAAGGACACAAAAAGCCACTGTTCCTGCAGTAGTTCAGCCAGGACCCCTGTCAGGGACAGAGTCATTCAAGTTTAGTTGAGTCTAGTCACCTAAGTGTATAAATGCAGCAAGAGACAACCAGTTCTTTTATCACTACTACTATACCTATTATGTAGTGCTAAGCACACACAAGGAGAGGTAACCAAGGAACACCCTGACCCACGCCAGGAACACGTCTACAAAGAGCAGGGCAGTATCCTGACTACAGAGGAACTAGCCTCGATAGGACAAAGCAGCCAGTACCAAAGGCCTACGTATCCTATCGTGCAGTGCAGGTAACTGAGACACCTTTGACACCTAGCGACGCCCAGATAACCACAGCTGGGGCTTGTACTACCCTACTGGGAGGGGTTCTACGATGCCAGGGGTCAGAAAGTGGTCAGACCAAACTCTACACAAGTACAAGTAACAATTCACTATTGAGGATATCTCCAGGTTGTGGCAGAGTATATTGCTACACTTGGTTGTGGCTCCTCTGGCCAACTCCTCTCCTCTACTCTACTCTACAAGCACAAAAGTCAAGCACTGTGTGTAAAGATTTATCTACTTGTGTATTGTTATATTGAAGAACCTGACAGTAAAGCTGTTTTATTTTTATACAACTGGGACTCTGTCATCCTCTGTTTGCACCAGCACCGATACACATACAACCGCGCACATTGGGTTAATTTTCCCCTTTCTGTGGGTGGCGGTATCGACAGTTCGGGTGGGTGAGTTGCCACTCAGGACTGCTGTGACAAGAGCCCAAGGGACCCATCACAACCTGGCAGGTTACCAACAATTTGGGGAACACAGCCAGCCACACTCTATAAAGCAGGTACCAACATCACACCTGTGTGCTGGACAAGCACTGGCGTCACAACTATAACATCACTGGCTGAGCTGGCGCAAATACCATAAGTGCACCATAGAATAAGAGTCCAGAGCACTACATATCTATCTATCGCAATCATTTTCCCCCTCGCCACATACTATTCAATTACATTTTTGACAAATTACATATAAATTAGAAATAAAGCAATGTATTACCGCAATGTGATTGGCACCTGCTTCAGTAAAGTAATAGTTTTCTACGCTCATACATTATATATAATACAAACCTATAGCTGTGTGACAGAGAGCTAGGCTGACAAATGACCCGGCCAGGGATCGGGTGCAGCGTTTCTTCGTAGGAGGCTTCAATTAACATTTCCATTGTATGCTAGCTAAAAGAATATATTAGGGTGCCTTCACACCTACCGGATTCACAGCGGATCTCACTTCTGCAGATTCGAAGCGAGAACCGCTGCGGATCCGGTAGCAATTCACCCCTATGATAGCACATATTAGCAGCGGGATTAACATCCCGCTGTGAATATGTGCTTTAACTCCCTGGTGCCCGCAGCCCCGCCGTCGCATCCCCCCATCCCCGGCGGTGGCATATCCCCCCCATCCCGGCCACATCCCCCCCATCAGCCCATCTCCGGCCCGCCGCCGCGAGTATACATTACCTGCTCGGTGGCGCGGCTGCAGTGAGGCTCCCGGCTACCTCACTGCAGCCGCGCCGCCGAGCAGGTACTGTATGCTCTCGGCGGTGGAATGCGGGCGGCGGTGGGCTGATGGGGGGATGTGGCCGGGAAGGGGGGATGCGACGGCGGGGCTGCGGGCACCAGGGAGTTAAAGCACATATTCACAGCGGGATGTTAATCCCGCTGCGAATATGTGCTATCATAGGGGTAAACTGATACCGGATCCGCAGCGCTTCTCGCTTCGAATCCGCAGAAGTGAGATCCGCTGTGGATCCGGTAGGTGTGAAGGCACCCTTAAATGGATTTAATGGATTTCTCTCCATGGGATCTTGATACAACCTTTCACTTCACACAACCCGATGTGTTGGTTTTTGAGTAACTTGTGCAATGTGTGAGTCTTACAGCTGTATGATTGGTGCCATAGGCCGGGTTCATGAAAGGAGATTGTGCCATTGTCCTCCGCCACAGAAACCGTACAATAAAACCAAGGGAAAGTCTTGTGTGTGATCTGAAATGTTTTCCATTCATTTGATCTATGGCCTCATGTAGGTGGCTGTAATAAGGGTGAATTTCATTGCCTGCTTTATGGTTGCAAGTCCTGGCCTAAGCACAGGTCAGATCACCAAGGTTAAAAACATAATAGTCCAAGTAAAATCTATCAGTGTGATGGTCCTTCTGGTAACTAGGAGCCAGAGGCAATGCTCTGAACATAGAGTGACCCATTGTTATATGCTTTTACCAAAGGCTGACCAAATATATGGTGCCTTAAGGCCGTATTACACAGCACGACCAGTCAGGTCATGCTCTCTGCCTGTGTTATTACACACACAGATAGTGAGCGGGAGGAGTGGAGGGGGGTGCCGGAAGTAGCGGAAGCGGGCCGCCAGGATGATTCTTAGATGGTTCGTGAAGTCCATTGAAGTCAGTGGCGATCTGCTATCGTTATCGTGATTTCTCAACATGTTAAAAGATAACGATTAGCCGATATTGTGCATGGTTTTTTAACATGAGCTATTACAGCAAATCATTATTGGCTGGAATGTCTGGAAATTTGCCAAGTACGGCCGATGATCGTTTGGTGTAAATGGCCCTTAGCCTGAGTTTACTTTACTATGCAGTGCTCTACCCTGATACTGTACCTATACACAGTGCCCTAACCACAGTTCCCCTTTATGCAGTGTTATAAACCAAAGAGTACCCCACACATAGTGCTCCTGCCATAGACTACCCTATCATACAGTGCTCCAGCCATCGACTACCTTGTCATACAGTGCTCCAGCCATAGACTACCCTATCATACAGTGCTCCAGCCATCGACTACCTTGTCATACAGTGCTCCAGCCATAGACTACCCTATCATACAGTGCTCCAGCCATAGACTACCCTATCATACAGTGCTCCAGCCATCGACTACCTTATCATACAGTGCTCCAGCCATAGACTACCCTATCATACAGTGCTCCAGCCATCGACTACCTTATCATACAGTGCTCCAGCCATCGACTACCTTATCATACAGTGCTCCAGCCATAGACTACCCTATCATACAGTGCTCCAGCCATAGACTACCCTATCATACAGTGCTCCAGCCATCGACTACCTTATCATACAGTGCTCCAGCCATAGACTACCCTATCATACAGTGCTCCAGCCATCAACTACCTTATCATACAGTGCTCCAGCCATAGACTACCCTATCATACAGTGCTCCAGCCATAGACTACCCTATCATACAGTGCTCCAGCCATCGACTACCTTATCATACAGTGCTCCAGCCATAGACTACCCTATCATACAGTGCTCCAGCCATAGACTACCTTATCATACAGTGCTCCAGCCATAGACTACCCTATCATACAGTGCTCCAGCCATAGACTACCCTATCATACAGTGCTCCAGCCATCGACTACCTTATCATACAGTGCTCCAGCCATAGACTACCCTATCATACAGTGCTCCAGCCATCGACTACCTTATCATACAGTGCTCCAGCCATAGACTACCCTATCATACAGTGCTCCAGCCATAGACTACCCTATCATACAGTGCTCCAGCCATCGACTACCTTATCATACAGTGCTCCAGCCATAGACTACCCTATCATACAGTGCTCCAGCCATAGACTACCTTATCATACAGTGCTCCAGCCATAGACTACCCTATCATACAGTGCTCCAGCCATAGACTACCCTATCATACAGTGCTCCAGCCATCGACTACCTTATCATACAGTGCTCCAGCCATAGACTACCCTATCATACAGTGCTCCAGCCATCGACTACCTTATCATACAGTGCTCCAGCCATAGACTACTCCACACATAGTGCTCCAGCCATAGACTACCCTATCATACAGTGCTCCAGCCTGATACCACCCCAGTATGCAGTGCTCCAGCATACTGCATACAATAAGACCTAGTAGAGGTTTTGCTGAATTGCTAAATATAAGGCCTCCCCCAAAATTAAGACCTAGCAAAGTTTTTTTTGTTTGGAAGCATGTCCACCGAACAGAACACCAGGGCATGCAGCTATGATTCTTTTTAACCTGCCATTGTCCCTTACCTTCATCATGTAGAGCAGCTGCATGCAGGACATGAAGGAAAAGACACTGTCTGTGGTTATCCCGTTGTCTGCCACCATACAGTACGCTGCCCCAGCTGTGCTGTATAAGTGTGTTGTGGTGAGCTCCCCCTGGTGGCCAGAAGCCACCATACCATACATTCTGTCCCTGCTGTGCATGTCAAATGTGAATTCTTCTTTAAAATAAAACATCCCCTGAAAATAAGACCTAGCGCATCTTTGGGAGCAAAAATTAATATAAGATACTGTCCTGGGGAACATGGCAAACATGGGTACCATGTGTATATTAATATGAGAATTTTTGGGCTAAAACTGTTGCAATGTTGCTTTATAGTTTTACTAGACAGTCTAGTGTCAGCTACATCTATGGATATCTTATATATAGTCTATTAATACTGTAAACTTGAACTTTTGGAAATTATTGTTACAATTTTTCCTTTTACTTTCCTACCTTGTTTTTTTTTTTTTTAACTTACCAATTCATTTAGCCCAAGGAAAGATGTGAGTCTATTAAAAATAGAAGCGAGGCAACAGAAATCCGATGTTTGCATTCACTTTAAACACTTGCAACGCTTGTTTAATTTCTGCTCAGTTGTCAGATTCGCTTTAGCTTGTTTGTGCTCCATTAAACCCACTTATCTGTACAGTAGCCTGTGGCGAATCTACACTGTATTATAAACTTCCCTGTTTTGTTGGAGAGAGGTGAAAAATAAAATGCCCGTGAAAAAACGGCTACACGACTGGCTAAATGCGGCACAAACACCCTTTCAATCATTGCTAATAAAGTTGTTTTAGGGGGTTTCTAAACCTGAATAGCTCCAGAGCTCCATCAGATCCAGACCCTCAACTATGGGGTAATGTTCTGGTCCCTGCAATGCCCCAAAAAATAATCTAAAGAACCACTCTGGATGGCACAATTACATCTATAGCACCCTTGTTGACCTACAAAGGATGCAAGATGGACACTTGGCTGGTTCCCAGATCTAAACAAGACTCTGGGGGAGGTGGAACCAGAATACAAGAAGATAGATCAATGGTGAGGTTGCCAGGGGCAAGGACAATACAGGTTGAATTGCTATGTACTTGGATGGTCTGCTTGGCATCCCCAGCATTAGACAAGTGAAGGACACATTGATGGAGCCTGGATAGATAAATGTTATGAGTAGATTTGAGCAATCTTTGCGCACGCCCGGGTTCATCCATACCCGAACATGCAGTATTTCCATTGGCAGTGGCTGCTGAAATTGGATGCATCTCTAGGGAGTCTTGGAAAACATGGATAGAGCCATAGGCTGCTTGAAGTTCCCTCAACTCAGGTAATGAGCTGACCTGCCTCGGCTCCTGTGGTGTCTTCCTTACAGTGCCTCAGTAACCCACACTGATACTAACAGGGCTGGACATTTTAGGTGAGATAGACTGCTCAATTGGAGTGGAGGGATGCTATACCAGGCTTGACACCGGCATCCTGGTGTTCTGACCTCTGCCTTCTGTCCTTGTAGAAACGCATAGTTGCTGTGAAACGGACATTGCCTTGTTGTGCTCTGTAGTAATTCTGACATTTTGGGATATGGTGAGTGCCACTCTTTATTTTTCTCTGTCATTGCTGATAAGTTTAATACATCTCTTTCCAATTGGAAAAGTTGGGTAACAACCCATTTGGTGTTTGTCAAGGTGGCTATAATGGTTACCATTTACCTTTCTTAGTAACAGATATACCTAAGATATGGCTGCCAGAACTTTATCTTCACAATATAAAACATCCCCATCCTCATGGGTCCCGCATCTCTTATCTCTGGCAGGATTCACTCATGTTCCCCCTTTCTCTTCTTTTCTCCAGACTATATAGGTGTATATCCATAAGTCTTTCCTGATGTTTTGTGCTTCAGACTATCAACCATTTTTGTAACCCATCTTTTTGTATCCTTTTTGTAGGTGAGGTCTCCAGAAGTGGACACAGTATTCAAGATGTGATGTCACTAGAGATCTATACAGCGGGATCACCATCTCCCCCTTTTCCTACAGGTTATACCTCTAGCTATACAGCCCAGCATACCATTATATATATATATATATATATATATATATATATATATATATACAGCCCAGCATACCATTATATATACAGCCCAGCATACCATTATATATATATATATATACAGCCCAGCATACCAATATATATATATATATATATATATATATACAGCCCAGCATACCATTATATATATACAGCCCAGCATACCATTATATATATATATATATATATACAGCCCAGCATACCAATATATATATATATATATATATATATATATATACAGCCCAGCATACCATTATATATACAGCCCAGCATACCATTATATATATACAGCACAGCATACCATTATTTATATACAGCACAGCATACCATTATTTATATACAGCCCAGCATACCATTATATATATACAGCCCAGCATACCATTATATATATACAGCCCAGCATACCATTATATATATATATATATATATATATATACAGCCCAGCATACCAATATATATATATATATATATATATATATATATATACAGCCCAGCATACCATTATATATATACAGCCCAGCATACCATTATATATACAGCCCAGCATACCATTATATATATACAGCCCAGCATACCATTATATATATACAGCCCAGCATACCATTATATGTACAGCCCAGCATATGTTTAGCTTTCACTGCGCCTGTGACCCCTAGTGAGGTATCAGAAATTACTTTCTCTAAATCCTTCTCTTCTGAAGTCTTCACTAACACAAAACTGCAGAGACTATTCTTGGATAGAGGATTCCTTTTCTTCCAATTGGATGATTTGCAAACATTTAAACAGCTTTTTTTCCATTGCTTTGACCACAAATTACATTGGGATATAGTTCTTTATGCATTATTATACCCCAAACTGTTATGGTGAAGACCAGGAGAGAAGAATAAAGCTACCAGAAGGCTATTTTTGCTAAATCTCCCTCTTTGTACAAATTTTTTTCTCATTATTAGTTTATATTGTTAGTTTTACTTCTGCCATAACAAAGCCGTAAAACGGGGGCCATTTTCGCTCATTCTCATACAATGCCGTAATTGACCACATTCTCCTTGTAGTAGAGCTGAGAAGAACATTTCATCTTGCAGCCCAGCACATGAAAGTTCTTACTGTCGTTTCTAGTTGTGTCGTAAGTTTCACTGAACTTTATAAAAACAAACACAAAAAAACACATTATTTCAGCCCCCCTGGTGGCTTGTAAAAGGTACAGAGAAGAATGGCCCTGCTAGCGCTGCTTCTGCCGCTCTAGATTTAGAGAAATAATATAAAAGAAAAGTAATGTTTTGGGCTGCAGCACCCGGCTACAGATTCACACTGTGATCATTTTGCTGGAATTTAAGAACTATAAATATTTTACAACTTTTTGAAGAAAATTGGTTATCGAGCCGCTCTTTCAAGCAGCACTTTCAAGTTTCCTCCGGTTCTCGACGGCCCATTAAATGTGTTTCTTTAATAAAAAACAGATTTGCATTTCTTTAAATCCATTTTTTTCTTCCCCACTAATGGCTCTTTAATAGGCGGCTTATTAATCTGGAATCGTGCTGACATTCTGGAAGATAGTGGGAATCCAGATTTCCCTGCAGGATAGTCAGCAGGAGGAGCCAGCTCACTGGTTACTGATTGACTTCTGGAGACTACAGCGTCTCTTACAAATGGATGAATCGAGAGCCGTATATCCTAAGGAACTGCAGCTCAGAGCTGGAGAACTATGTCTGCAAGATGGCCTCATAGACGTACATTATATGATTTTCTCTATTATTACTTTCACTATAACACTCAAAGACACAGTCGGAGTTACCTCTGTAACCATGGCTTGTTAACTATTAGGCTATGTTCACACTACGTTGTTACAACGGCCGTGATTTCTGTGGTACTTACGTAGTGCTGGAGGGAATCCCGGCCGGAGTGTATACACATAGTATACACTCCGGCCGGGATCCCTAGTAGCGCTGTAGAAAACTAACAAGTCAGTTTTCTGCGGCCGCTATTCAGTGAATAGCGGCCGCAGAAAACCCTGTCAGTTCACATAATGAACTGATCATCCGGCCGGAACTGCAGTCACGGAACGGCTGGTCTCATGCTAAGTGTGCACATTGCCTTACTTTGTATTTCTCTAATAAAACTCATTAGTGTTTTTTTGTCCCCAGTCCCTATGCAGACCAATGCATCTCCATAACAATCTCCAAACACATCTTCTGTATTCTCATCCTGCATTTTCAATCACTTCCAGGTAGACTTTCTTAATAAACTTTGAAGAAATCTAGGGAGCTATGATAGACTGGAGGATGGGAAGGATTTAGATGTAATTGAATGGTGCCAGGAATTCTTGGGGTACTGGGCATGGTGCCATATATCTAACTTAGACCACAAAAACAGCACAATGACTATATTGGTTGGTGTAAGTATAAAGAAGTGGACTACAAATAATAGTCATCATCCACCCAAGTGATAGGTGAGAAGTACATGATGGTTGGAACCTGCATCGACCAATGGGATCTGGAGTGCCAAGTGTTGGTCTGTTGAGGTAACATTCACTTACACTGTTTCCAATATCAACCTACTGATTTTATTTTTTACGATGTTGCGAATGACTCGAGTGTTTAATGGTCCGCGATAGTCCTGGAGGCGGCCATTCACTATAGTCACCCCAGTCACTGAGATCTCTGCCCACTCCCAGGCTAATGAAGGTGTCTTCTGTATAATGAGTCTGTATTATGATTCTGGATACACCACAGATATACATTACATTGCGAGACCCTCTTTGCACAGGACGTCAGCGGCTAATGTTTGAGAAGAGGTATGAGCCGGTGGTGTTTCCAGTGAGCCGCCTTCAGCACAGAATTACAGCCGCCACCATCTCTGCTGATAAATTGGATGTAAACCCATTGACTTTTAAACAAGCGTTGGGGTAAAAATAGCAGCAGTCACTGTAGTCCCTGTAATAGAGTCATTCATCATAGTGATTGATTGGACTTGATGAGCTTTGCATGGGATGACATGGAGGGGGTCATTTATAGAGAACATTTGCTGGTAAAGAGGCCAAATCAAGTACCATAGTGATATCAGGTTTACCCTGAAGAGCTTTATGTTTGTGGAAGTAGCCATTAAAGTGGCCCTCCGGGGGTACACAGGCGCCATGGGGATCCATTGGAGTACTAAGAATTGGTGTCTGTCCTCATTGAGATCTCAGCCAAATGTACAAGGCTGATTCCTTCATCTTATATGTGTATGGGGGAGCTGTGTTTTTCTGATTTGATGATATAAATGATATAAATCTGGAAGCATGCAGCTACTATGAAAGAGGACCCGTAGCCAATCCAAAAAACGTAGATGTTACTATCATGAAATATATTACAGTGAGGAGATTAAACATCGTTTTACTGTGTCTTCACCTCCTGTTCCTATGATGTGTAGGTTTATAGTTTGTCTGACAATTAATTTAATAGTCAGATGGGTGTAAACTTCATTTAAATACTAGGAGTTACAGTAAGGTGATGGGTGTGATTATACAGGTGTACCACGGGAGTTCCAGTGCCAGCCTCTTTCCATGGAGTACAATGGAGAATACACTGTTGAGCATGATTTTGTGCATGTGTTGTTTTCTATCTTGCACTGGTTTAAACACTGCTCTATTCCTTCCTTGCAGTGTTGATTGGATTCAACCACACCCGTCTATTTCTCCTGCTGACCTTGTTCTGGGCTTAGACGGCTAAGCTAGGTGTCTCTTGACCACTTTCATTCCTTCCTCACTAACCAGTGATCTGTGTGGTCTGGATGTCAGAGGACTGGTCCAATCACTCCCTGGACCGGGACTCTGGCATCACATAAGAATACCTCTGACCCTTCTTTCAGTGCTTTCTATAAGTCTATTTAAATTTGGTTGCTGTTTTACCTTTTTTCGACCCCTGCTTTACCCCTTTTCTGTCTTCCCATTTTCCTGCTGATTTGGTACTTTATTTGCTATCTCCGGTTTTGACCTATATTTGCCTGACTATTCCTTATTGTGTTTGTTTGTCTTGTTTTGTCTCTGTGTGCAATGTTACTTAGGGAGGGACTACCATTTTTCGCTGACTGCCTAGGGTCAGGCCGGCAAGTCGGCAGGGATAGTTTTGGGAGTCTAGCTCTATGGCTCACTTTTGGGGTGATTTAGGCCTACGCACTCCTCAATGTAAGACAAACCTCTGTCTGTATGATTCAACCCATCACCTGATAGTCACTCCCATTATTAAAATTAAGTTCACACCCATCTGACCAGTAGCTAAATTGTCAGACAACCTTATAAACCCACGTAACTTGGGGAACCTAAGCCATTAACTACAGGTCCTCTTTAAAAAGGTATTCTCATTTCAGAAAGGTATCATTTTTCCACAGTATAGGTGGTGACTAATGGATTGGTCCTAAACGAAAAGAGCACAATGTATGTACACAGCCAGCACTCCATTCATTCTCAATAGGCTTCTGAACGCTGCCGAGTGCTGAGGTCAGAAATGTGCAGAGGTTCCCTAGAGAATTAAAGGGGTTATCCAGCTCTTATAAATCTTTGATATTGTGAAGCAGATATAGGGAAAATAACAAACATCCTATGCTTACCTCTTCACGCTGTATATATTTTGTATATACAGCCCTTGCTGCACAATCATTGAGCTGTCTAATAGACTCGATAAGCTAATACAGCTAATGTTTTACTGTGTAATACAGCTCTTACTTTTCCCAGGTCTTAGAAATGTTAGTGTTATCAATATATGGTGGTGCTGGATATCTAGTCCAGTTATCTATATGTAACATACTCTATATTGGATACTTAAAGGGGAACTATGAGCAGGTTAGCAGGTTAGCGCACGGGGCACAAAGGATGAAGCGGTTAAGGGCATGGAAGGCGTGGCTTCTGCAGCACCGAGCAATGGTCCGGCACCCCCCCTGAACCCCACGCGGTGGTCCTCCCCCAGCCGGCCCACTCCATTGATAATCATTGGGGGGCGGGTCCACGGATCAGTGTTCAGTGGGACGGTAGCTAGACGAATCTAACCTGCTGATAGTTCCCCTTTAATTTTTTTCAGTTTCCCTTTAACATCATTATATTAGAAAATGTCGGCCCCTTAGATTTTGCCTAGTTATACTTTTCTTGTATGTCGGCATTTGACATTAACTACATATGATAATATTCGCCATCATTATCCCGGGATTTTATCCAAATAACAATGAAAATATTTGAGAGCATAAGCACAAGTGAAACAGCTGAGTCGGCACCTTTCACCTCCGTCCACATCACTCTTTAGCTTAAACAGATAATTTGTCATAATCCCTTTTTGTCCCAGTCACAAAATTGCAAGTAATGAAGAATTTTGTGAACACAACATTAAAAAAAGTTTTCTTGCTGCCTGATAAAGCCATTACTTTTTAATGGGTTCCTGTCATTTCAGGTGAATTTTCAAAGTAAATCTTCGTAAGTGTATATCAGAGTCATTTTAGTATTTCTGACCACAATCTTGTCTGTAAGACACAGTTTTTATCGGTGAGAATAAATCCCAGCAAAGCAAAGTCCAGCCTCCTCTCCTCAGGGGGATGGAACTTTCTATCCAGACTAGTGCAAGGAGGTATCTTCCAGCTTTGCAGCTGAGTAGTCTTTAGTTAGTCCTGGACAGGGCCGGTCTTGGGATTTCTGGGGCCCCAAGCAAAGTTATGTCTGGGGCCCCCCCCCTCAACACGCGCTCCCCCAGAAGTATATAGACCTCCTGTGTGCTGCCCCCTGTTGTATATACCCCCTGTGTGCTCGCCCACTAGTATTTAGGCCCCCTGTGTGCTCCCTCAGGGGTATTTAGCTCCCCTGTGTGCTCCCCCACTTGGATATAGACCTCCTGTGTGCTCCCCCCTTGTGATATAGACCCCTGTGTGCTCCTCCAGTAGTATTTAAACCCTCTGTGTGGTTCCCCCAGTAGTATATAGACCCCCTGTGTGCCCCACCAGTATTATATAGACCCCTTGTGTGCTGCCCCAGTTGTATACAGACCCATGTGTGCTCCCCCAGTTATATATAGACCACCTGTGTGCCTCACAAGTAGTATATAGACCCCCTGTATGTTCCCCCAGTAGTATATAGACCCCCTGTGTGCCCCGCCAGTAGTATATAGACCCCTGTGTGCTCCCCCAGTAGTATATAGCCCCCCTGTGTGCTCTCCCACTTGGATATAGACCTCCTGTGTGCTCTCCAAGTTGTATATAGACCCCATTCTGCTGCCCCAAGTAGTATATAGACCCCCTGTGTGCTGCCCTCAGTAGTATATAGACCCCTCTGTGAAGCCCCAGTAGTCTATAGCCCCCCTGTGTGCTCCCCCAGTTAAACAGACCCCTGTGTGCTCCTCCTCCCATATAGTATATAACACAATAAAACAAACACTTATACTCACCTGGGTCCGGCGTCTCCTCTTCTCTTTACTCTTGTGGCCACAGGAAGGGTTTTCCCTGCGATCACAAGAGGCCGCACTCCCCTTGTCCTGGCGCCGATGCTCCAGTGATGTCACTAGAGCGCCGCCACCACAAGGACAAAGCTGCCACTTGTGACCGCAGGGAAAACCCTTCCTGCGACCACAAGAGTGACTGACAGGAAGGGAGCCAATGTCTCCCGCCCTGTCAGTGCTGCTGCATGTAACTATGAGCGCTCATTATGAGTGCTCATAGTTTTTTTTTTTTTTTTCTCTTTAAATAATTTATTATTTTCATATAGAAACAGTATCACCTTACATTACATTGTAATATCTAAAAAACAAACAAAAACAAAAAAACAACAAAAAAAACAAACATTTCTAACCCCCCCTCCCTCCCGCCCAGAAGTTATGACCTTTATCTTAGTTTCAGATCCAACCAATCATACATCACCAATCGTGGTATGTCCCCTTGTATGGATAAAACCCGCAGGGCGCCCACATAACCCTTCCAACTCTTAAAGCTATACCTCCTCCACCCCCACTGCAGCTATTTACAAAGTTACCATACACAACTAGGTGACGGCTCCAACCGCGTCCCCACCCCACCAGGAGGACAGAGCAGGCCAGAAAAAGGGCAAGCCAACCCAACATATTCAAGCTCATTCTTTGATCTTTCACATTTTCATATATCAGTCTCTTAGCCTCTTATTGATCACAACATGCTTCCAGTCTCCTTCCCTACCCAACACACCCTTGTCAGATGCCCTGGGCAGACAAAGATAACCCACACTCATACTGGAAACCACGACACCGTTTCACCAGGGCCAGTAGTCCCCAGCCCCAACCTGTTCCGATGAACCCCAACATCCATATATCATGGACAACAAGGTACCTCCGCACAGGTGGGATTCACATATATTCTATACATTCATAACTATGAGTGCTCATAGTTACAAATCAGATGGCAGCAGCGAGCGGGGCAGCGGCCCTGTCCAGCGGTCTTGAGCATAAGAGCGGGGCATGGGGGCCCCCCTGGATGTTGGGGACCCCAAGCGATCGCTTGGTGTGCTTGGTGCCAAAGACCGCCACTGGTCCTGGATTGACCAGGGGAGTGATAAACACATCTAGTCTGTCCCTTCAGTTTTAGTTCTAGGCTTCACACTAAGCCTTAGGCCTAGACAGTTCACTGTTTCCAGTAACTTGCTACCAAGTTATTTGGGAGCCACAGAAAGATGCGGTTTTACCTTTTCAAACCTCTGAACCCAATCCGTTGATGTCTGGAGTATCTGCAAGAAGATCAAGCCCACAGTAAGAGAAGATTTTGCCTCTTGGGGCTCCTGAACCTGATTCAATACCAGCTACCCTGTTTCTAGCAGGTTATCCTTCATTCTTTTCCAGTTGCTACTTTTACTAATGTAATAACTAGAGTAGTGGATCGGCTGGACTGTCACTTGCGATGGTCTGAACCGCACCAGTGGGCGGAGTTTAAGGGGTCTTCACCAGAGCCCACAACAAGGGAGCCATAACAAGGCTGGCTTTTATATATACACACTGCAGACTGTATCCAATAAAGGGCGCACTGGGCGTTTTAATCAGACTGAGTCGGCACACGTGTATCCTAAGAGGCAGTGGTGTGAGCGCCGGAGAGAGGAGGAAAAGCAGGGGCTGATAAGGCACCCCGAGAAGGGGCAAAACCGTGAGTGGCGCCAGGCCCCAGCATGCCCGGCATGTGACAGCTAAAATGAAATATGCTGTTCTTTTTCTCCCACTATTCACAGCTTGTTGTCTGGGTTACGGATCACCAATCTGCTTTTAAAACAGTGGTAAGGCTGGTGTATACGTAGCTATAGTATATATATATTTATTTATTTATTAGAGTATATATACACTATGCGGACCACCACTCTGCTCTTGAAACAGTGGTAAGGTAGCTATAGTATATATATATATTTGAGTATATATACACTATGGGGTACATTTATTAAGTGCAGCATTTTTTTGCTCCGGGCTAAAAAATGTCCCCGCAGCGCCTCTTCATAAATCCTGTGCGCAGAGGAGGCCCTCCGCAATTGGCGTTGGTTTCAATAAAATTTTTGTAGCGGAAAAATGTTAAATACAGAGGCATGTGGCCGCACCCCCATTCTGCCCCCTCCCCGCCCCTCTGGCACAGAGGGACCCGATGCGAATAAAACATTCCAGCACTAAACATTTTAGCCTTATAAAAAAATATCCCCCTATATCTCTATACATCTAAAGTATAGCTATATATACACACAACAGTCAGACCGCTGCTTTTAGAGTAGAGTGGTGGTTGGTAACCTAGACAATGAGCTGTCAACAATAGGTTTCGAAAGGCTCCACACCTGACAGTTGGATTCTTGCAATGGGGGAATTGGACGGAGTTGGCTCCATTTTTCCCACTGCTTATGGAAACAAACGAGGACATTAAAAGAATCCTCTGTCTCGCAGAACAACCAGCGGAGAATGAATTCAGTATTGAATACACGATTGTAGGAAAACTTTCCTAACAAAACCCACAGTATGTGTCTGAGGCCCGGGGATGGATGGGCGCTGGCAGGAACTTTGATTAAAATAGTTGCTTCTAGTGATTGCAATGCTCTAACTACAAATATTGTATTGTGCCGAGCTTCACAATCACGAAATGAAAAAATGCCAATCATTAAAAACTGAAGGGGAGAGCGCGGCGCCCGGCTATTTTTTCTCTTACAATATAAGACGTCTCTGTGAAACGGTGAAGGGTAGGAAGTCTAAATTGGAAAATAACAATACTTCTCTTTCAAGTGGAGCAGTGACCTCCCGTATTCTGCTCAATTATCCTGTATTTATTTCCTGCAGAATGACTGATGTCTTTTTAGAGACACCTATAATTGTTGTATCCAGAATAGCCGTGCTTCGAGCACTTGGTGCGCCTGTTTTGACATGAAGGCTTTCTTACTGTACTTCCTTCTCATTTCAGATCCATGTTGAGAAAAAAAAGACATTTCAGATTGGAACAAATTATCGTTTCCTACACAGACTTGTCCATTTTGACACCTTAAAAGGAATGTCCATTTTTGCAGCCATTTCTTATTGCATCATCGTATGTGAAAATTGGTTAAAAATAGTGTTGGTTTAAAATGCCCTGCTGTGTATACAGCTCCTATGTACCTATGGCCCTGGAAGCAGAAGGGACTATAAAATGGTAGGTGACTCCATTGGTGTCTCCTCACGCTTTCTAAATCTCTTTCTAACAGAACTTCCCATCTTGCTGCAGGAGACAGGTTCAATATACTTAGTATAGAATCAATCTTCTGCAGTGAGACAGAAAGGGGAACAGCAAGGAGGGAAGCTCTCAGGGAAGTGCTTCTCCTGTTTTAGCAATCAGTAGGAGTTTAAATACCCAGAGACCTTAAAGCAAATATGTATTGGCCGCCACCCACCCCGAAAGGGTCTGCCTTTCTCCTGGGGTCAGTATTATGCCTAAAAACAATTTTTATTTGGATGGCATGGCAAGGCGGATGTAAGTGAGGTGGGGCCTAGAGTATCCGTGCTCTAGACCAGCAGTGCCTCTCTCCTCAACTCTCTTCTTTTTCGGCTGGATGGAGGCGGGGAGAGAGGTGCTGCAGACCAACGGCATGGATGCTCTTGGCTCATTGACACCCCGCCTCACCACACCGCCTGAATAAAACTTGTTTTAGGCATAATACTGGTCCCAGGAAAAAGGCAGACCCTGGACTGGACATGGCATGGTGAAGGCTAGACAATAGTACTGGGGGTTTCGGGAGGGTGACGGCCATTACAGATTCGCTTTAAAAGCATTTATTGAATATATCCTTTCCTTAACCTCAAGTCCACAAAAATGCTAGAATATTCTCTCATCAACTTTCTCCTGGATTTCTTCAACATCCTTCTATGTGGCTCCCCATCTTACATTCTATTTGCCCCCCTCCAATCCAGCCCCACCTCTGCTGCTCGGTTCATCCTCCTCTCCCTTTGCTGCTCCCCTGCCTCCAGTGCCCTCCAGTGCCCATTAAGTCCAGTTCAATATATTAACAATAACATCATGTTGTAACCCTCTAATTCCTCCCTTCACATAATCTCCAGAGGAAAAAAAATTGTTTTTAAATCAACAGAAAGTTATTTAGATTTGTAAATACCTACTATTAAAAAATCTCAAATCTGCCAGCGCTTATGAGCTGCTGTATGTCCTGCAGGAAGTGCCTTTTTGTATATCATTACCCCAGCCAGGCCTGGCATAAAGTCCCATTCTTTACCAATTAGGATGTACTGACCTTATGGAGGGTTTCCCTAGTCTACCCCTAGCAGAAGAGGAGGATCCTTCTGCATTCCTACAGAGCTCCCAGTAAGATGTTAATACAGGCACCATGTTATAGTAAGGGAACGACTAGAAGAGGCACAAAGGGATGTTCCATATCTCTCCGGCTTACATCATGGCAATGCAACACTCTGAACATGACAAATGGAGATACAGCTGTATTGATCACAGGATGTCCTTTTTCGACCATGAGGTGTACAAATCATAGCCAGGCATCCAGGCAGCTTAGTGCATTTGTAGCTGTCAAGATTGTGGTCACAAAAAACTTTGCTCATAAACAAGAGACCCAGCATTCCTGGCGAAAACACCAAGTTCACATGCAAAGCCTTGAGGAGCGTGTCTGCCATTTACCTGGGGCCCATTACATCTAATCTATTTTCTTTGTAACTGGTTTTTAGTTGTTGTTTAAAAAATCCAGGTCAATAAGTTTTCAGCCTTAATAAAAAGCCCTGGCGATCAGGATTTATAGAAGGATATAGTCTACAATGCTCGGCTCTCTTACAATGCTGCTGTGTTATTGGCAATTACAGCCGTTTAAAGCTAATATATTTAGTTTTCAGTCCTTCTTTATTTGTTTCGGTTTGGTGCTTTCTTATTTGTTAGAGCCTCATTTTTATGATGTGAGCTGCCGACATGGGTGGACGGCTGACAGGACAATGAAATAAAAAAATACTTGTCTTATTGGGGATTGCTTTTGGATAACATTTAAGACCTAATGGCTACAGTGCCACAGTGTAGTTTGCCATCTCGCTGTCCTAACTCCCATCATTCTGGTTGAGTGATATACAGGGCTTGGCTAACAGCACCAAGCCCTGTTTCCATATCACACTCATATGTTATACTTACCAATATTGGTGCACCCTGGAAATTAGAAATTATTTTCTACAGAATGCAATGTCTATCAATATAACAATAGTCTGAGAGGCTATGTCTATAATTACTTCATACTAAAGATGCAAGGTGAACCACATATAGGACTGGTTGCAAATAGCTCAGTGGTTACAGTTCCCCAGAGTAGAAAATCACCAGTGGGCCCGGGCTTGGACACATATAAGGCCTAAAGTATCTTCTATTTATCTATCTATCTAAAATATATCTAAATATCTATCTATCTTCTATCTATTAATCATCTCTCTCTCTCTCTCCCTCATATCTATCTATTATCTATGTACTATGTATCTCCTATCTTTCTTATGTATCTATCTATCTCCTATCTATCTATCTATCTATCTATCTATCTATCTATCTATCTGTGGTAGGTTTCTTTAAAGGGAACCTGTCACCCCCCTTGCCGGGGTGACAGGCTCCCGACCCCCCGTTAGAGCCCCATATACTCACCTAATTCCGCCGGGTCCCGCTTCTGGAGGTGGTCGGGTGACGAAGATCTCAGCCGCTGCAGCCCGGCGCGCGCGCTAAGAGATGAGTCCAACACCCATAGAGAATGACAGGAGAGTCCAGCGCTCCGGCATTCTGTATGAGCATTGGACTCATCTCTCAGCGCGCGCGCCGGGCTGCAGCGGCTGAGATCTCCGTCACCCGACCACCTCCAGAAGCGGGACCCGGCGGGATTAGGTGAGTATATGGGGCTCTAACGGGGGGTCGGGAGCAGGCCCGGACTGGTAATCTGGCAAACCGGGCAAATGCCCGCTGGGCTGGCCGGATTACCAGTCCGGGGGCCGCCCAGACTGCAAAAAAAAAAAAAAAAGACATTATAAATAAACAGCCCCGCCGCGGCCCTCTGCCGCTGTGCTGCTTAATCAGTAGCAGAGGGCCGCTGCCGGGCTGAAGACTGCGTGGTGGGCCGGGAGGGGGGAAAAAAACAAACAACAACATCTCACCTGTCACCCGTTCCTGCCGCTCCTCCCCCGGCAGCGCGCGTCTTCTCGCTCATCTTCCGGCGCAGGCAGCATAGTACAGGAGACTCTGCCTGGGCCGGACGTCGCAGCCTCTATCAGACGTCAGCGTGTGACGTCAGCGTGTGCGTCTTAAAGACACACGCACACGCTGACGTCTGATAGGGGCTGCGACGTCCGGCCCAGGCAGAGTCTCCTGTACTATGCTGCCTGCGCCGGAAGATGAGCGAGAAGACGCGCGCTGCCGGGGGAGGAGCGGCAGGAACGGGTGACAGGTAAGATGATGTTTTTTTTTTTTTTTCGGGGGTAGGGCACTATGGATGGGTCACTGCTGGTGGGGCACTGTGGGTGGTGGCAAAATACGGGGCACAGAGGAGGCATAGCATAACAAGGGGACACAGAGGACATAGAAAAGTATTTGGGGCAAAGAGGGGGCATGGAAAAAGCTATATATGGGCACAGAGGGGATATTTAAAAACCATATGGGGCATATAAAACTAAGGGGGCACACAGAAATACTTTATACATTGTAGGGGGCAAGAGGGGGCATAGAACACTATGGGGCACAAAGGGGGCATTTAAAAACTATATGGGGCATAGAGGGGGCATACGAACATGGGGGCACAGTGGGGATATATATACACTATATGGGAGCACAGTGGGGATATATATATACTATATGGGGGCACAGTGGGGATATATATACACTATATGGGGGCACAGTGGGGATATATATACACTATATGGGGGCACAGTGGGGATATATATATATACTATATGGGGGCACAGTGAGGATATATATATACTATATGGGGGCACAGTGGGGATATATATACTATATGGGGGCACAGTGGGGATATATATACACTATATGGGGGCACAGTGGGGATATATATATATACTATATGGGGGCACAGTGAGGATATATATATACTATATGGGGGCACAGTGGGGATATATATACTATATGGGGCACAGTGGGGATATATATATATATATATATACACACTATATGGGGGCACAGTGGGGATATATACACTATATGGGGGCACAGTGGGGATATATACACTATATGGGGGCACAGTGGGGATATATATATATATATATATATATACACTATATGGGGGCACAGTGGGGATATATATATACACTATATGGGGGCACAGTAGGGATATATATATATATATATATATATATATATATATATATATATATACACACACTATATGGGGGCACAGTGGGGATATATATATATACACTATATGGGGGCACAGTGGGAATATATATATATACTATATGGGGGCACAGTGAGGATATATATATACTATATGGGGGCACAGTGGGGATATATATACTATATGGGGCACAGTGGGGATATATATATATATATATATATATATACACACTATATGGGGGCACAGTGGGGATATATACACTATATGGGGGCACAGTGGGGATATATACACTATATGGGGGCACAGTGGGGATATATATATATATATATATACACTATATGGGGGCACAGTGGGGATATATATATACACTATATGGGGGCACAGTAGGGATATATATATATATATATATATACTATATGGGGGCACAGTGGGGATATATATACCCTATATGAGGTCACAAAGGGGGCTATGTATACTATATGGGGGTGCAGAGAGGGCTATTATATGGGCACAGAGTGGGCACTATTACAATGTGTGGCAATTCATGGGGACTGTGTATAGAAGTGAGGATGGTGCTAATGCCAGGAGCCTAAATTCTTTGTCTGGCAGATTCTGTGGAGATGAATTGTGCTCGGGAGAATAGTCATGATGGCCGGGCCTGATGGGAAAGAAAAAAGAAAGTGAGCGACTCTGATCACAGAAGACGCCACCTGTGAGTCCAGTGTAATCACTTATGTAGGGGCAAGAGTGGGGGGATACTTAGGTTATGGGGGGCTCCTCTGCTGTCTGTGTCCACCCCTGCTGACAGCTAATATTGCATCTTCTGAGGACAGTCCTGCTGCTCACACACTATATAATAGTACTAATAGTGTGTGACATAGTAATAATAACAGCAAGTGTTTACTGTGCGAGGGATAATATATTTGGGAGTCTGATAGGGGAACAGCACAATGACAGGAGAGCGGACAGAGCTTCTGTAACTGTTCTGTATTCTACCTGTGACTGCGTTTGATAACTGCTGTATACTCTTCTATAGTCTGCAGGGTGTAATACTCTGCAACATCTGTGTACACCTGGTAGCTGATATCACTGCTATATTCTATTATGTAGTCTTGAGGGTGTAATACTCTGCTGCATCTGTGTACACCTGGTATGTAATATCACTGCTGTATTCTATTCTGTAGTCTTGAGGGTGTAATAGTCTGCTGCATCTGTGTACACCTTGTATCTGGTGACTATATGGTCAGTGTATGGCGGTATTATTAATTATATTGGTAGTGTACACTTATTTTTCTTCTGTGATAATTCTGGGCTTCACACATGTAAGAAAGTAATGTGACTAAGTAGAGCTAAAAATTCTTCTGTTGGAAATAGTTGGCAAAATGTGTGTGTGTGTGTGGGGGGGGCGACGATATATATGGGGGCTGGTGGGGGTTTTGTGCCCGGGCTGCTTTTCAGCCCCAGTCCGGCTCTGGTTGGGAGGCTGTCACCCCGTTACGGGGGGGGGGGTGACAGGTTCCCTTTAAGCCTCGGCCAATGTTTGTAGATGTTACTTGTCGTGACGCCAGTGCTAGTCCAGCACACGGGTATGATGTTGGTACCTGTTTATGTATGGCCGGTTATATTCCCCAAAATGGTCGGTAAACTTATGGGTTCTTGTCACAGCAACCTGGAGTGGCAACTGACTCCCTGGGATGTCGGTACCGCTACTCACAGAAAGAAGAAAAAAAAAACCCAAAGTGTGGTAGTGCGTATAGGTGCAAACAGAGATAGGCAGAGTCCCGTGTGTTTGGTAGAAAAATAGAACAACTTTACTGTATAACTGTGGCAGGATAACAGTACATGTTTTCCAGACAATAATAATCTTGATAAATGCTTGAGCGATTCACTTAGTGCTTAAGGTAGGTACTTGAGAAGGGTAGAAGCGGTAGCAGTGCTTTGTAGAAGGTAGAGAGAAGAGGAGTTTTCCAGAGGAGCCCTATGCCCAATGTAGCCCTTGTACTCTTCCGGAACTAGAGCGAATATATCATAGTAGTGAAGTAATTAACGTTAGTTATGTCTGACTGCCTTCTGCCCCCTAGTGTCGTAGAACCCATCCTAGATGTGTAGCAGGAGCCCAAGCAGTGGTTATCTGGGTGTAGCTAGGTGTCTGAGATTTCCCAGTTACCTGCACTGCGCAGTAGGATACATAGACCTTTTCTTTATGATAGCTTTGTACTACTGGTATCAGCTCCTCTTTTTTCAGGAGTCTGTCCTGCACTGTATAGTGTAAGTAGTAGTTGGTTCAGAAGAAATCTTTGTCTTTAGCTGCATCTGTTCACAGTGGAAGCTAGTCTGAATTAAACAGCCTCACTACCTCCCACACTGAGCTAAGTCCCCTACAGGGCTGTGAGTGTACAAGAGCAAGGATAGGATAGGTTGAAAAGAAAGAGCACCTCCGAGTGGTCAGCACATAACACATGGTATAAACAAACAATTAACCCATTACCTCCTTCGGCTGTGCAATAGAATACATACATAAAAAAATAAATATTGACACTTAGGTGGGAAACTGCAGACTTCATCCACCACTTGCTTAACCTGAGAACTTTAGGACAGGTGCAAAGAAGAAAACACCAGTGGTGGGATACCACATATCTATCTATTTCATATCTATCTATCTATCTATTTGCAGAAAATCCGCAGCACACAAAATAGTCGTGAAGAAAACGCTGTGATTTATTTAATTCATAAGTGCAGCAATCCAACAGGCGCTACGTTTCAGTGATATCACATCACCATTTTCAAGCGTAAATATATCACAGCGTTTTCTTCACGACTATTTTGTGTGCTGCGATTTTCTGCAAATATATGAAGACGGTCTGGACCCTGACCGCTGGCATCTACATCTTCACTGCTATGCTGCTCACTCTCTTTGTCTATCTATCTATCTATCTATCTATCTATCTATCTATCTATCTATCTATCTTTCTATGTATCACCCCTGTGTCTGGGCTTAGTTGACATTAAATAAATGTATTATCCTGTTCTAGAGTTTACATGGGGCTGGGAAGCTTCAATCTTCACCTCTGTAGTTACATTTTATATCAAAGAAACATGGGCATTAGGGATGGTCCGAACCCGCCGAGGTTCGGGTTCAGCTGAACCCGAACACTCGGCATCGGATTCCCACTGTCTGCCCGCTCCGTGCAGCGGGCGGATACAGCGGGAGGAAAGGCTGGAAAACTGGGATACAGCCTATGGTTATGGCCCAGTTTTCCAGGCATTCCTCCCGCTGGATCCGCCTGCTGCACGGAGCGGGCAGACAGCGGTAATCATTGCGGAGGGTTCGGGTTCGTAGGAACCCCGTCCGAACCAGGTTTGGACCATCCCTAATGGGCATGATTTTCCAAAGAATCGACTTTATTATTACATTAGAAATCAATACATAAAAACATGACTACAGAGGTGTAAACAGTATGACCCTATCAACAGGACATAGGTTAAATATATTCATTTATTTTTATTTTATAACATTTGTCAATTTTAGTCCAATTGCTGCACCTCATAACTCCTATTTGTTATGTTCCAGGCATAGAAGTTCCCTCTCTGACCCTCTAGATGGCGCTGTGCGCACACTTTTATTGCACTACATTGATTAGACTTCAGCAGATGGTCCTTGGAGGGGAATTAAAAATTATTCAATTAATGCCCACTGTCTCAGCCGGAGCTTGGAAAATATGTTCTACCCCAGAAACTACACAGAGCATAAATTGCTTTAAGCATAACTGCTGCCAGCTTCCCCTGTGTCAGCCAAGATTCTCCTTAGTTATGACCAAATACGATCCTGATTTAGCCCCAAAGCAGCAATCGTAAAGGGTATTCAGATTAAACAATGGGATTCCGCTATGCGAGAAAACACACACAAGGAGATTTATTATGAAACTGACATGTGCTGAGTCATGGAATCAGATATGAGAGGAGGCGTATGATGCTGGAACTATGTATCTGATATAATATTGGATGGCGAACGGAGGGGGGATCTGCTTGCCAGAAGTCAGTAGACCCCCCAGATAGAGGAGCTGGCGAGCTCCGCAGATGTCATCAGCGCGTAATTAGTTATCATGAATGGTAATGGCAACACAACACCATTAAAGTATGAAAACATTACCAATCCCCAATCTGCTAAAATCTTCCCATTGCTTTGTGAAAATGACTGTGCAAATAGAAATTGGTCCATAAAGGTATGGGGGGTTAAATTTTGCTTATGTCTACTCTGAATGTTGCGAGTAGAACTGTATGAAGACAATCCGAAATTTTTTTAAAATTTACGGAAATTTTCGGAAATTTCTGTGGTTGAGAATGGACTAATTTTATAATAAAAGGAAGAATCTAAATTGTTAATATGTCCCTATAAGGTATGGGGCGATGAGAATGAAGGTGAGTGTCTTATCTCCACCCTCAGCACCATTTATGGGATATTAGCAGATAATTCAATATGCTAATGAGGCATTTCAGTGCACTGGGCATGGGGCTACCGCCCTAAGTGCACCGCCCACTCTAATTGATATTGTTTCCCTTTAATCTTTGGCTGGACATGCCACATTGAAGTAAATTTCTGGTTTGAATCCTCTGTGGTCAGTGTCCTGCCAGGTTGCTACTGGGTCCCTTGGGGTTATGTAGTCATTGATGGCCAGAGTGGTATAGTGACCCTCCCGGATAGTAGGACCCGCCACCCACAGAAAGGGTAAGTGTCCCAAGGCTGTGGTGTGTGCTGTGTCGGTGGTGGCAAATAATCACAGAGTCTTGGAATAAAGTAGAGTTAGTTTACTGCTTGTAAATGTGCAGCAGGTAATACAGACTAGGTAGTACAAAGTTCCTTTTGGTAAAACACTTGATAATTGACAAAGTTTGGTAAAACACTTGATGTCAGAATTGACAAAGTTCCCAATAAACTCTTGACAAAAGAACGACCAGATCTGTAGGATAAGTGCAGTGTAGGATGTAGTCGTGTTGCTTGAGTTGTGCTGAGTAATACAAGTAGTAGAGAAGCAGAGAGGACGATACTGTGAGAGTCTCAATCCATGTAGTACTGTGCTCTACCAGGATGTTGGAGGATGAGGTAGAATACTTGTAAGAAGAATAAGAAGAACAATTTGTAGCATCCAACTTTCACCACATGATGGAATAATATGCAAGTTTGGGTCTATTATAAGAAACCAGACAATTTCTACAGCAACATAAAAAGTTTATTAATGCAAATCTAATTCCTAGGTCAAAAAGAGGGACATATAAGGGGTAAAGGGGCACAAGAGTCCAAAGTAGGGACTGTCCCTCCAAAAGAGGGACACTTAGGAGGTATAGATTACCTATCTCAGGGCTGTAGTATAAAGGGGGAGTATTACACTAGCTTTCTTGACCAGATGAAGGAGGCAGTTAAAGGAAAGTTGACCTTTTGTTTGGCAATGCACCTTCACAAAACTTCAAGGTTGTGGCTGCCAACCTGAATAATCTGGGCTTCTAGTCGGAGCCCCCCATTCACCTGACCTGGCCCCTTCTGATTACTATCTGTTTCCTAACTTGAAGAAACACCTAATGAGTCATCATTTTGATGACATTGCTGACACCACACATGTGGCTGAGAGGTGGTATGACCATCTATCACATGATTTCTTTTTAAATGGACTAGAAAAGCTGCAAAAATGATGTAACAAGTGCATCAGTCTGAGGGGGGAATATTGTGAGTGAATCTTTACTGTCAAAATAAGTGGCTGAAACTGAATCAGATCAGTATATGGTGTGACCACCCTTTGCCGTTAAAACAGCATCAGTACTTCTATGTACACAGGTACACAAGTCAGGGATTTTGTAGGATTATAGTCAGGTGTGTGAATAACCACATATATCACTCAGGTTATAATGATCATAATTTTCTTATATAGGTTGAAAATCAGTAATTAACTTAACTTAAGAAAAAGCTTTGTAGGGGGTTAAAACTGGGAGCAGAGAAAGATAGCCCCTGTAGGAGGAGTAAGTTCTTGGTGGAAGTTAGTGGTTAGTGGCTGGAGGTCCAAGTGGATGGATGTGTGAGAACCTGCTCTGTTACAAAGTTCTCCTACTAAACCCTAAGACAACTATGTAGTGCTAAGCTCTACTTAGGGGAAAGAAGCCAAATAGGATTAACCTTGCCCATGCCAGCAACCTCTCTAAAATGTGTAGGGCAGTTACCTGAAGCAAGAGGAACTGACCCCAGTAGGACAAAGCTACCATGAAAAGGTCTACATACTCTACTGTGCAGTGCAGGATGACTAAAAAAGCTTGTGTGTCTGCTACACCCAGATAACTGACGACTGAGGCTCGTATTACCCACTTAGGACGGGTATCTTGCAACTAGGGGGCATGAGGCGGTTCAGAGCCAGTATAGGCATCTGTGAGTACGAGTATTCTCTTATCTCTTCTATTTTTACACCTGTTCTGGCAGAGCACACTTACTGCATTGGCACCTGCACCTACACATCTCAGAACACTTGGGCTATTCTCTCTTTCTGTGAATGGCAGTACCAACAGCCCTAGGTGGGTCTAACACCACTCCAGGTCACCCACCATACCGAAACTACCGCACCATACTGACCCACACACAGCCACACAAGGTAGTTATACTATGGCAGCATGGTGTCTGCCAGGCAGAGATTTAGATGCAGACTGGGGGTGAAGCCGTAGGGGGTGAAGAGGTGGCAGTGGTGTCTGGGCTAAAGGTACTAAAGGCCTCTATAAATGAGAATGTGGATCTGAATAGATAAGAGAGATTTTACATCTCAATGGAAAATCATTTCAATATTCCAGAACATTTTGTAAGTATCTCTATCTTAGCCCTGCTATCTCTCTGCACCGGGTGTGCACCTCTCACACTGCTTACAAGTTACTTATGTGATTTTATAGAAGGAAATGTCTTGAGTTTGATGGGGTTGTAGTGAAGTCTCCAGGTATAGCATTGTGTGTCTCCTTGATAGGAGGCTGAGGTCATGCTGGGTATTATTGCACGTCCCCTGCTAATCCCAGTGCGTGCTCAGTGTTTGGTAACACCTGGTGCTCTATTCAGAGGGACCCGAGCGAGCGCAGAGCGCCATGGACACACAACACTGCTGCTGGTTAGGGGGAAACCTGCTGGTTAGGGGGGACGCTGCTTAGCTGAAGAAGATTCAATTATGAACAAAGTGCCGGCCAGGTGGCTCCAGCCTAGAAGAAAGTCAAGTTTTACCACTTATAATACAAAGAGCCGAGATAAACTGAATACAGTAAATGTAGAATGACTCTATATCTATCTATCTATCTATCTATCTATCTATCTTATATCTATCTCTTCAAATTTAACCCCTTAACAACCTGGAGCGTCCAGCTTTAGGGCAAATGGCCGTAATTGTATGCTCCCCTTTTATATAGAACAATGACGGAAGGTCAGGAGCTATCAGCAGCCGGGTCCTCACAGTCAATGACAGGCATTTAAATGTCAGTGACAGAAGTTGGTTCCTGTCACTGACCGTTCGAGATCAATCGCCCACTTGTGTGTAGAGCCCACCATAGGCAGAGTGCTAATAATACTGAATTGATAATATTGAACATTATAAGTAATCTAATGATTTACATCTAAAAAGTGTAAAAAAAAAAGACAAAGCCCCTCCCCCAATAAAAGTTGAAATCACCCCCACTTCCCCTTTTACAAATAAAACATGTAAAAATAAATTAATAAACATATTTGGTATTGTAGCGTGTACAATATAAAAAGGGGGAGTCCTGGAAAATATGGATATAGCCATAGGCCATAGGCTGTGTCCATGTTTCCTGCCAACCCTAGGGCTGCATCCAACTTCTCCAGATGCCGGCATTAAAATGCTGAGTGTCTGAGTTCGGATGAATGAGTGAACTTTCTGGAAGTTCACTCATCACTAATAAGGAGTAAACTCTGGTGGGAAGTTACTGCCAATGGTGTTGCCTTCTGTTGCACCATTACTGTATCAGATACTGGGGTCCTCTCATGCTGGTTCGATTCTTCAAAAGGAAGAGGGCCCAGACCTATTCCCATCTCTCCTGAACCAGAAGGCCCAGCAAGGATGAAGAACCAGGGACTTCCCAACACTAAAGCTGTCTGTGCCCCTGTGTCCTCTTACACTGCCTCTTTAGAATCCTCCTCTTAAAAGGGTTGTTCACCCAAAAAATGTTTTTCTCCCAAATCAACTGCTTCCAATACTTATTAGCTGCTGTATGTGCTGCAGGAAGTGGAGTATTCTTATCAGTCTGACACAGTGCTCTTTGCTGCCACCTCTGTCCATATGAAGAACTTTCCAGAGCAGCAGAAAATCTCTATAGAAAACCTCTCCTGCTCTCCAAAATATACCAATTCCTGTAGGACATACAGCAGATCATAAGTACTGGAAGTAAATTACAAATTTCTAGCACTAGTTGATTTAAAAGAAAAAACTTTTTGGTGAACTACCTCTTTAATGTAAATATGGCTCCCTCTCCAGGAGATGAGGAACACAGAAGTCACAGATACCCATCTGAGATCCCCAGGAGGGATGACTATAAAGTTGCTCCCCTGTGACAAATCCTTCTGGGAAACAATTTCTGAAAGGGTCTAATTCCACCGGACGATTATCGTTCAGATTATCGTTAAATCGTTCGAATCTAAACGATAATCGTTCGGTTGAAATGCAGTTAACGATTAACGACCGAACGAGAAATCGTTCCTGGACCTATTTTTATCGTTGCTCGTTCGCAAAACGTTCGCAAATCGTTCGCATTGAATAAAACATTGTTCGGTCGTTTGCAATAGATACGAGCGCAATAGCGAATAAATAGCGAAGAAAAAACTATCACAATTACGATCATAAGTAACGAATATCATTCCATGGAAATGAGTGAACGTTTTCAGGTCTTTTGCAATAGCGGTCGTTAGAGATCGTTAATTGTTAACGATTATGCAAACGATAATCGTCCGGTGGAATAGGGCCCTAACAGGCGTAAAGCTTTGGAAACTCAGATACACCTATAATCATATTGCTTAGTTGTGGATAGACCCCCTGTCATGTATAACCTTATTGACATGAGGACCATAGCATCTTAGGGGGTAAAGGGGTTATCTGGCAAAAATATTTTTCTTTCAAATCAACTGGTTTGAAAATTTTTTATAGTTTTGTAATTTCCTTCTATTCAAAAAGCTCAAGCCCTCCAGTACTTATCAGCTTCTGTATGTCCTGCAGGAAGTGGTGTATTCTTTCCAGTCTGAAACAGTGCTCTCTGCTGCCACCTCTGTCCATGTCAGGAACTGTCCAGAGCAGGAGAGGTTTTCTATGGGGATTTGATACTGCTCTGGACAGTTTCTGACATGGACAGAGGCGGCAGCAGAGAGCACTGTGTCAGACTGGAAAGAATACACCACTTCCTGCAGGACATACAGCAGCTGATAAGTACCAGAAGACTGGAGATTTCTAAATAGAAGGAAATTACAAATCTATCTGAAATAATTTTTTTTGCTGGAGTACTTTAAATATTTACATTATCTGTGATCCCTTATGACATGGAAACAACCAGTTCTTTGAGTCCGAGAACACAAATCCTAAAATTACATCTCTGCTAAGTTTAGGTTTAGTGTCCCTTTAAGAAAATATTCCAGTCATATGTGAGAAGAACGACGACTGGATTTGACTTAATGTCTTTTTTTAATGCGACATTTATGCATAATTCCGTTTTCTCAATCTTCTATCTGAGGCCGCGCTTTAAATTGAGAGCAGAGTTTGAAGAGTCACACAAGGGTCTCTCCAGATGTAAGTGATTCCGCGGCATTGGAAATAAAGGGATAAATGAAATTCAATAGCTAGGAGCGCAAAATAAAATAAAAAAGAGAAATGAATGAGCGCATAAAATACAGAGATGATGTTAAAGCTACACCACACCCAGAAAAGGCTGAAATAGGAAATAGCGCGGCCCTCACAGACAGTTCTTATACACTCACCGGCCACTTTATTAGGTACACCATGCTAGTAACGGGTTGGACCCCCTTTTGCCTTCAGAACTGGCTCAATTCTTCGTGGCATAGATACAACAAGGTGCTGGAAGCTTCCTCAGAGATTTTGGTCCATATTGACATGATGGCATCACACAGTTGCCGCAGATTTGTCGGCTGCACATCCATGATGCGAATCTCCCGTTCTACCACATCCCAAAGATGCTCTATTGCAGGGGACCTCAACTGGCGGACCGCGGTCCGAACCCGGACCGCGGAGGCCAGCTGTCCGGACCCCTGGTCAGACCTCCTAACCGCCCCGGATCCGGTCCGTCCCGCTCCCCACCGCACTGCCTCCCGCCTCCTTAGATGTCAGTACGCCTGTGGGGCTGGGGGCAGTGTCGGTCCGGCCCCCGGCTGATACGCGCTCTCTGGGGATGTCCCGGGGATTCCCCAGCAGAGCGCGCACCACAGACCTCAGTGTACGCTGCCGGCCTGTCCTTCCCGGAAGTGCAGGCCGGCGGCGTACGCTGAGGTCACTGATGCGCGCTCTGCTGGGGAATCCCCGGGACATCCCTACAGAGCGCGTATCAGCCGGGGGCCGGACCGACGGGAAGAGACGAAGACAGCCGCAGCGGGGAACGAGGTGCTAGGTGAGTTGTTTTTGTTATTTTTTTCTGTCTGGGGGGCATCTACAAGGGGAGAGCGCACAGGTGGACTATATACTACAGGGGGGACCTCACAGGGGGCTATATACTACTGAGGGGGCTATATACTACTGGGGGGAGCGCACAGGGGGCTATATACTACAGGGGGGACCTCACAGGGGGCTATATACTACTGAGGGGGCTATATACTACTGGGGGGAGCGCACAGGGGGTTATATACTACAGGGGGGACCTCACAGGGGCTATATACTACAGGGGGAAAGCACAAGGGGGGCTATATACTACTGGGGGGAGAGCACAGGGGCGCTATATACTACTGGGGGGAGCTCACAGGGGGCTATATACTACAGGGGGACAGCGCATGGGGGGCTATATACTACAGGGGGAGCTCACAGGGGGCTATATACTACAGGGGGGAGCTCACAGGGGGGCTATATACTACTTGGGGGGAGCTCACGGGGGCTATATACTACTGGGGGGAGCTCACAGGGGGCTATATACTACAGGGGGAGAGCACAGGGGGGCTATATACTACTGGGGGGAGCTCACAGGGGGCTATATACTACTGGGGGACAGTGCACAGGGGGCTATATACTACAGGGGGAGAGCGCACAGGGGGGCTATATACTACTGGGGGGAGCTCACAGGGGGCTATATACTACAGGGGGAGAGCGCACAGGGGGGCTATATACTACTGGGGGAGCAACAGGGGGCTATATACTACTGAAGGAGAGCGCACAGGGGGGGCTATACACTACTGGGGGAGCAACAGGGGGGCTATATACTACCAGGGCAGTCACCCCCTTTGTACCTAATATCAAAGGCCTGGTGAGAGAGAAAAAAATGCCAATTTTCCCGCTAATAAGCAGCAATTCTGTATATAAATAGTTGAACGTTTGTGACAAAGTAACAAAACACGTTTCCTACTGATGTTCAGCTCGGACCTTCACCTGACAATAGACCCCGGTAAGTGGACCTTCACTAAAAGTTGTTGAGTACCCCTGCTCTATTGGATTGAGATCTGGTGACTGTGGAGGCCATTTGAGTACAGTGAACTCATTGTCATGTTCAAGAAACCAGTCTGAGATGATTCTAGCTTTATGACATGGCGCATTATCTTGCTGAAAGTAGCCATCAGATGTTGGGTACATTGTGGTCATAAAGGGATGGACATGGTCAGCAACAATAGGTAGGCTGTGGCGTTGCAACGATGCTCAATTGGTACCAAGGGGCCCAAAGAGTGCCAAGAAAATATTCCCCACACCATGACACCACCACCACCAGCCTGAACCGTTGATACAAGGCAGGATGGATCCATGCTTTCATGTTGTTGACGCCAAATTCTGACCCTACCATCCGAATGTCGCAGCAGAAATCGAGACTCATCAGACCAGGCAACGTTTTTCCAATCTTCTACTGTCCAATTTCGATGAGCTTGTGCAAATTGTAGCCTTAGTTTCCTGTTCTTAGCTGAAAGGAGTGGCACCCGGTGTGGTCTTCTGCTGCTGTAGCCCATCTGCCTCAAAGTTGGACGTACTGTGCGTTCAGAGATGCTCTTCTGCCTACCTTGGTTGTAACGGTTGGCTATTTGAGTCACTGTTGCCTTTCTATCAGCTCGAACCAGTCTGCCCATTCTCCTCTGACCTCTGGCATCAACAAGGCATTTCCGCCCACAGAACTGCCACTCACTGGATGTTTTTCCTTTTTCGGACCATTCTCTGTAAACCCTAGAGATGGTTGTGCGTGAAAATCCCAGTAGATCAGCAGTTTCTGAAATACTCAGACCAGCCCTTCTGGCACCAACAACCATGCCACGTTCAAAGGCACTCAGATCACCTTTCTTCCCCATACTGATGCTCGGTTTGAAC
This sequence comes from Dendropsophus ebraccatus, assembly GCF_027789765.1. Taxonomy (NCBI): domain Eukaryota; kingdom Metazoa; phylum Chordata; class Amphibia; order Anura; family Hylidae; genus Dendropsophus; species Dendropsophus ebraccatus. The sequence goes on from NC_091456.1 coordinate 171,849,838, forward strand.
TGCAGGAGATTGTCTTGACCATGTCTACATGCCTAAATGCACTGAGTTGCCGCCATGTGATTGGCTGATTAGAAATTAAGTGGTAACGTGCAGTTGGACAGGTGTACCTAATAAAGTGGCCGGTGAGTGTATAATGATATCTAGTGAACACATAATTGGGTGCAGCTTAATAATCTGTGTTTTATTGCTGACACAGTTTGGGGGTAGAGGGTGAGCTGCTGCTGCAAACAGTTTTCTTAAAGGGGTACTCATGAGAAAAAAAAAGTTTTTTAAGGGTACAAACACACACACCGTATACGCAGCAGATATGCAGCAAATACGCAGCAGATCTGCAGCAGATTTGATGGTGCAGATTTGATGCTGTGTTCAGTTATTTAGATCTAATCTGCTGCGTATTTGCTGCGTATTTGCTGCGTATCGCAGCAGTAAATACGCTGCGTATACGGTGTGTGTGTTTATACCCTTAGGGTATGTTCACACTTACCGGATCCGCAGCAGATTTCAATTAAATAACTGAACACAGCATCAAATCTGCTGCGGATCTGCTGCAGATCCTGTAGGTGTGAACGCACCCTAAATCAGCTGATGATGACAGCTAGTATTAGAAGTCTATGGAATTCAACTCTGTGTAGCAGAGATGAATGGGCAGAGCACACGCTGCTAAGGACTTCATTCTAGCGATTGGCACTTCTGACCAGGGCCGGGACAAAGGGTAGGCCAGGGTAGGCGATGGCCTAGGGCGCCATCTAGTGGTAAATTACAGGGGCGCAATTGCAGTCTCTGAAAAAATTTTTTTTTTTTACTACAGGCTCCTGTATTCTGCCTCCTGGTGGCTGCCGAGCGCTGCCCCTGCGCGCTCACATACCATCAGCGCCCTCATATCCCCCTCACCTGCAGCAGCATCAGCCCTGAAGCTGCTGCAGGCTCCAGCCCTGCGCTTCTGACAGCAACCCCCATGGATCTAATATGCCGACGGGCGGGACGGGCTCCGGTCGCTAGCAACGCCCTCTGCAGCCACAACATCCAAGCCAGCCCCCTCCCCTCAGACCTCACTTGTCGCTGGGCGGACCAGGCTCTAGTCCCGCGGTGGCAGTCATTTCCGCTCCTCCTCCTGACTCCTACTCCGGATCAATGAGCTTCTTATTACTGTCACATGATGTCTCCAGAGTCAAGCAGGTGAGGAGTGCAGCTGAGTAGTGAGGTAAGCTGCCTCATGATCAGGATGTGGGGGCTACTATGATAGGGGGGGTATGGCTGCCCCCACCCAGGGCCGGTGTTGGGGGGGGGTGGGGCAGTATGTGTCACAGGCAGGAGCTCACAGACAGCGTCCTGCAGCGTCTGGGAGTGATCCCTGGCTGCTGCTATTAGGGGTCACACAGAGGCTACAGGACGTGGGCTCCGGTGTGTGCTGGACCCCCTCCCCCCTGCACCATGTGATTTCCCTGCCTCTTCCTGGTGAGACTAGTGTGGCAGTCGGGACGATGGAGGAGACGGCTGCTGTGAGAGGACCAGAGCCTGCTGCTTCTGCTGCCATGGACCAGGACTACTACCCCCAGCATGCTGCTAGATGGAGTAAGTATACTGTACATGTAGTGTGTAATGTGTATGAATGTAGGTATATGATGCATGAATGTAGTGTGTGTTACATGTCATGTGTATAGTGTGTGGACTACTAGATGGTTTGGATTTGTATGTGTTTTCATGGATGTGTGTATATATATATATATATATATATATATATATATATATATATATATTAGTGTATGTGTGTATGTGTATATGTGTGTGTGTATATATAGTGTATGTGTGTGTGTGTATCAGCACTGCTGACTCCACTGTCCAGCAGAAGTGTAGCAGTGAATGTACTGTACATAGGAGCTGCAGCCGTTCTCTGGCCTCATCAGTCCTATGTAATTGCTGCAGTTGATCAGTGATTGGCTGCAGCTCCTATGTATAGTTTATGATGATGTCACTATTTATTGAGAAAAAAATAAGGTAGTATTGAGTTGGTCACTGTATAGCGGTAATATTGTTCTGTATATGGTATATATAGAGTCATTATGTTGCGGTTACTGTATGGCGGTAATATTGGTCTGTATATAGCGTGTATATAAAGTCATTATGCGGCAGTCACTGTATGGCGGTAATATTGGTCTGTATACAGTGTATACAGTCATTATGTGGCTGTCACTGTATGGCGGTAATATTGGTCTGTATATAGTGTATATAGGGTCATTATGTGGCTGTCACTGTATGGCAGTAATATTGGTCTGTATATAGTGTATATATACAGTAGAGTCATTATGTGGCGGTCACTGTATGGCGATAATATTGGTCTGTATATAGTGTGTATATACAGTAGAGTCATCTGGTGGTCAGTCTATGGCAGTAATATTGGTCTGTATATAGTGTGTATATACAGTAGAGTCATTATCTGGTGGTCAGTCTATGGCAGTAATATTGGTCTGTATATAGTGTGTATAGTGTCCTTATGCAGTGGTCAGTCTATGGCAGTAATATTGGTCAGTATATAGTGTATAGAGTCATTACCACTATAGAGTGACCGCCACATAATGACTCTCTATATACACTATATACAGACCAATATTACTGCCATATACTGACGACCACATAATGGCTCTATATATACACTATATACAGACTAATATTACCACATAGAGTGACCACTGTATAATGACTCTATATATTCACTATATACAGACCAATATTACCGCCATAGACTGACCGCTGCATAATGACTCTATATACACTATATACAGACTAATATTACCGCATAGAGTGGCTGCCACATAATATATGTCTGTATAAAGTGTATATAAAGTCATTATGTGGCGGTCACTCTATGGCGGTAATATTAGTCTGTGTATAATATATATAGAGTCATTATGCAGTGGTCAGTCTATGGTGGTAATATTGGTCTGTATATGGTGTATATATAGAGTCATTATGTGGTGGTTACTCTATGGGGGTAATATTTTTCTGTATATGGTGTATAAATAGTCATTATGTGGCGGTCATGGTGTGGTGCTAATATTGGCGTGTATAAAGTGTATATAGTGTCATTATGTGGTGGTCATGGTGTGGTGCTAATATTGGTGTGTATATAGTGTCATTATTCGGTGGTCTCTCTATGGTGGTAATATTGGCCTATATATAGTTTGTTTTCTTAACGGTATGGAGGTAATATTTGGTCCTGATATAGCGATTTTTTTTTTCCCCCTTAACCCTTTGAGGACCAGGCCCAAAATGACCCAGTGGACCACGCAAATTTTGATCTTAGTGTTTCCGTTTTTCCCTCCTCCCCTTCTAAGAGCTCTAGCACTTTCAGTTTTTTATCTACAAGCCATGTAAGTGCTTGTTTTTTACAGGAATAGTTGTACTGTGTAAAGGCGTCATTCATTTTACCATAACATGTATGATGGAATTCCAAATATATTATTTATGAAGATATAAATAGGTGAAATCGCAAAAAAGAATGCAATATGGTAACGTTTGGGGGGTTCCTGTGTCTACGTTATGCACTATATGGTAACAGCGACATGATACAATTATTCTATAGGTCAGTACGAACACAACCATATGCAGGTTACACAGATTCTCTAATGTTACATATTTTTTTTTAAATGAAATCCTTTTTTTTGGCAATTAATTATAAATAAAATGGGACTATTGTGACGCTTATAACGGTTTTATTTTTTCACCTACGGGGCTGTATGGGGTGTCATTTTTTCCGCCATGATCTCTAGTTTTTATTAATACCATATTTGTGAAGATCGGACGTTTTGATCACTTTTTATTAATTTTTTTATATATATAATGTAACATAAAATCGGTAATCCGCGCACTTTTTCCCCTCTTTTCGTGTACGCTGTTTACCGTTCGCAATGACACTTGTTATATTTTAATAGATCGGACAATTAAGCACGCTACGGTATGTTATATGTTTATTTATTTATTTATTTTTATATGTTTTATTTATATAATGGGAAAGGGGGGTGATTTCAACTTTTATTGGGGGAGGGGTTTTGGGGTAGTGTGTTAGTGTTTTTAACTTTTTTTTTTTTACACATTTGAAGTCCCTTTGGGGGACTTGTACATAGATTACTTTGATTTCTACACTGATGAATGCTATGCCATAGGCCTAGCATTGATCAGTGTTATCGGCGCTCTGCTCATTGAGCCTGCCTGTGCAGGCTCAGTGTAGCAGATCGCCGATCGGACCGCACGGAGGAAGGTGAGAGACCTCCGGCAGTCCGTTTTACCGATCGGGACCCCCGCAGTCACACTGCGGGGGTCCCGATCGGTAAGTGACAGGGCGTTTAAGGGGTTAATGACACGCGGCAGCGCGATCGCTGCAGCGTGTCATTGCCGGTGAGGTCCCGGGTGCTGATTGCAGCCGGCCCCCACCTGCTGTGAAGCGCGCTCCGCTCCGGAGCGCGCTTCATAGCGGGAATAACACCCAGGGCGTACAGTTACGCCCTAGGTCGTCTGGGGACAGACTTCCATGGCGTACTATACGCCCTGGGTCGTCTAAGGGTTAAACAATGCAATGATCCTTTTATATTAAATGTGCTTAAAAGTGTGTATACATGCAGATATATCAGTGTTTTTTTTTCCTGGGGGGGGGGGGGGCACCAAAGGGCACCAAAACTCCTTGTCCCAGCCCTGCTTCTGACACGTCGCTATGACGTTCAAAGTTTTTAGAAATGATAGTTACACTGAAAGAAGGTTATTGCACATAATAACTATACTCTTTCATTTATATTTCTTCTTCTTCTTTCTTCCTAATGTAATAGTCACATGTCTTATCTATTGTCATGTGCAAATTTTCTTATAAACAAGCTATGTTATTAAGAGAGAACAGGATTACAAAAATATAGTTGAATTCTACCAAGAACAGCCCCACCCCTGTCCTTAGGTTGTTGGTAGTATTACAACTCAACTACATTCATTTCAGTGGAGACAAGCTGCAACATCGCACACGAACAGATGAAAAAATGTTGCTGTTTCTGAAAGAACACGCCTGTTTTTCTAATATCCTTTACTTGATGTCTCTTTCAAGTCTATTCCTAAGTTAAATTAGCTTTGACTCTAACAGGCAACTGAGTTGAGACTCCAGTTTTTGAAGCCTACTGTTATATTTACTCCTAGTTTGACCTCAGTGAGGTCCTACGCCCGTAGAGTACCTCCGAGACTGCGATTTTGGCCATGATTCAGTGTGCATGTTTCCTACCATTCTGAACAGCACTTGCTGTGTGATGATTGACAGGTTCCACCACACCCGTCTGGTTTCTTCTCTTAGCCTTGTGCCAGGCTGCAGATGGTTTAGACTGAGTAGTAATGGACAGTTGCCTTCTCCTCTAATCTCCCTTCCCTGTCAGTCTGTGTTCTGTGTGGTCTGGATGTCAGAGGGCTGGTCCAATTACGCCCTGGACCGGGACTCTAACATCCCATAAAAAGTCCCCGTGTGCTCTTCAAAATTGCTTGCAATAATCTCTTGTAATTTGAACTAGCCTTTCATATTGGATTGTATTACTTTGAATTGTGAACTCTTTGCCTGTCTTTTTGACCTCCATTCTTGCCTGCTGTATTTTATCTCTGGTTTTATCCGTATCTGCCTGACAATTCTTTCTTGCTCTGTGTTCTACCCAGCATAGGGACTGTTGTCCGGTTGGAGCTGCCAAGTAGGCACAGGCAGTCTTGGGGGAGGGGGGGGGGGAATCTAGCACTAGGGCTCACACTGTCTGTCTGTCCGTCCTTCTATTCCATCCAGGTCCCGGTTGCCCTTACACCTACCTAAAGGTCTGTAGTAACGCATTCTGCAGGTTTTTCCTCTACAAGATTATTTTTTTCTGAAACTGGTGGGCGGAGCCTAATATCTATGGTGTCTGAACACACAGAGGAGGAGATCTTCGTACACAGCCCAAAAAGCAGCAGCAGTTTGGAAGACATGACAAAGCTGTAAAGAGCAGTCTAAACTGTGTATAAACCCATGGGGTAAGGTCTCTTACTGTCTCGTACCTGTCTCTCTGTCCATTTACCCAGGCACTCCCTTTCCCATTCCCCCCCCCCCCCTCCATAGACTTGACTTGCTTATAGTTCTATCCCTTAGCGGCTACAGGAGAGGACTGAGCTGAAGTAATATAAAAATTTATAAAGTTAATTATTTCTTTTATTCATAGACAAGTTTTGGAAGTACATGATTCCTGGTGCCCACATTTAGATTTTTTTTTTATCTACACCTCCTAAGACGTCCGTATTCATCCTCCCATAATTGTTCTCTTTAGTAATAATGACAGTTGTCATCTTAACACAAGCCTACACATTGTCCCGGTAACTGCATTAATCATACGAGACGCCACATTATGACAGAAATTATTTTCATAAAGTATATTTTTAGTTTCGTTATCTAACAATGGTGAATATGTGTCTATTATTCCTAAAGGCCCCAATTTTATATAATTTTATAGCCATTTAATTAAATTTACGTCTCATTGTTTATTATAGAGAAATCAGTGATGAGTGTAACCAAACTACTACTGTGGACAAAAATAACAATATTACTATATGCTAAAAATAATATGACTTACTGTATATACAAGCCCCATGAGCAAGAGTCTACTTGTAATATACTCAATGGAGAGAGAAAATAGACATGGCCGCACGTCCACAATGCTTATGGCTGACCATCTGCTTCTCAACACCATTTACTACTAACATCAGCAGTATAACTATTGTAATACGAACTGGAGAGAGTGGAACGGCTGCACATCCCAACTATGGCTGATACTAATGCCGCTAGGCCTATATTAAAAATCAACACCAGAGTGTCTGTATATGAATTGATCAAGCCATATTGCCCCGTGTACCACCGCGCAGGTCCTCTGGTCCACACGGGTCCCTACGCTAACTCCACACCGTGTCGGTCAGCGACCGCCAACCCCGCAAAGCGTGCACATGCAGGGAAGGGAGGCCATGGAACGGCCCTGCAACCCCAATGTCACAGGACCAGACCCAAAAAGCCCCACCAAAACCCAGCCAGCACCACCGGCGGGGAAGGCTGCCCCCAAACGACACAAGTATGGATATGGTATCCGTAGGGACCCGTGTGGACCAGAGGACCTGCGCGGTGGTACACGGGGCAATATGGCTTGATCAATTCATATACAGACACTCTGGTGTTCATTTTTAATATAGGCCTAGCGGCATTAGTATCAGCCATAGATGGGATGTGCAGCCGTTCCACTCTCTCCAGTTCATGTTTCACAGTTCTCCCTCTCTGAACAGCTAGCACTCCTTTATAAGACCCACATTACAAAAATTAGCAGGATATGTCTGTGCTCACATGTCTGGACCCTATGTCTTCCCCATTCTGTGAGAGCAGCAATGGTAAGTGTAATACCATATCCATACTTGTGTCGTTTGGGGGCAGCCTTCCCCGCCGGTGGTGCTGGCTGGGTTTTGGTGGGGCTTTTTGGGTTTGGTCCTGTGACATTGGGGTTGCAGGGCCGTTCCATGGCTTCCCTTCCCTGTACGTGCACGCTTTGCGGGGTTGGCGGTCGCTGACCGACACGGTGTGGAGTTAGCGTAGGGACCCGTGTGGACCAGAGGACCTGCGCGGTGGTACACGGGGCAATATGGCTTGATCAATTCATATACAGACACTCTGGTGTTGATTTTTAATATAGGCCTAGCGGCATTAGTATCAGCCATAGATGGGATGTGCAGCCGTTCCACTCTCTCCAGTTCATATAACTATTGTAATACTGCCCTCTATGTGCAATTATATAATTACTATAATGCGGTTCAGGGAAGAAAAAGAGTGCTGCACCTCACACCTATGGCTGATACTAGTGCCCCTAGGGTGTGAGGTGCAGCACTCTTTTTCTTCCCTGAACCATAATTACTATAATACTGCTCCTATATACAAGAATATAACTACTATAATACTGTTCCTATATACAAGAATATATCTACTATAATACTGCTCGCTTCACTGTGCGCTATGGGAAGCTCTGATGCGCCCGCATCAGAGCTCTGTGGCCGGACGGATCATCCGGCCGGTACTTAAGTACCGGCCGCGATGATCCAGGCACAGACCGGCCTTTCCGTGACCCGGCCAGGGTCACTAAACGGCCGGTCTGATACGTTGTGTGAACATAGCCTAATACTGCCTCCTATATACAAGAATATAACTACTATAATACTGCTTCCTATATACAAGAATATAACTACTATAATACTGCTCCTATATACAAGAATATAACTACTATAATACTGCTCCTATGTACAAGAATATAACTACTATAATACTGCCCCCTATATACAAGAATATACAGTAACTACTATAATACTGCCCCCTATATACAAGAATATACAGTAACTACTATAATACTGCTCCTATATTCAAGAATATAACTACTATAATACTGCTCCTATATACAAGAATACAACTACTATAATACTGCTCCTATATACCAGAATATAACTACTATAATACTGCTCCTATATACAAGAATATAACTACTATAATACTGCCTTCTATATACAAGAATATAACTACTATAATACTGCCCCCTATATACAAGAATATAACTACTATAATAAGAATGGAGTAGAAAAATTGAGGCGGTCACTCACCACTTTAGATGCCGAAGGTACTTTATTCATCCAGACATGAACATAGCAGGGAAGGGGGAAGGTGGAGGAGCGGGTGCAACCTGATTGCACCCGCTCCTCCACCTTCCCCCTTCCCTGCTATGTTCATGTCTGGATGAATAAAGTACCTTCGGCATCTAAAGTGGTGAGTGACCGCCTCAATTTTTCTACTCCATTCTTGCTGGACTGTTTTTCTTTGGCACTGGGCACCTCCACTAGCCGTATATTTTATCCAGTCTAGAGCTTGCCTGTCTGTTACATCGCAGTCTGGTTGTGCAGGTAGTAGTGCCAGCCGCTCTGTCTCTACTACATAACTACTATAATACTGCTCCCCCTATATACAAGAATATAACTACTATAATACTGCTCCTCCTATATACAAGAATATAACTACTATAATACTGCCTCCTATATACAAGAATATAACTACTATAATACTGCTCCTATATTCAAGAATATAACTACTATAATACTGCTCCTATATACAAGAATACAACTACTATAATACTGCTCCTATATACCAGAATATAACTACTATAATGGAAACAAAAAGACAGAGAATCTCGCACTCAACGTTCCTAGCCAGACGAAGCGCCGTAGTAGGCGCAAAACATTGTTGCTCCTGTGAACACACCTGCGTTTTCATCTCCCCTCTCCCCGCAGCACTTGGTTCTGATGTACCCGTAAATAAACCACCAGCATCTGTGAAGTCGGTGAGTGCGAGATTCTCTGTCTTTTTGTTTCCATTGCTTACTTGGCTTCTTTGTCTCTGCACCGCGACTCGTGTGGATAGGATACATCTGGGACAGCGGCGCCTTCCCGTCCTCTGTATACACGGGCCGAAGCGTGCTTTATCGGCTGGTGCCGGTCAACTCTTTCTCTACCTTACCATAACTACTATAATACTGCCTCCTATATACAAGAAAATAACTACTATACTACTGCTCCTATATACAAGAATATAACTACTATAATACTGCCTCATATATACAAGAATATAACTGCTATAATACTGCCTCCTATATACAAGAATATAACTACTATAATACTGCCTCCTATATACAAGAATATAACTACTATAATACTGCCTCCTATATACAAGAATATAACTACTATAATACTGCTCCTATATACAAGAATATAACTACTATAACACTGCTCCTATATACAAGAATATAACTACTATAATACTGTACCTATATACAAGAATATAACTACTATAATACTGCCTCCTATATACAAGAATATAACTACTATAATACTGCTCCTATATACAAGAATATAACTACTATAACACTGCTCCTATATACAAGAATATAACTACTATAATACTGTACCTATATATAAGAATATAACTACTATAATACTGCCTCCTATATACAAGAATATAACTACTATAATACTGCTCCTATATACAAGAATATAACTACTGTAATACTGCTCCTATATACAAGAATATAACTACTATAATACTGCCTCCTGTAGCTGTATTTCCCAGAAGTGCATTGCAGTCTGGCCCTTAGCAACTTCCAAGTCACCATGGCTACTTCTCCTGTTTCCCTCCACTGACCATTATACAAAGTAGTCTCTCATAGCTTCAAAGATCTCACTAATACAGTGTTATAGGATCTAATGAATATGAGATCACAGGGGGGCCGACTTCCATGCCCCTCGGGGATTTCTAGATTTACCCCAGCTCCTTTGTTATGAATAGAGCCGTGGGTCAGCGTGTGACCTGCACCTCCATTCCTTCTCTATGGGTTTGCCTGAGAAAGCCAAGTATAGCACTTGGCTCTTTCTGGCAGCTCCGTAGAGAATGACTGGAGCTGTAAGTCTCACCCCCCAACCCACAGCTCCATTTATAACAAAGGAGCTGGGGAGCTGATATAGCAATCCCCGTAGGCCATGGAGGTCAGTCCCTCAGAAATCTCATACTTGTCCCCTATCCTGTGGATACTTTAATATGTTTACAGAGTTCTGAAAACTAGTTCTATCTATGTGATGTCATGACACCCTGTTACAGGCAACACTGCCCATCTGATAAGCTCTACATAGGTACATCTGCAATATACTGCACATATAAATTTATCCCATGAATAAGAAGAACCTATAATGTTTGAAACATGTTGGGGTCACCTGTATTTCTTTTATCCTGTTTATATTGATGTTTTTTTTTAAAGTTAAGTAAAGTTTTATTTTTAATGTTTTTGGAGCCACAGGTATCCTGTTCTTTTCTGCTAGCTAAGAAATCCATCTCTGGAAGCAATGAGATAACTTATATCATGTCGCTTACATTCACTTAGCCTTTTCCTTGCCCCAGTGTGAGATTTTGAGGTCATAACATATTATATCAGCCTCCCAGTCTCTCCATGTCTTACCAGTAAGGGCAGCGGACCATTAACATCGGGTGACATAATGCTAATGGGCTATTAATATTGATGGTGTAATGGAATATTGATTTTGGTCTGCAGCGGGCAGAATAGGATATGAATGTTGTATAACATGTCTGTGTATCTCATTACAGGATAATACCACCTAATGCCATCTTCTTACTTGTCCTATAGGTACCTCCAGGGGTCCATGAGCTCAGACGTCCACAGAAGTGACAGAATTATACAAGTTTCTGAGAAAGTTATGATATGAAGGATTCTGTTTTTGGGAACTGGTTCTGGTCCGAGATGAAGGAATATACTTATGTCTATGTGTGCCACCTTAAATGTTTCTTTTGACAAGTGTTTTAAAGGTTACTGGCATATGTCCTATTAGAGTATCCGCTGTCATAGTAATCTATAAATCCTCACAACCACATTTGGGGGATAGGCTGACAGATAGAGCCCCCGAGGTGCCATGGCTGCAAGTGGCTGTGGCATCTAAGTGGCTAAATATAGGTTTCTGTGAGACTGACCATCCCACTGACATAACTGCGTTCACATGACTGTCAGTATATAATTGTATGTCCTGATACATTGTACATAGATAGTCCTGCTCTCAGCTGAGAAGTGATACAATTGTATCCAGTTTAGACAATGCTCTGTGAGCTTTACAGCCTGGACCCCAGACTGATACATTGTACATAGCTAGTCCTGCTCTCAGCTGAGAAGTGATACAATTGTATCCAGTCTAGACAATGCTCTGTGAGCTCTACAGCCTGGACTCCAGACTGATACATTGTACATAGCTAGTCCTGCTTACAGCTGAGAAGTGATACAACTGTATCCAGTCTACAAAATGCTCTGTGAGCTAAACAATTTGGGCTTTTGACAAATTGTAAAATTCTAACATAGCAGGACTAGCTATGTACAATGTATCAGTCTGGAGTCCAGGCTGTAGAGCTCACAGAGCATTGTCTAGACTGAATACAATTGTATCACTTCTCAGCTGAGAGCAGGACTAGCTATGTACAATGTATCAGTTTGGAGTCCAGGCTGGTTATCTCACAGAGCATTGTCTAGACTGGATACAATTGATGAGAGATGGGAGCAGGACTAGCTATGTACAGGGTTTGCATCTGTAGATATCCCTGTATGTTCTCATTCACTGACTGCTAAATGGAAACTAAAAGATGAATAATTTATCAGTAATTGGTTCGAATATTCTCTGCTTTTTGTGTTGAGGAGGTAATTCAGGTGAAGGATATACTGTAGCGTCTTGGGGCTTTGGATCTCGTCTTCAGCTGAATCAGGAATACTGAGTATTTATAGTCGCTCCTTCCACAATCACATACATTGCTTATAATGGCTCCGGAGTGACTACATTTTGACCCGTTGCAAACTCCTGGCTGTAGAGACAAGTATTGATTTCCCTCTTGTATCCCAGCAGTGTAATTTTAGTTTAATGCATTCAGATTTGGATGTTCAGGAAGGTATTTTTGTCTGCACCGTCTAGAGCAGGGGTCGCAAACTCGCGGCCCGCGGGACACTAGTTTGCGGCCCCCACCTCACCCAGTGTCCCGCATTATATGTGGCCCGAGGCAGTGTCGGCGCCCGACAGCGATCGCCCCCAGAACATCCCCCCCGCCCCGGCACTCACTGTGTCAGCGCTGCCCTCTCTCCCCTGAGGCCGGATCCCAGCACGTACAGAACGCCGAGGACGCGCTGCTCAGTGACGTCATCCAGCCCCTCATTCATTGGATGGATGGCCGTGGCGGCTCCACGCTCCTGCGGCGCCTCTCTTCTGCCTCTAGTTTACACCGGACGTCACCCGGCAGTTGTTCCCCTGCGGCCGGATGCAAGCTGGTGAGTATTCTATTGGCGGCCAGGGGGTGGGAAGGCTTGGGGGTTGACAGTGTGTGTGGGGATGGTGGCCTGGGGGAGTCAGGTGGGATAGTGTGGGCACTATATGGGGGCATTGGATACTATGTGGGGCACTATATGGGGGCATTGGCTACTATGTGGGCACTATATGGGAGCAATGGATACTATGTGGGCACTATATGGGGGCATTGGCTACTATGTGGGCACTATATGGGGGCAATGGATACTATGTGGGCACTATATGGGGGCATTGGATACTATGTGGGGCACTATATGGGGGCATTGGATACTATGTGGGCACTATATGGGGGCATTGGATACTATGTGGGGCACTATATGGGGGCATTGTCTACTATGTGGGGCACTATATGGGGGAATTGTCTACTATGTGGGGCACTATATGGGGGCATTGTCTACTATGTGGGGCAATATATGGGGGATTGGCTACTATGTGGGGCACTATATGGGGGCATTGGCTACTATGTGGGGCACTATATGGGGGCATTGTCTACTATGTGGGGCACTATATGGGGGCATTGTCTACTATGTGGGGCACTATATGGGGGGATTGGCTACTATGTGTGGCACTATATGGGGGATTGGCCACTATGTGAGGCACTATATGGGGGCATTGGCTACTATGTGGGGCACTATATGGGGGATTGGCTACTATGTGGGGCACTATATGGGGATTGGCTACTATGTGGGGCACTATATGAGGGATTGGCTACTATGTGGGGCATTATATGGGGGCATTGTCTACTATGTGGGGCACTATATGGGGGCATTGTCTACTATGTGGGGCACTATATGGGGGATTGTCTACTATGTGGGGCACTATATGGGGGCATTGTCTACTATGTGGGGCACTATATGGGGGATTGGCTACTATGTGGGGCACTATATGGGGGCATTGTCTACTATGTGGGGCACTATATGGGGGATTGTCTACTATGTGGGGCACTATATGGGGGCATTGTCTACTATGTGGGGCACTATATGGGGGGATTGGCTACTATGTGGGGCACTATATGGGGGCATTGTCTACTATGTTGGGCACTATATGGGGGCATTGTCTACACATTGTCTCACATTGTCTATGTGAGGCACTATATGGGGGGATTGGATACTATACAGGGCACTATAATTGGGATTGGATACTGTATAGGGCACTATTCAGTCAGCAGCATGTGGTGACTGTAGTGGAGTGGCTATGGAGGGTTGCTATGGGGGCGTGGCTATGGAGGGTCGCTATGGGGGCGTGGCTAGGGAGGGTCGCTATGGGGGCGTGGCTAGGGAGGGTCGCTATGCTTGCATCGTTTTAAAGTGGATCACTTTTCTCTTTTCTATTACAATGATTGCACTGTGTGAACAACAACATTCAAATTATCAGATTAAAACAGGAATTAGGTAAACGTATTGTTTATTTTTTTCCTCTTAAAATTTTTGGACCCCCCAGAAAAAAAATTGCTGCTCAGCTCAGAGGCTAAACACAGTGAAACCAAGTGAATATATATTACCCAACCCCAAACATGTCTTCTTCTAAGCCTGCAGTGAAGAGAAAGGTTGGTGATGAGCACAGACAATTTCAGGAAAAGTGGGAAGTGCAATATTTCTTTGTTGAGCACAGGAGCATCCCGACGTGTCTTATTTGCACAGAGAAAGTTGCAGTGCACAAAGAATACAATTTGACTGGGTTCACACTATGTATATTTCAGGCTGTATTTGGTCCTCATGTCAGGTCCTCATAGCAACCAAAACCAGGAGTGGATTGAAAACACAGAAAGGATCTGTTCACACAATGTTGAAATTGAGTGGATGGCCGCCATATAACAGTAAATAACGGCCATTATTTCAATACCACAGCCGTTGTTTTAAAATAACAGCAAATATTTGCCATTAAATGACGGCCATCCACTCAATTACAACATTATGTGAACAGAGCCTTTCTGTGTTTTCAATCCACTCCTGGTTTTGGTTGCTATACAGCCTCACAAATACAGCCTCAAATATACATAGTGTGAACCCAGCCTTAAACGTCATTACATAACTAGACGTGCTGAAGAGTATGAAAAATACCAGGGAGATGAGAGAGCAAAAAGGGTTGCTAATCTTAAAACAAATCTATTGAGGCAACAAAATTTATTTAAAAAAGCAACCAAAGAGAATGATGCAGCAGTGGAAGCTAGCTACCTGGTTAGTGAAATGATTGCTAAAGCAGGAAAGCCATTCAAAGAAGGTGAATTTGTAAAAAATTGCATATTACAGGCTGCAAGTATTGTCTGTCCAGAAAAGAAAAGTCAGTTTAGCAACATCAGCCTTTCTGCCAACACCGTAGCAGAGCGCATATCTGACCTGTCAAGTGACATTTATGATCAAATGTGTGAGAAAGCAAAATGTTTCAGTGTATACTCAGTCGCTCTTGATGAGACCACAGACATTACCGACACTGCCCAGCTTGCAAACTTGTTCGTGGTGTTGATGACAATTTTGAAGTCATAGAGGAGTTGCTCACAGTGATTGCAATGCATGGCCAGACCACCGCTCAGGAGATATTTCATCAGCTGTGTGATGCCATTGAGAATGCTGGTTTGCCTTGAAGGAGGTTTGTTGGAATAACAACTGATGGAGCGCCATCAATGACAGGGAGGAAAAATGGACTGGTGGCACTTGTTCAGAAAAAACTGGAAGAGGAAGGTGTGGAGGAGGCCATTGCTCTGCACTGCACTATCCATCAGCAGGCCCTTTGCAGCAAATGCCTGAAGTTTGACAATGTGATGTCTTTCGTTGTGAAATGCATCAACCAAATCAGATCTAGGGGCTTAAAGCATAGAAGGTTTCGTGCTTTTTTAGAGGAAATGGAGTCAGAATATGGGGATGTGCTCTACTTCACCGAGGTACGTTGGCTCAGCAGGGGAAACATGTTGAAGAGATTTTTTGAGTTGAAAGCAGATGTGAAAGCCTTCATGGAGAAAGATGGGGTTGCTGTTCCCTTGCTAAGTGATCCAAAATGGCTCATGGACTTAGCATTTTTGGTTGATATCACACATGAGCTTAATGTACTGAATAAGAAGTTACAAGGCCAGGGGCAACTTGTCAGTGCTGCCTATGACAACGTCAGAGCATTCTCTACAAAACTTATGCTATGGAAAACCCAGCTTTGCCATTTCCCAGCATGCAAGGAACTCATGGATGCAGGCACACCATTCAGTGGTGAGGAGTATGTGGATGTCATTTTGAAGCTACAGGAGGAATTTGATCACAGATTTGCAGACTTCAAGACGCACAGAGCGACATTTCAAATTTTTGCGGACCCCTTCTCCTTTGATGTGCAAGATGCCCCTCCTGTGCATCAAATGGAGCTCATTGACCTGCAGTGCAACTCTGAACTCAAAGCCAAGTTTAGGGAGGTGAGTGGAAAAGCAGACAAGCTCGGGCAATTTTTGAGGGAATTGCCCCTCAGCTTCCCTGAGCTTTCACAAATGTTCAAGCGAACCATGTGTCTTTTTGGGAGCACATATTGTGCGAAAAGCTCTTCTCTACCTTGAACTTTAATAAGTCCAAGTACAGGTCCAGACTTACTGATGAGCATCTTCAAGCCCTACTGAGGGTCTCAACTACTTCCTCCCTTAAGCCAAATGTGGCTCGGCTATGCCAGAGTAAGCGCTGCCAGGTCTCTGGCAGCAAGAAGTAGGCAGAAGAAGCCATGTTCAATGTTCCATTCAGAAGTTTATGTTCAAAGTTCTATTCATGTTCAGAAAGTTAAATGTTAAGGAACTGTCATTTGAATCTGAATAATAATAATTACATTTCTCTAGTCAGCAACTATATGTGGTTTTAACAGATGAAAAAATAAAAACATTTGATGACATTGGAATGTTTTTGTAAGAGCTTTTCTTGTGGAAACCCTGATGCAGCCCAGCCTCACCCAGACTCTACCTCCAGCGGCCCCCGGGTAAATTGAGTTTGAGACCCCTGGTCTAGAGCCTGAATATCACACAGGAACCTGTTCCAGTCCCCGACTCATCTGTCTGGCGGCCTCATTTTTAACATTGGATGAGAACTGATATGTACACCGCTATATCCTCTATAACAGGGATGGGGGACCTTTGGCCCTCCAGCTGTTTCAAAATTACAACTCCCATCATGTCAGGACAGCCAAAGCTTTACCTGTCCAGGCATGATAGGAATTGTAGTTTTGCAACAGCTGGAGGGCCGAAGGTTCCTCAACCCTGCTCTATAGGGTTGTCACCACTGCTCCTATGTGATACCAGACCTCACATAAAAAATATGTCATATTCAGATTAGCAGTATGGAGTATAGTAATGGGATAAAAACCACCAAAGCTCAGTCGTTTTGTGGTCAGACGTCTTTGGACATTTTGCAGCCTGCAATTTTCACATGTGGAAATCAATAACAAAAACATACTAAGCCCTCATACTGCTAAATAAACATCCAGCAAATTATCAAAATTTCATCTAACACTTTATACATGTAGCAAAAAAAAAACAACAAACAATAAAAACAAACAACATATGCATAAAAAATAATACCACCTAAGGCCAGGTTCGCACTACGTATAATTTCAGTGTCTCTGAAAATCATCCAAGGGGTTGTCCAGGCTTAGAAAAACATGGCTGCTTTTTTACAGAAACAACACCTCTCCTGTCCTTAGTTTGGTTGTGGTAGTGTAGCTCGGTTCCATTGAAGCGAATAAAGCTTAACTGTAATACCACACACAACCTGTGGCCAGGGGTGGCGCTGTTTTTCTATGAAAGTAGCTATTAAGCTATTATTTTTCTAATCCAAGATAACACCTTTAAGGGGGAACTACCAGCAGGTTAAACAAATCTAACCTGCTGATAGCCCCCTATTGCGCATGGGGCGCTCAGGAGGAAAGTATGTGTCTTACCTTCCTCCTCTGCGCTGTTCCCGTGTTGTTAGCAGTGTAATCCTCAGCCCTGAGCATTGTTAAGAGCACTGCCCTGCCCCATCGCACGAACCAACCTGTTCCTTCTAATGAAGGAGATGAGGGTGGGGCAGTGCTCCTAACGGTGCTCCGGGCTGTGGATTCAACTACTAACTGCATGGGAACTGTCCCGAGGAGAAAGATAAGAGACATACCTTCCTCCTCAGCGCAATATGAAAGGTTCCCTTTGATGGGAATGTGTCATCAATAATTGATGTTAAAAAGATGTTTTAGGAATCTTTGGTGGCTTTCATACAGTAATCCTGAAATCTTGCACTTTTCATTATGGCTTCTAGGCTTTAGATTTACCTGAGACTTCCTGCTTTGTCTGTGATCATAAGGAGGAGTCTGCTGGAAAGTGATCTGCACAGCATTACAGCGACATGTGACACCAGTAGATAGAGAAGACAATGGCAGCTTGGCCTCCCCCTCCCTGTGAAAATATCTTTCCACAGAGGTCAAGGAGGATGCTCACAAATGTGCCCAATTAAAGAAATTGGGCTTGCCATAAAGCATGCCACTAAATGCTGTTAAAACAGTTCTGGCAAGATGGCTGCCCTCTGTCTTATATATAAATTTAAAATGTACATAGAAGAAGAAAAATCCCTATGGGCATAGACACAATGAACATCTTCAGACTCTATTTTTTGTATCAGAAAAAAAGGGAAATTTTGGCAGCACATCTACGACTCTGTTCACACTGCAGTTTGCACGCTGCTTGTGGCTTAAGTACAGACAAAAAACAGTAGGTGCAACAGCAAACCACAGTTACAAGGGCTTACCGTATATACTCCTCCCAGTGTACACACAGCAAACACCTGCTCTGTAGATATTAAAAATTAAATTTATATATTTTTTTTAAAGTGAGGCTCTTAGCAAACTATTTGATCAGACTGTACCATGTCGCCACACCCCTTGCACCTGTGGGTTGCTGTTGCACCTTCTGTTTTTTGTCTGTACTTAAGCCACAAGCAGCGTGCGACCTGCAGTGTGAACAGAGTCATAGATGTGCTGCCAAATTTTCCCTTTTTTCTGTTGAATGTGGGGTGTGTGGCTATCTCCTGTTGGCATGCACTCCACCCATGTCCCAAGGGTGCTATAAGAGAGATCATTTGGCTCCTATCTGTCCACTTGTAGGCTTATTCAGCCCAGGAGAGGCCAAAGCTAGTGTGAAAATGCTAGAGTAGGGACCATGTCTCTGGGGACGCCTTAATGTGGTGACATGGTACACTCTGTTTGATCAAACAGTTTGCTAAGATCATCACTCTTAAAAAAAAAATAAAATTATATTTTAATTTTTAATATCTACAGAGCAGGTGTTTGCCGTGTGTACACTGGGAGGAGTATATACAGTAAGCCCTTGCACCTGTGGGTTGCTGTTGCACCTTCTGTTTTTTGTCTATTCTTTGTATCATCTTACAGTCATAGCTTAATTTCCCCTCTGGGGGGCGCTGTGTTGCGCTGCAGTTCATTTCTATTCATACAACCTGTTGTGTGAATTTGCAGTAGTTACACTTTTACAGAGCGAGGTACATTGTTAATCCAGAGAGGAGTTATCACCTGCTCCAGCCTCGCCTGTCAGATGATTAACGCCATTAAACTATCAAAGCCATAACTTTAGGTGAATGGAAATCAGCAGGCGGCCGCCTAAAAAGACAAAACAATTATGAGGGACTGTTGAGAAGAGATTATAAGACATGCGATAAAGCAGCGTGGATTGCCCAAACAGCTGAGCAAACAGGGGAGCAGATGGAAGTGGCACAGTAAGCAGGGAAAGGCTCACAATGTTTACTCGCTGACAGATAGAAAAATGACATGCAGCGAGTGGAAAGCTCACATGGAGAATACAATCTTGGCAAGCAAAGTGCAGGCAGATAAATATGTATTCTGCTGAAGAAACAGCTCGTGCTCTCAGCAAATAAAGCTCTAAGAAAATAAAATGTAGTTTATTGTTCAGGAACAGCGCCACCCTTGTCTGGTGGTCATGTCTGGTATTGCAGAGCAGTCTTATTTAATCAATGTAGCTAAGCTGCAACACCAGACACAACTGATGGGGAAGCTGAACACTGAGGTTATGTTCACACACGGTATGGACGCAAAAAAACAGCGGCCGTTGTCATGAAAATCAATGCAAAACATGGAAATAAATGACATGTTATTTATTTTCACAGCTGTAGGGAACATTACATTGTGTGAACCATGGTTGTTGTTTGCACTGATTTCAACGCAACACATTTTAAAATGAAAAGAATGTCTGTTGTTTTAATTGAAAACAACGGCCATTCTTTTCAGCAAAAAGACATTGTGTGAACATTTAGTCCAACCTGTAGATAACATCTTATGGAGCCGACATATTTGACAGACATATTTTCAGAAAAAGACTGAGATGGTCATCATCATTATAAAAGTTGTAATACAATATAAGAAATTTTGTAATATATCTTATCAGAGAAAAGTGTTTCTTCTTCCTCTTTATTTACTTTCCCTAACCTTTTCTTCTGTAAATTATTTCATTTCAACCTACTAATTATATGTAACCAAATTAGGGGACTGAGAGAAGAGAGTAAGGTCCCCTTCACCTGTCCCCAAGGACGTTTTTACTGTCAGGAAACACTGATCAGGAAGCCTTTCAGGAGATGTCAGTAAACCATTGGTGTTTGCTAACTGTAAAAATGGAGGGGGAAAAAAGCTAGGCTCACCTGCTCCAGGCTGCAGTGGTGCTCCCTCTGTCTTCCGGCTTTGCGAGCACATGAGTGACATCACTTGTGTGATCCAACTCAGGGAGTGGCAGGGGAGAGCGGCCCCTTCTGGCTGGAGGCACAATGCTGCCTCCAACTAAATGAGTGATTGACAAGGCCAAAAGCCAATGGCCCCCGACCCTGTAAAACACAGCTCCGCATTTAAATGTATGTGCTCCTGATTAGTAGCAGTACAGTTAAAGGGCCACTGTCAGCACCTGGTGGGACTTGCCCAGGTGCTGGTGCTGTCCCGGTCTGGCAGGCATCTGGTATTCCGGACATCCCCATAGGATACTATGGGGCATCCGTGCTGGAATTCTGGACAATAATAGGATATGTCGTGTATTGGTGGACATAAACAATCTACAGGAAAAATCCTGAAGGGTATCTGGAAATCTGGATAGATTATACATTTATAAATGTTTGTTGGTGTTAATATAAATTGGGAGGAAATTCCTCTTAAAGTATATTTGCATGAAAATAAACTTTTCATATGTCAAAGAAATGTCAAAAGTTTTTATGGGTCAGGGTCTGAGGGGTAAGAACCTGACCGATCAGGGGAATAAGGGGGGAGACGACTGCTCTGTGTTAGTGAGAAGAGATGTGCCCTCTAGACTTGCATTATGCATTCGTCTCTTCATGTGACACAGAGCTGAGAGAGGACCATGCTGAGCGCAACTTCTCCTGACTATTTCTTCCGATCAGTCACAGCCTGAATACTCGAACCCCAAACTATGAAAACTTTTGTCAAAAGTTTATTTTTATGACAGTGTTTCTTTAAAGGGGTATTCCACTCAAACATAACTTTTAATAGGTTGCTGTCCATGATGGTGAGACTAACAATTCCCTTCATACTTGTTATTATCTATTCAGTCTCCTTCCTCCAGTTCTGAGCTACTGCTTTCTGCTAAAAACACGAAAATATGTGTGTGAGCCTTTCTCTCCATCTCCCCCTCCTCTCCCCTCCCTTCTGATACGGCTGATGTAAACAAGTCCCTGGCAGGCTTTATTTGCAACATTGTAGCTTCTTTGTAATGCTGGGAGGGTTTATCTGAGTTAGGTTGCTAATGAACTCACAGCATTACAAAGAAGCTACAATGTTGCAGATAAAACTAGTCAGGAAACCTGTTTACATCAGAAGGGAGGGGGAGACAGAGAGAAAAGCTCAGACACATATTTTTGTGTCTTCAATAGAAAGCAGCAGCTCAGAACTGGGGGAAGGAGACTGAATAGATAATAACAAGTATGGAAGGAATTGTTAGTCTCACCATAAGTGGAATACCCCTTTAAGTAACTGCATGGCTCTGCTTTGTAATAGAGATGGGGGTTATTATAGCTCCTGGACACTGTAGATTAGATGATGAAGGGTACAGTAATGCAGTATCGTAGATATTCTCATTTGCATCATTTGCATGTTTCAGACCAGAATCAGCAGCTGATCTAAAAATGAGTGCTGCATGCTGGGTGATTCTGTAGAAACTGAAGCCTCCATATTATTCTTGCTGAGAATTAAATTAGTAAAAGCAATTAAATATCCGCAGGGATTAGTATTTTTATCATGCAAGAGTGGTTTCTGGAGTTTGCAGGTTTTTATTTTTAGAATATCAATAACGTTTAATTAAAGTTTAACTTCTTCGCGCTTATCTCCTGAACTCTGGCTCCGCTGCCGGAGATGCCGCGTTCCTCTAACAGTCTTCATTTTTATGCTAAATATATGTACAGCCTGTATTTATAATGCATAATGCAGCTAAAAACATTTGCTGTGAAAAACCCCTCGAGGTCAAATGGGAAAACCATGATGTGGAAACCTAATGAGGCAGTCATTGCTGGCGGCCCTGCACGTGTGGTTTCCAGGAATATTTCATGGATCTCTTTAGGAGAAAAAAAAAACACAAACAAAAAACACATTTGCTGAGAGCGGTATTCCCATCGGGACATGTATAAAATATAAGTGACTATGGAGAAGTTACATCCAGTAACACAAAAAGCAAAAAAAAAATAGCCAGCACTCCACTACCACTTGTTCACACTGTGCAGCTTGCACGCCGCCATGGCTAACATACAGACAAAAGTAGAAAAATGCTGCAGCAACCTGTAAGTGTCAGGACTCACTGCATATACTCCCTCCGTCGTTCACACAATAAAAACCTGTTGTAAAGATTAAAAGAAAAAAATAAAATCTTTAGGGTTTTTATTGCACGACGCCCGACACTTGCTTTTTTTTCTGTTTTTGTCAGTTACATCCAGTAACTCACAGGGGGCATTTTCTCTGAGTGAACCACAGGTGATGCTTTCTCTGATCAGAGTCCTTCACTTTTTCTTTCTCCTTGCCATCTGGCCTGGCTATCATATAGGCTTCTCCACCCATGACTCCTTTTCACAGAATCTGCCAGCAAAAATGTTGCTAGTGAACAAAATTGTTCAGCACATTATATAGGGAATTGAGAATATCTCTCAAATTAGGCTGGGTTTATACTACATTTTTTGCAATCTATTTTTTTCATCAAAAGACAGATGGAAAAACGGATGAAAAAAAATGGAGACAAAAATATATACTCTCTCTGTTGTATGCAATGAAAAGCTGTTCTAAAAATTAAAAGAAAAAAATTGGAGGGAGCATATGTGGGGAGTCCTGACACTTGCAGGTTGCTCCAGCATTTTTTCATAAAAAAAGGATCAAAACACATCAGTTTTTTAACATACACAAAAAAGTAGCTGACCTTGTTTTTGTGTACTTTAAAAAAAAAGGAAGTGTTTTGAGCCGTTTTTTTTTTTTTTTTTTTTTTAATAATGGAAGCCAATGGAAAAACAAATCAAAACAGATGCACACAAATGCATTAGTTTTTCATCTTTTTTTTTGCAAAAACATGAAAAAAACTTACTGTTTCCATACACTGCCTCAAATGCCACCAGAATGCCTTCTGTGATAACTGAATCTTTTTGGGCTACAGTTATTTCTCCAATTCACCAATTTTAGACTCTATGCAGATTTTTCACGTGGGGCCACATCATCTGTATATACTTTATTATGTATACAAAGCCTGCAGTAGGTCAATGTATTTCTGTACGTAGCAGCTGTCTTACTGCTACTGACTACTCAATGCTACACAACACAGGCAGGTACAGAGAAACAAGAAGATTCTCTATAGGAAGAAGATGTAAACTGTGCCAGAGAGAAATGCATTACATATGGCTGTGATCAGTACCATCTGTATGAACTTTTTCCACCCTTCATCTTACTTTCTGAGATTCCAGAAGCTTTAAAGATCACAGGAGAAAGTATTCTTTCTTGGAGGAGCTGCCTGGCCTACAATGATCTTGAGACTATATCAGGCCAGGTATTGTCTAAAGTGTGGTGCACAATGTAAGGGATCCTCTTATTCTTCACTAGTGACATTTACTAGGATTTGTAGTCACTGGTTGGCAGTGAGACGCAGCAACATAAACAGAACTGGAGATTGGTTAGATGAAGATGTGGATCAGAAACAAATCAATTAGGTGTGACAATCCAAAAGCGGCAACAGAAGACCAGGGGAGGAGCAGAGTTAAATGCAGCCAGTCTATATAGCCACATAACAGGCAGCGTTTGTATACAAACTGATACTCAGGCAAGGAGTGAGAGATCTATCTGGGGTTGAATGATCATTACAAAACTTTACTATCCAGGGGCTATCCTTAGAATAGCTCATCAATATCAACTATCCTAGTAGTGTTGGTTAATTTACTATTAATTGATAAACTTAAAATACCTGTGCCTACGCCTATGAAGATCTGCCTAATGCTGTTCGAGGGCACTGAGTGACACAATCTAAGGACACAGGCCCAACCTAGGAGGTGAAGCTAGCTGTTGGGGCGACCCCTAAGTAAGTCTACATGATTGCAGCAGAGTTCTTGGCTTTATTTGCTCTTACCTAACTGCTGACTTCTTGCTCTCAGTTATCATGGCTCTTAAGGGTAGCTTTCCACGTACCGACTCGCAGCGTTAATAACGCTCCGAGACGGCTAGGTCCTGGCAGATCACTTTCAATACATACACACAGCGGTCTGAACGACTGGTGCGTGTATGTAATTCTGCCGGCCGCTTAACCCCTTCAGCTGCCGCCTGGCTCCCGCTCTGTATACATTACCTGTCCTCGCTGCACGGGGTCCCGGCGTACTGCTCTCCCGCCCGGCCAATCAGTGGCTTCGGCAGGGCAACACACTGATTGGCCGAGCGGGAGAGCAGTACGCCACCTATAGGTATACGATAAGTCCTTAGTTGCCACCTACAGTTAATTCTCCACAGCTTGAATCCCCACCCTTGGGCCCTTGCCTCCTGGCCAGGCACTGGCAAATTCTTTCAGTAGGGACACTCTCTCTCTTGCTATTGACTAGAAGACTACTAGACTAGAACTAACTTACCCCATCTACTGTACCACACCATAAATAGGCTTTAGGGAGCTATCTTATTGGGGAAAAAACATCAAGAGACATCAGATCTAACCTCTGATAGGTTAGTGGAACTAAGGAGGGACTACTGTGAGGGATTGGTTCTCAGTCAACTTACAGACAGTGGCATACCACACAAAAATAAACAAACAAAAAAACATGCAATCAGTAGCGTAGGCAGTTAACTCATTAATAACCCCTCTGTCAGCTGTGCCATACAGTGCATAAAATATTGTGAGACATCTAGTGGTGGGAGTGCAGAATGCATCCTTCAGCCCAGAGCATTCACACTTAATAATACCGACCTACCTACATGCTAGACAGCAGTGGAACATCCGCTCTGAGACACTGCACTACTACAGGGATATCCACAAAACTCTAGAGTCTTTCTTTAAGGTAGGGTTTCAGAGAACCTAAGAAAATATCAATAGAGAAGTTTATGTAATGTCAGTAGGTCTAACTTTCTATGTCCTTTTGTTGCAGACTTCAACCAGTCTGACTTGCCATCCCATGTGTGAGTTACCGGTCAGTCATCAATGAGAGGTTCTATGCGACTTGTGAGTTAGTGTGGCCGTACTTCATTACGCTCGCTCCTCTGTCTTCTCCAGTTGGTACATAACCTTGCTAAAATTGACTATCAGTGAGATTCATTACAAATTGCTTCTTGCTGCTTCCAGAACATGGCAGAATGTCCCGCTCCCCCACACACTGAGTCAGTTTTTGTCCTGTCCCGGGAGACTGTGATCTGTCGCTGAATATTATTACGTCTCGCTTGCTCTGCATTTATAAATCACACTTATAGACGTAAACTTCCCTGTAAGTTGGTAAGAGTTCTGAACTCCAGGCGGTTTTTAGAGAGCGTTGATTAAACAGTAATGCTGGGTAAAGTTGTGATGAGTTGGGAAACGCAGAAAAGTTTACACTGAAAAGTTTGAGGTTGAAAATTTGTGTTGAAAATTTTATCAAGATCATTCATTTTTAATGCTGGCGGGCTGCAGTGAGACAGTAAATTAATGTATCTATGGGAATATATATTTTTGGTTCACCTTCTTGCTACTTGTATTTCTTTCATAGTCACAGAGGTTATAGTTTTGTAACAGATGGAGATCCGCAAGTTGGGGTCCATTGCCCTAGTCCCTAGACTCTTACCTTCTGGTATCTATACTCTATGGGGTATGTGCCATGTCACTTTTGGTATTCGCACTGTGCTCTACAGTCTAAGTTCTCAACCTCTGGTTCTCGTACCCAATGTGGTAGGCATTAGAGATGGAGATTAGCAACTGGAGCCTGCTCACATCTGATCTTAGCTGAAAATGTTGGATGCCGCCCCAGGAGTCTGGGAAAAGATAGATACAGCCTTAGGAATGTTTTCCCATAGGCAGGTTTTCCTGGACCCCCTAAGGCTGCATCCAACTTCTTCAGCCACCGGTATTAAAATGCAGAACGATCAGACTCCAGCATGCTTCAGTAGGCATTATGCCTTTAGGAGGTAAAACACTGTAGACCTTGGGTTCTGAACCTGTAATATCAGTTTCTGGGACCTGTGCATTTTAAGGTATTCACACTGTGTTCTAGAAGTTCTGGTATCTACATCTGGTATAGTATCTTATTTTATGTTGTGTTGGTTCTTAACCTCTAGCACCTGTATGGGTTTGTAGCCAATGGGTATGTCTGAATTCCTACAGATTGGAGCCGTATAATTTTTTTGTGACAAATCCAGGTTCTGTTTGGGGTTGGAGCATGGTTTGGTGCATGTATGGAGGCCTTGTGGTGAGGAGGACATCTGTGAAGGACACACTTACCCCTGCTGGTGTGATGATGTAGGAGCCATTGCATACGACAGTCGTCACACACACACATTTCCAGGAATGTCTCATCCAGATTGTAACACGTCCTTGTCTTTCCGGTCACCAGATTTATCGCTAATTCAGCATTTATGGGACCAGCTGGGAAACCAACTACAGCAACTTACGAATGTGTAGAATCTATAGGAATCTAGGGATTTAAGGCTTGAAGGTTCTGACCATGTAGTCTCACAAGCTGATTCTGTCTATGGGTGGGGTGTACCAGAGGGCATGTCGGGGACTGAAGTGGCCCAGGAGTAAAATTCAAGATTTTCTTCTACGTGTCACCAAAGTAGACACCATAATGATAGCCGACTATGCAATTCTATAATCTCACCAACATCTTCTCCTCCGCCTTGTACAAGATGCTCTTCTACTGAATTAACAGACAACTTGTTGTATCTACTTGGAAGAATTCATTAGTGTCCACAAAGTCTCCTTCTTGTCAATGACTTCATTGCTGATAACCGTTGGAGTAATTTAGAAACAGAGAAGAAAAGAGTGTCGAAAAGAAGGGTCACCCAATGGTCTTTGTTAGGTCCTTCCATCAGTCACAAGAATAGCAAGTGACCCGGCCTGTGATCTCTCCTACACACTATATTATGCAGAGGATAACGCTTAACTTATAATAATAGGTCTCGGGTAATTTATAAATGACATTTGCAAGTAATTACAGGATGAGTCTGTCCAGTCCATGCCGCTGAATCATTGATCGCTAGAATAAAGAAGACCTTAAAGACCTTAAATATTGAAGGGGGGTTTCCTAGATTGGTGCCCTATTCTTAGGCCTTCTCCTTACCAGAGGGCTGTGTAACTGGTGCACCACAACTTCCTTACTGCAGTACCATCTCAGACCTGGCAATGTGGTTACTGTGCCGGGTAATGGTGCGTCATGTCTATAGGTTGGGTGCACTTGACTTTCCAAGAATAGGTAAGCAGTGCACAGCTGAGATCTTCTGTCCCTTTACTATAGTGATTAATGGGGGGGTTCAGCAGCCAGACCCCAACCTATCACAAAATGACGTCACTATGACATTCAGGAGTACAATATTTAAATATTGGAGGTGTTTTTATAGATTGATGTCCTATTCTTAGGAAAGGTCTATAAAGTGTGAAGGGCCTACTCGTAACCAGAGGGCTGCGCAACTGGCACACCACAACCCCTTCACTGTAGTACCCTACCAATACCTCAACCAAATAATCTTTGGAGTTCTGTAGTACTGTAAATTATAGGCTAATTTACAGTACAGGAAGAGTACAGGATAATGTATGTTCACAGTGACTTCACCAGCAGAATAGTGAGTGCAGCTCTAGAATATAATCAGGGGCGGTCTTGGCATTTCTGGGGCCCCAAGCGAAGTTATGTCTGGGGCCCCCTCCTCGACACGCGTTCCAAAACAATAGACCGCTGTGTGTTTCCTCCAGTAGTATATACCCCTTGTGCGCTACCGCCAGTAATATATAATCCTTGTGTGCTGCCCCCAATAGTATATACCCCTTGTGTCCTGCCCCCAGTAGTATATACCCCTTGTTTGCTTCCCCCAGTAGTATATAGACCCCTGTGTGTTCCCCCAGTTATATATAGCCCCCCGTGTGCTCCCCCAGAAGTATATAGACCTCCTGTGTGCTGCCCCAGTTGTATATAGACCCCCTGTGTGTTGCCCCCAGTTGTATATACCCCCTGTGTGCACCCCAAGTATATAGGCCCCCTGTGTGCTCCCTCAGGGGTATTTAGCCCCCCTGTGTGCTCCCCCACTTGGATATAGACGTCCTGTGTGCTCCCCCACTTGGATATAGACCCCTGTATGCTCCTCCAGTAGTATATAAACCCCCTGTGTGGTTCCCCCAGTAGTATATAGACCCCCTGTGTGCCCCACCAGTATTATATAGACCCCTTGTGTTGCCCCAGTAGTATACAGACCCATGTGTGCTCCCCCAGTTATATATAGACCACCTGTGTGCCTCACAAGTAGTATATAGACCCCCTGCATGTTCCCCCAGTAGTATATAGATCCCCTGTGTGCCCCACCAGTAGTATATAGACCCCTGTGTGCTTCCCCAGTAGTATATAGCCCCCCTGTGTGCTCCCCCAGTAGTATATAGACCCCCTGTGTGCCCCACCAGTAGTATATAGACCCCATTCTGCTGCCCCAAGTAGTATATAGACCCCCTGTGTGCTGCCCCCAGTAGTATATAGACCCCTCTGTGAAGCCCCAGTAGTCTATAGCCCCCCTGTGTGCTCCCCATTTATATAGCCCCCCTGTGTGCTCCCCCTCCCATATAGTATATAACACAATAAAACAAACACTTATACTCACCTGGGTCCGGGCGTGTCCTCTTCTCTTCACTCTTGTGGCCACAGGAAGGGTTTTCCCTGAGATCACAAGAGGCCGCACTCCCCTTGTCCTGGCGCTGATGCTCCAGTGATGTCACTGGAGCGCTGGCACCACAAGGACAAAGCTGCCACTTGTGACCGCAGGGAAAACCCTTCCTGCGGCCACAAGAGTGACTGACAGGAAGGGGGCCAATGTCTCCCGCCCTGTCAGTGCTGCTGCATGTAACTATGAGTGCTCATTACGAGTGCTCATAGTTACAGTTCAGATGGCAGCAGCGAGCGGGGAAGCGGCCCTGTCCAGCGGTCTTGAGCACAAGAGCGGGGTGTGGGGGTCCCCCTGGATGTTGGGGGCAAGGTGCTTGGTGCCAAGAACCGCCACTGAGTATAATGCAGGATGTAACTCAGGATCAGTACAGGATAAGTAATGTAATGTATGTACACAGTTACCCCACTAGCAGAATAGTGACTGCAGCTCTGAAGTATAATACAGGATGTAACTCAGGATCAGTACAGGATAAGTTATGTAATGTATGTGTAGTGTCCCACTATGTGTTTTTTTTCTTTTCTTCTTACACCCTGGTAAAAATGTATCACTCTAGTGTCACAGGTTAGGACAGGAGGCTGCTGTTCCTTACTCCAACCACTAGATGTCACACCCTCACAGCACAGCTGCAGCTCACACTAGTTTTCAGCTACAATCACTCTCTGGTCTCTTTAGTCTGCACTTCCTTGAGTTAAGGCCTTCTGGTTTCACAGAGAGAAGAGAGCAGACCTGTTTTCACAAGCTAGTTACCCAACCATTATGGGTTGCTAGACAAGACCCCTAGGGAAACTGGAGACAAGGGAGACTTCAAACATGCCTATACCGAGGACATACTTGCTAGAACAGGACAGTCGGCCCCCTTAGAAAAAGGGACAGATTACTCAAGACTAGACCTGCAGTACAGCATGGTGCCAGCAAGCTGCTCTCTACTGACAAGATGCTCAGCTTTGTAGGAAGGATTCTACAAGCCAGCCCCACCCAGAGCAGGGACCTGGGACTCGTACTACCCCAGAGGACGGGTAACCCGACACTGTGGGCCAGAAGGCGGTTAGGAGAGATAACTAGAGTCATCCATACGTGAGTATGAGGATTTCTTCAAACACTTCTTCAACACTTCACCCCATCCCAGCAGTGTACCTAGTACATTAAGCAAGGGCTCTGCTATCCAGTCCCTATCGCCTGTTACTGTTTCTTCTATCAACTCACCTATCCACCTGTAGGAGTATTGTATTGATTATTTTGGACTTAGTACCGGAACACTGTTTGTGACCATTTTTAACCTTTTGATAAGTAAAGTTGGACTTTGTTTCAAGTGGGACTCTCTGTCATCTCTGCCACCGCACCTGCACCTATACTCCACACCTCACAACTGTCCTTACCAGGGTCCAGTTGCTGTGTGTCCAGGGGTGGGTGTTACCACTCCTGGCTACCGTGACAAGTAGCCTCCAAAACACCAGACCCACCAGCAGGCCCAACATTAGTACCAACAACGGAATATGTACACAGTGACTTCATTAACGGAATAGTGAGTTCAGCTCTGGAGTATAACTCTGGATCAGTACAAGATCAGTAATACCCAATGATGAATCTCATCGTTGTGTAGATTATTTCTAAAATATTTTTCTCAGAGGAAGTAAGCAAAAAAAACAAGCATAGAAAATTGTCCTGAAGCGTTTGTTTTTTCTATGATTTAATGTGAGTTTTTAAGTATTTAGCATTTTCATTAGCCGGGTTTTAGAGGACGTCATTTGTGTTCCTCTACATTTAGCATATAGTAACTTCCCGCCGAGCGATAATTGAACCTCTTTATGTAAAGAAAATATACATTACTATTTCATTTAAAATAATTTCAGCCTTGATATCTCTGTAAACATAATGGTAGATTTATGAGTGGTTCCATTTAGTCAACTACATAAATTGAAAAAAAAAAAATGTTTTTGTTTTTTTCTTAACTGATTGCTATATGCAAGCCCCATACCACTTTATCTGAAACTGAAACTACTATTTGAGGGAAAGTGGTTGATGTTTCCAAGTAACAGTAAGTGCACTTATTTACCAGAAGTTTCCGACGGGTCTCAGACTTTCTCCCTATGGCTATGTTCACACATAGTATTTCCATCAGTCTTTTGGTCAGTCTTTTTTCAACCAAAACCTGGAGTGGATCTGAAAGGATAAAATTATAATGGAAAGATTTGCACAGTTTACGTGCTTTGAACCCACTTCTGGTTTTGGTTAAAAAAGACTGACCAAAAGACTGACAGACATACTGGGGGAGATTTATCAAACATGGTGTAAAGTGAAACTGGCTCAGTTGCCCCTAGCAACCAATCAGATTCCACCTTTCATTTTCCAAAGAGTCTGTGAGGAATGAAAGGTGGAATCTGATTGGTTGCTAGGGGCAACTGAGCCAGTTTCACTTTACACCATGTTTGATAAATCTCCCCCACTATGTATAAACATAACCTCAGGCTGTGGGGCTCCAGTGCTTGTAAATGGCCCCCAATGTGTCACTATATAAATAACAGCAAGCCTACTGATACAAAAAACAAACAAACAATGGTCTTTAGCATAGTACATAAAAACCACTAGTAAGACTAGTAGAATATAGTGTACAAGAAAGATGTTATAGAGTTTGAGCAGGTTTTAAGAAATAAAAGGAAAGGATGAACTGACATACCTAAAATCAAAATTGGGGATATTTAGTCTAAAAATAATGTGGCTGAAGGGCGACTTAAAGGGGTACTCCAGAAATAAATTCTTTTACAATCAACTGGTGTACAGATTAGTAAATGACTTCAGTTTAAAAAATCTCAAGCCTTCCAGTACTTATCAGCTGCTGTATGTCCTGCAGGAAGTGGTGTATTCTTTCTAGTATGCCAAAGTGCATAGAAAACCTGCTGTGGACAGTTCCTGACATGGGCAGAGGTGGCAGCAGAAATCACTGTGTCAGACTGGAAAGAATACATCACTTCTTGCAGGGCATACAGCAGCTGATAAGTACTGGAAGGCTGGAGATTTTTAAATAGTATACCTACGTTTCGACCTAACTCAAGTCTTTATCAAGCATTTATAAAAACGTGTGTAGGTTTGAAACGTTGCATTGCTTTGTACTTGATCATGTGACTAAAACTTTCATTGATTAGCAGGACCTCTACATACTGTATATCTCTCTGACATGTCAAAAGTTGTTTTTTTTTGGGGTGACAGTGTCTCTTTAAGAGGTGACCATGAGCAGAGGCGACTGGATTCCATCGATAGCAGCAGGTGAGTAACAAATTTTCTTACTTTTTAAGCTCAGCCTAGCAACTGTTTAAAAATTAAAAAAAAATTCCTAACACTTTGAAGGTCGTAGGTTTTTTAAATTTACTGTTTATTTATTTTTCCAAAACATTTTTTCCCCGTACTTTTACAACATAATAATAATACCCTAATAAATACAACACACAATTCATAACCCTGCCCCCTCCCTGCTTCTGAGATCCGTTAATTATTGAAGAAAAAAACAACTCTTTAACACTAATTAACCCCAAGAACACTAATTAAAAGATCTTAACCCTTTAAAGGCTGTAGGTTATTTTGCTATTTTATTTATTTATTTATTTTATAATATGGGTCGCACTCTATCCATATAACATTGGACACCAGGGGAGATAGGTGACATTATTGTAATTGGAGCCGCTGACACCACCTGGTTAGGCGGATTGTAATTCCTCAGTGACCGACCTGACCCAGTTACAGGTTATAAAATCATGTGGCTGATCTCATAAGTCACATACATAATCTTGGCTATTTCATAAACATGCATATGAATTATTAATGCGGCCTCAGTTATCCTGTCCTATGTATGGTTGTGGCTGCAGCTCAAATTTTCCCATTATGTAAGGCAGTAATTATATGTTGCTGAGCCAGGGGTAAAGTTATGGGGGTGCAGAGATATCAGCTTCACCAGGACCATGGATCATGAATAAGTCCAGAATGTCCAGAGCAGGAGAAATTTCTTATGAGGATTTGTTACTGCTCTGGACAGTTCCTGACATGGACAGACGTGGCAGCAGAGAGCACTGTGTCAGATTGGAAAGAATACACCACTTCCTGCAGGACATACAGCAGCTGATAAGTACTGGAAGACTTGAGATTTTTTAAAAGAAGTAAGTTACAAATCTATATAACTTTCTGACACCAGTTGCCAAAGTTCATCTTTAACCTTTATCTTCCTTGCTGAACCTCAAATATCATCTGGAGGAAGTAACATATCCTAAAACCTTGCAGGATCAGTTGCTGAGCACAATGTGATGACATTTACCGTGGCTTTTATACACCAGGGGCAAGGTCAGCAGTATTCTTCTTCTCACAATCAGGATTTCAATGACAAGTGACACCTATGTTATAAAGTTGGAGGCAAATAACACATGAACACAACTCTGGGAATAGTTGATGATCATATGTTTCCTCTTTCCCCTCCCCTCATGACTTCTTCACAGGTCACAGAGCATGCCCACAACACTAACATAAAAGTCAGTAGTTCATTGTCTATCATACTCTTCTGAAGAGGCTTTTGATAAAAGGTGACACTTGGGGAAAAGAAGTACTTTTTGTTCCTGAAGCTTGTAGTCATCTTCACTCCTGGGTGGTGTACACCACAAAGTCATGGCAAGCACTAAAATGTTCCATGGCTCGTTACTAGAGTCAGGTAAAGAACCCCATTGAAATCAATGGGAGACTCAAGCATTTAACCTGGTGCCCCTGCTTGGCTGAGCGGAGGGTGCCTGGTTCACCTTTAAGTAACCTAATGCAGTTGCAAATTTTTGTATGTCTCATTCCTTGACTGAATGTGTAAACAAAATATACAAAAGTTTGAATGAAAAAATGCAAATGCATTAAATAGATTCCTGCAAGACTCATTAGAACTCCGGCAGTATGCAGTCCATTGTCGGCATATCGTGCAGTAAGGTTTTGCATTTTTTTGTTCTATTTTTTCTATATTTTGTTTACACATCCCTTTAAGGGACGAAATATACAAAAATTAGAACGAAAAAATGCAATATGTCACTCCAAGACGCATTAGAACTCCGGTGGTATGCCAACAATCGACTACCAAACAATCATTCAGCAGGCAGTTTTTGAAGGTGTATGGCCACCTTTACCCAATCACCACAAGGTGCTTGGTCGAGCTCGAAGGAGCAATGTGAGCATGCTTGCTCAACACCAGTCAGATTCTCTGCCCTGTGATGTGATCGTGAGGAGCAGACTGTTTGTTAGGAAAGCCCTCTATAGGCTTCAATGGTTGCCATAATAGATCTACACTTATACCCTTCTATAGGCAGCCTGTACTAGTTAATTGCTAATTAAAAAGATGAATGCAATATATGTGTATTGCATTGAGCCAAATAGGACAATTGCCTACACAAGTCTCCTAGAGGCACTACAAAAGTGTAAAAAAAATTAAGATAGTAAATTTTAGTAAAACATGACAAAAACTATATACCGCATTTTATAAGACGTATAAGACGATTTTTTAACCCCGAAAAATCTTCTCAGAAGTCAGGGGTCAACTTATACGCCCCATATGGTGGGGGGGCTCAAAAATGGCCGCATCCCCACCGTATGGGGCGACCACTTCAAAAAAACAAAAACAAACTGTTAATTCACCTGGGGCCCGTTCCAGCC
This sequence comes from Dendropsophus ebraccatus, assembly GCF_027789765.1. Taxonomy (NCBI): domain Eukaryota; kingdom Metazoa; phylum Chordata; class Amphibia; order Anura; family Hylidae; genus Dendropsophus; species Dendropsophus ebraccatus. The sequence continues at coordinate 171,884,794 of NC_091456.1, forward strand.
TCCACACGTCTTCTGTCCCCCGTTCCCGGCGCAGGCAGTGTGATGTACACTGACTGCGCCAGGGATCCCCGAAGCTCCCGGAGAGCTTTGGAAGAATGACAGAGGCTTTGGGTACTTTCAGAGCCCCCCGAAAGACTCTGTCATTCTTCCGAAGCTCTGCCGCCATCTCCGATGAGACGCTCGGCAGCTCGGGAGAGCTTCGGGGATCGCGGCGCAGTCAGTGTACGTCACACTGCCTGCGCTGCAAACGGGACAGGAAACGCTCGGAGGCCGGGAACGGGGCCCAGGGGAGTTAACTTTTTTTTTTTTTTCATTTAGCTGCAGCTAACCCCTGCCTGACCGTAGCAGGGGGTTAACATTTCCGGCGTATAAGGCGAACCCCTGACAATCTTCTTAAAAGTCAGGGATCGTCTTAAACCCCCAGTTGACTTATACGCCGGAAAATACGGTATTTATATTTGGTATTGTAATCATACTGATGTGAAGAATAAAGGAAACAGAGAAAAACATTTTTTTTTTATCCACAAAAAATACCCCTAAATTCTCTGCTTCTTTAAGAGGTTAAATGTAGCATTTGTCTTTTCTTGAATTCTTTTCCCCATTTCCTCTTTTCCATTTTACGCACGGCCTGCTCTGCATGGACATCTGCTCTGGTTTCTCCGTTAGTCTCCCAAAAGTTACTATTTGCGAGCCAAACAAATCCGCCAGTCCTTGGGATAATGCAGTTTATTTTAAACATGAGGCAGCGCGACTATAAAGAGAGAATTGGTACAAATTACACCTACTTTATGCCTTATGATCAAACAGGGCTTAATTTTTCACTTGAAAATGCTATACAGCCAACTACAAAAGCCCAGCATCTGCTCGGTGCCTGCCACAATGTAACTGTCAGCAGGTAGGAAATTTCTTTTAAACCCATTTAAATTATCTAGTAAACCCGAGACAACAGAATGATGCCGAAGCCTTTGATAAAATTTGATAAGATATTTAAACATGGAGATACAAAAGCGATGAAAGAGTGCCAGAAAGCGGCAGAGAACACAAAGTCGCTCCTCCAGCACAATGGATTTATGGGTAGATATAAAATTATAGTGTACGAGAAATAACAGCAATCTTCCTCCCATATTTACCAATCAGGACGTAATCTATCATTTTACCTCCTAAATAAATAAAAACGCAAATAGGATTTTTTTTCTCTAGGTTTTAAAGAGATGAGTAATGTGCTGTTAGCAAAATTTTAAGGCTATGTTCCCACTGCATATGAGTCCGGCCGTAGTGCGAACCGCGAATGTACGCACGTAGTTTTGAGTTCGCGTTCGCTTGAAAGTATATGATATACGGCCGCACAATGCACACTACGTATGAGCTTACGGCCGGATCATATACGGCGCTGTGAAAAATGAACAAGACCATTGTTTGAGGACGGAAATGTTCCAACTCACGGCCGTGGATTTCCATGCGGTCCCGTACGGAGTACTTATTTCAGCCAATTTGAACTTGATTTTTCGATCCAAAAGGTTCTGTGTGGTTTACGGGGATGAGCAAAGATTTCCAAGTAAATGACCTGTTTCAGATCGCTTCAAAACAAGCTAGGGAAGTATAACTGTACTACGGGCGTATGTTCGCGGTTCGTACGCATACGGCCGCATGTCGATTTTTCTTACGCCCGTAGTTCGAGCCGCACATGTACAGCAGCGTACGAAATGCGGTCGGACTCATACGCAGTGTGAACATAGCCTAAAGGTGTGTAACCCCTTAAAGGGGAAGTCTTGTGTATGTAGCTGCACTCTTATCCATTGGATACAACTGTGTAGAAATAAATTATGTGTTCATTCTTTTTTTTCTTTTTTTTTTTGCTTCTTATATTTAGTTATTTTTTAGGGGTTATTTTTAACTTCTTCGGAGAAAACCATATTGTATATCTGCTCTTACTGTCCCATTCTACACAGCAAAGCTAACAAATGAGTTAAGAAGATACTCGGTGGAAAAAAAAAAGTTTTGATTTGATAGAGATTTGTGGATTACTTCTATTTTAAAATCTCAAGTCCTCAAGTACTTATCAGCTGCTGTGTGTCCTGTGTAGAGCTTTCCAGTCTGACACAGTGCTCTCTGCTGCCACCTTTGTTCATGTCAGGAACTGTCCAGAGCAGGAGAGGTTTTCTATGGGGATTTGCTTTTTCTTTGGACAGTTCCTGACATGGACAGAGGTGGCAACAGAGAGCACTGTGTCAGGTTGGAAAGAATACACCACTTCCTGCAGGACATATAGAAGCTGATAAGTACTGGAAGACTTGAGATTTTTAAACAGAGGGAAGTTACTAATTTATATAACTTTCTGACATCAGTTAATTTGAAAGATTTTTTTTGCCAGAGTTCCCCTTTAAGGATTTCTTCTTCTCAATTTTTATTTATTTTTTTAGAAATCCAATCCACTAATATTGTTATTATAATGAGATATAATATATATAATGAGCAGCTGGCCAGTCTTGTGTAACTTTTTGCCAGAAACTTTTCTTCTCCATTCTCCTTCCTTTATGTAACTTGTTCAAAGCTGAACGTTTCTTCAAGGAAAAAAATCCAGATTTTTAAATACGGAACAATAGACGTGTGAAATAAAAAGAAGCCACGCTGAGCTTCCTTGATACATTGTTGCCATAATCTTAACATTAACATAATTGAAGAGGCGGCATCTTGCGGATGGCGCAGCAGCTGCTCGGCACAACTTAGTGTTTGATCATTTTCAAGGCTGATCCCACAAAGTAAGGTGATAGAGAAGCGACGCTAGTTTGCAGCCATTATGTTGGCATTAATGAATGCAGACGGCGCTCGCTCAGTCACGGACGCAGACTTTCATCATAAATAAAGTTTTTTTTGCTGTTTTTTTTTTTGGGAGACAATAAACTGAAGATAACCATAAATATCTTTTATTACGGTTATCATCGAGCGCGAGGCGGCAACAGCTTGGAAGTTACTGGTGTGATGGAAATGATATTTGTATAGTTGATTTGCCTGTTTTTATGTTTTCTCAGAAGCTCTCAGCAGGTACCGGGCTCCTGAAGGGTTTGGATGGGATAATTAGTATATAGAAGAAAATATAATGAAAAACAACAGATATGAGATGGATAGATATGAGATAGGTGTATAGTCACATGGCCGGTCCTGGCTATATGCAGCACAGGTTGGGGGCGCTTTGCACACTGCCCTCTGCCTGACACCCACCATTAACTATAGATTTGCTGTGGAAACAGAGTGCTAACTCCCACTCTTGCGTCTTAAGAGAAACAGATCACTGATCTCAGGGAGACCAGCCAAACGATAACACTGCCGGCTGCTAGTGAAAGCGCTCAATGCAGTGAAATCCTAGGTGCGTTGTCCTGTGTTTTGAGACTCTTTAATGAGGCTCCACGGACTCTTCTTTTGCATATTCATGTTTGGCAACATGGCAACAACGGCCGTACTTTTACGTTGTGTGAACATAGCCTAAACCTGAACAGGTCCCTAAAAAAATCAGATTTTGAAATTTTACAGAAAATTTGGAAAATTGCTGCTAACGTTTTAAGCTTCTTATTGTCTAAATAAATTGAAGGATAGTTTAATAAATGCTGCCAACATAAAGTAGACATATTGCTAATGCTATTTAATATATAATTTATGTGGCATAACCATTTTCTGTATAAGCAAAAAAGCTTCAAAGTTGGAAAAATGCAATTTTTCAAGATATTTTGGGTTTTTTCATAAAGATTCTTTGTAAGTATGGACTCCAATTTACCAGAAATGTGAAGTACAATAGGTCACGAGAAAACATTCTCAGAATCAGCTGGATAGGTAAAAGCATTCCCAAGTTATTAATGAACAAAGTGACACAGGTCATATTAATAAAATTTGTCTTGGTCCTTAAAGGGGTACTCCGGCCCTGCAGTATAATTTGTGTACGGCCGGGGAGGGGGTTGAAATAGAAGCCGGCGGCGACTTACCTCCCCAGTTCCAGCAGCGGCTCCTGGATCGCGCCACCCCGTCCCCCCGTCCTGGTCAGGGCTGCGGCATGAGACGTCTAAGGGCAGCTCTGCCATTCAGCGTCCGAGGCGGTACTCCGCTACGACTGCTAAATGGCTGAGCTGCCTTGAGACCTCAAGTGACGGGGGCACGGGGCGGCGCGATCTGGGAGCTGCCGCTGGTACCGGGGAGGTAAGTCGCCGCCAGCTTTTATTTCAACCCCCTCCCCGGCCGCACACAAAATATACTGCAGGGCCAGAGTACCCCTTTAAGGTCATTTCAGGCCCGGTGTATCAGGCCAGATTAACCCTCATCCAGATTATGTATCCGTGTATATTTTGGCCTAGGCCAGAGTATACCCCGGGGTATAAAATAGCCTAGGCCAGAGTATACCCCAGGGTATAAAATAGCCTAGGCCAAACTATACCCCTCCAGGCCAGAGTATACCCTGGGGTATAAAATAGCCTAGGCCAAACTATACCCCTCCAGACCAGAGTATACCCTGGGGTTTAAAATAGCCTAGGCAAAACTATACCCCTCCAGGCCAGAGTATACCACGGGGTATAAAATAGCCTAGGCCAAACTATACCCCTCCAGGCCAGAGTATACCCCGGGGTATAAAATGTCCTAGTGCGCAGATTCATTTTTTTTTTATCATACACAGCTGCTCCTTCTTGTTGGGAAATACAGTACAGTGCTTACATTGAACTGACAGTAGATGGCGCTGTCCCATCAGTGCATCATTTACTCAAAGTTTTTGAGCAGGAGGAGCTTTTTATGAGCTATGCCAAATTTTACGGTTGTTGCGCAATAGTCATCATTATACACAAGTGCCTTGATAAATCTTTCACAATTTATGCCTCAGGCTGGGCTCACACTGCATGTTTTGCAGTCCCTTTTTTTATCTTTCAAAACGGATCTGTTTTTTTTTTTTTTAATCCGTTTTTCAATTTTGGAAGTTAATGGTAAAACTGATTAAAACAGAGGCAAACAAACACTTCTTTTTTCATCCATTTGCACAAGATAAATCTAATGAAAACTAGTTAAAAGAAAGACCCCCATCCCTTCCCCCCTGTGCAAACATTGAAAAAAGTGCAGGCATTGGAAACTGATATAAAATAGCGCAAAACCCTTAATACGTCCTTAATACGTTCACAAAATCTCCTGATTTCATGGGGGTATAAAATGGCCTGAGGGGGTGCGAAATATACCAGGGATATGTATGTAGCCTAGGCCAATGTAACCCTGGGTATAGTCTGGGCTGGCAGTTTACTCCGGCCTGTTACACTGGGACTGTTGTCAGTTATACTATCTATCTATCTATCTATCTATCTATCTATCTATCTATCTATCTATCTATCTATCTCCTATCTATCTCCTATCTATCTATCTATCTATCTCTGTCTCCTATCTATCTGTCTCCTATCTATCTATCTCCTATCTATCTATCTATCTATCTATCTATCTATCTATCTATCTATCTATCTCCTATCTATCTATCTATCTTCTATCTATCTATCTATCTATCTATCTATCTATCTATCTCCTACCTATCTATCTATCTATCTATCTATCTATCTATCTATCTATCTATTATCTATCTATCTATCTATCTATCTATCTATCTATCTCCTATCTATCTATCTATCTATCTCTGTCTCCTATCTATCTGTCTCCTATCTATCTATCTATCTATCTCCTATCTATCTATCTATCTATCTATCTATCTATCTATCTATCTATCTATCTATCTCCTATCTATCTATCTCCTATCTATCTATCTATCTATCTATCTCCTATCTATCTATCTATCTATCTATCTATCTATCTATCTATCTCCTATCTATCTATCTATCTATCTATCTATCTATCTATCTCCTATCTATCTATCTATCTATCTATCTATCTATCTATCTCCTATCTATCTATCTATCTATCTATCTATCTATCTATTATCTATCTATCTATCTATCTATCTATCTATCTATCTATCTATCTATCCATCCATCTATCTATCTATCTATCTATCTATCTATCTATCTATCTATCTATCTTCTATCTATCTATCTATCTATCTATCTCCTATCTATCTATCTATCTATCTATCTATCTATCTATCTATCTATCTATCTATCTATCTATCTTTGCTGAGTGTGAATTACACCTACCAATGATCTACTATCTGATTGGTTGCCTGGTTTCTTCCCAGCACAATGCAAGCCTTTATGACATCACAAAGAAATATCAACAGCACGCTATGACATCATACAGGGGATATAAGGTGCTGAGGAGCTCAGAATTCCTCAGAGTTGGAGTAGGAGTTGAGCTGTAAGTATGCCTGTCTCCTCCTCCCCCATATTTCTTCTTATTGTCCCCATCTTCCCCCTCTCTGCCCCCGCCTTATGCTGAGATCCATGCGCCCCCAATCCTGGTGTCCCCCAAATCTAAACCAATGGAAAACTTACATTTGTTGGTGATCCGGTAGATCCCTAGAATAAGGTTTGCTGTCTCTTTTTCAGATCATTGTGTTCTCGTGTTCTTTTGGATCAGAGATCGCTATGTTGGCTATGAAGGTAAGAGCCTGTTCACACTGTGTATCCACTTCATAACAACCAACAGCTCCATAATAACTGAACACAGCTACATAACAGCCAATCACAGCTCCATAACAACCAATCACAGCTCCATAATAACCAATCACAGCTCCATAATAACCAATCACAGCTCCATAACAACCAATCACAGATCTATATAAACCTATCACAGATTCATACCAACCAATCACAGCTCCATAGTAACCAATCACAGCTCCATAATAACCAGCACAGCTCTATAACAATGTGAGAAGTGAAAGCTGAGCTGTGATTGGTTGCTATGGGCAACAAGTCTCCTTAATATAATACAGCACCATAAATCTGCCCCAAGGTACCTGCTGTGTGTCTCTGGTGCTGCCCCCAGGTGGTCTCCCTGTATTTTTGCACTCTGTCATATATGTGTATCATGGTATAAGTGTCTCTCTCTCTCTCTCTCTCTCTCTCTCTCTCTCTTTATATATATATATATATATACATACATACATACATGTACACAATACAATGATATAGAGGGGTATACACATATAAAATAGATATCTCCTCAATGCATCAAATGATACCTGTCTATATACATTAGTCCTCTATTTCATTATATATATCATAAACGTATACTTCCCTATATCACTATATACTTCCCTATATAGTATAGGTATATATATATATATATATATATATATATATATATATATATATATATATATATATATTTATATATATATATACAGTCTATGAGTATAACTTGATGTAAAGGACTATATTTATTTTATATCATCACTGAATATCCCAATAGTCAATTAAAAATACCTTTTATTGTTTCACTTAAAATACCAAACACATTATTTCACTGCCATCATGCCATCACCTTTGCACTCTGTGCCACCAGTTTTTCACAAGAGAGTCTATTTGGGCGCTATTCAGACCTTATAGCGTTTTTTCACAGGTTATTGGCACCCAAATCTTCCAGATTTGAAAAATGCTATAAGGTCTGAATAGCGCCCAAATAGACTCTGGTGGCACAGAGTGCAAAGGTGATGGCTGTGAACTAATGTGTTTGGTATTTTAAGTGTTGTAGCAAGAAAACTGTATGACTACACTTCATAGGTGCAGAAGGGTTTATTACAAAAATATATATTGTGACAGACACAAGTACAAACATACACAAATATATATACAAGATGACCTACAATTCCCCTACCTATGCTAATAAGGGTGCTCCCTGGTGTGGGCGTCCCCAAATTCCAGGTGCAGAGAAACTATCCCTGCACTATAGCAGTTAAATATATACAAATTCATGCGATATATGTCTCACATGTGCCAACATGTTAAGTCGATAGCAGTGGTAAGTGGCACGTAGTCCAAATAGCATATGTTAGTGCAATGATATGTTCTGGCAGAGGCAGGAGTAGATAACTGATATAATGCACTGAATGGCATCTATGGCTCTCGTTGCTTAGCCAATCTATGCCTCTTCATACATGATTATATCAGACATAGCTGTCATAGGTAGATACAGACAACAGACGTCACACTTCTTCCAACGCGTTTTCCCCTGCTGTTACAAGTTAGGCGGGTTCATCAGGGAAATGTGTGGGTCACGTGTAAGGGTGTCAGTATTGCTTGATAGGTCGTCAGAGTGGATATCTTGACAGTAGAGGTGTTATTTCTCACAGAAAATATCTAGTCAGTCGAGCCTTGAAGCCTACGAGGATGGAGGGTATTCCAGAGACTTGTGACAGTGTGTAGTGGGGTACACTGATGATGGTATATGTCGGTGTCCGGGATATCTGGATTGCCGTAATGGAGTCTAGGTAATGGTTCCCCGGGGGTCCGGGGTGAGCCAGAGAACGCCCGTTACGATAGCCGTTAAGTGTTTATGGCATGAGAAGATCAATGTCCCAAATGAATTTGTGATATCGGCGTCCATGGTAGCTGGCTTGTCATCTAGTGCATGTCCATGATGCGGAAGCAGGGGAATTGTAGATCATCTTGTATATATATTTGTGTATGTTTGTACTTGTGTCTGTCACAATATATATTTTTGTAATAAACCCTTCTGCATCTATAAAGTGTAGTCATACAGTGTTTCTTGCTACAATACTCACTGAATGGAAATAATACTGTAGACATTTACCATTACAGCATCAATCATAGTCTGACCAACCACTTACATTTTTCTGGTATTTTAAGTGAAACAATAAAAGGTATTTTTTTAATTGACTATTGGAATAATCAGTGATTTAATATATATATAAGAGATATCTCCAGATGGCAGGTTGGTAGTGGGGCTTGTCAATCCCTTCCTAGCCAGTCCAGGTTTTCTTGTCTGGCCCAAGTCAGCCCAGGTGCTGGAGGCCGCTCATCCTTGGGCTCATAAGAGGAGGTTGGAGGAGGCCGCCCATCCTTGGGCTCATAAGAGGAGGCAGGAGAAGGCTGCCCATCCCTGGGCTCATAAGAGGAGGAGGCCGCCCATCCCTGGGCTCATAAGAGGAGGCAGGAGGAGGCCGCCCATCCCTGGGCTCATAAGAGGAGGCAGGAGGAGGCCGCCCATCCCTAGGCTCATAAGAGGAGGCAGGAGGAGGCCGCCCATCCCCGGGCTCATAAGAGGAGGCAGGAGAAGGCCGCCCATCCCTGGGCTTATAAGAGGAGGCAGGAGGAGGCCGCCCATCCCTGGGCTCATAAGAGGAGGAGGCCGCCCATCCCTGGGCTCATAAGAGGAGGAGGCCGCCCATCCCTGGGCTCATAAGAGGAGGAGGCCGCCCATCCCTGGGCTCATAAGAGGAGGCCGCCCATCCCTGGGCTCATAAGAGGAGGCAGGAGGAGGCCGCCCATCCCTGGGCTCATAAGAGGAGGCAGGAGAAGGCTGCCCATCCCTGGGCTTATAAGAGGAGGCAGGAGGAGGCCGCCCATCCCATGGCTCATAAGAGGAGGAGGCCGCTCTTCCCTGGGCTCATAAGAGGAGACAGGAGAAGGCCGCCCATCCCTGGGCTCATAAGAGGAGGCACATAGTGTTCAGCAGGAGCTGTGTGAGGGGGTCTCTCCTGAGAGTGGAGACCCTGAGCTGTACTGTACTGTGTAAGGTAAAATCCTGTGTTATTGTATGGGGTGATAGCAGATAGCCAGCCACCTGTATAGTTAGGAACTTCTGGTAGACAAAGTAGAAAGCACGTCCAAGTGAAATGCAATCTTTAATATCACACCAGATGGGCAATGTTTTTGCTCTCTTGGCCTTTTCCAAGCAGTGACTGAGATAGTTGAAACATTGCGCACCTCTAGGGATAGTAAAGATTGCATTTTATTTGTACAATGACTCCTGTGCTCACTCACTGCACCCTCTGCTTTATCCTTACAGTCTGTAGAGAGCGTCTTGCTGTGTAAGTATCGCCATCCCTGTCACACCTTATATCCTCTCTGCAATCCACCCTGCCATCTTCTACCCCACTGCCATCCACCCTGTCACCCCCTTCCATCCACCCTGTCACACCCTTCCATCCACCCTGTCACCCCCTTCCATCCCCCCCCACAACCCCTTCCATCCACCCTGCCATCCCCCCTTGACTCCTTTCCACAATCCCCACCAATGTGGTGGAATGATTGGGTGTTTTTACCTATTTTTAATATCTTAGTAAATCTCATCTTTCTTTCTTTTTTTTTTTTTTTTTTTTTTTTAGCTCTGGATATAGAACCCTGGTAAGTAACTCTTTATTCTGATTGCAGAGGTGTAGCTAGGCTCTCCTGCATCCGGGGCAAAGATTTAATTTGGTGCCCCCCCATGTTGTCCCTGTGTGTGTGTGTGTGTGTGTAAGTATGTATGTATATGTATATATATATATATATATATATATATATATATATATATATATATATATAAAATTATTATTATTTTTTTTTAAGTTGTATTATAAAGTAATATAATTTCAGAAATGCAGTGTATTCGCAAACAACAAGCTTCTCTGGAGTAACCCTTTAACCTCTACTCCCCATAACAGCAGCTATGGGTGATGCAGCTATTGTTACCCATGCATATGTGTTAATTGCTTTGTTTTATTACATTATGTTATGAGGATAGGGATAGCTTACATGCCGAGTAGGGTTTATGGAGGCCGGGGAGGTCAGACAATCTAAGCAGGCGGATGGGTAAGGGGGTCCAGGAACGAGAGAGGGAGACTGCAGACAGGCTGAACAGCAGCGGGAAATGAACTGGTGTGACCTTTCAACCTCTTCACCTCAGGCATCACTACTATCTGGGACTTAGGGGAGGACTCAGGGTATGTGCACACTGAGCAATTCTCAAGGAATTGTAGCTAAAAGTTTTCAGGCAGAATTCAAGCAGAATTTAAACCCCCATTGACTTCTATAGGATTCCTCTAGCAGATCTACAGCAGAAAATTCTGCTTGGAAATTCTGCAGTGTGAACAACAGAGCAGAAAACCCATTGAACACAATGGGACTTTGCTCTGTACATATTTTACGGGAGGAATTTCAAGCTGAATTTCAAGCTGAATTCTTCGCCTTTTCCTCAGTGTGCACATAGCCTTAGGGCCCTTGCACACTGAGCAATTCTCGAGGAATTGTAGCTGAAAGTTTTCAGGCAGAATTCAAGCAGAATTTAAGCCCCCCATTGACTACTATAGGATTCCTCTAGCAGATCTACAGCAGAAAATTCTGCTCGGAAATTCTGCAGTGGGAACAGCAGAGCAGAAAACCCATTGAACACAATGGGACTTTGCTCTGCACATTTTTTACGGGAGGAATTTCAAGCTGAATTTTGAGCTGAATTTCAAGCTGAATTCCTCGCCTTTTCCTCAGTGTGCACATACCCTTAAGGAGAGAGACCTAAAGGGTGGGGCCAGACTATTTCAATTCCTGGACAGACTAACTTGCTCCCTGCCATTTCTCCCAGAATGCCGGGAAAAGATGGATACAATCATGGAAAACTTCTCCCAGTTTCCCAGGATTGGATGCAGCTTTTCCCCGGCACCTGGGGTGGAGAGGCAGGGGATGGAGCAGCGTTAAAAGCAGGTGGCTTGATGAGCGGAGCACTAATCAACAAAGTGCTTTGCTTTGTTAAGATGAGCAATTTGCTCATCTCTACTGGCAGCACTAGTGTGGCATTCACTATATAGGATAAATAATGTCATATTTACTGTGTACCTGGAATGTTTTTATGAAGAATGATTATCAGGCAGCAGTGAGATAAAATCATCATTTTCTGAAGTACTTCCATTTTTTCCATTTAAAATTTGGTGCCTAAGTAACTTAACAGAGGCACAGTCATCTCCGCTCCCTGCTGGCTGTACATGTGGAGGGGCCATTGTCTCTGCTCCCTGCTGGCTGTACCTATGGAGGCACCGTAATATATACAAAAAATGTGAAGGTGTCCGGAGGTGTGGAGGGTGCACATAAGCATTTCAAAGTGCGTAATTATTCTGTTGAACTGCCCTATGGAGGCACCGTCATCTCCGCTCCCTGCTGGCTGTACATGTGGAGGGGCCATTGTCTCCGCTCTCTGCTGTTTGTACCTATGGAGGCGCCGTTGTCTTCGCTCCCCGCTGTCTGTAGCTGGGGAGGCGCCGTTGTCTCTGCTCCCTGCTGTCTGTACCTATGGAGGGGCCATTGTCTCTGCTCTCTGCTGTCTGTACCTGGGGAGGCACCGTAGTCTCCACTTCTTGCTGTTTCTATGGTGCCATCTCCTAATCACCAAATTCAAAACAGAAATAATTTAGAAAAGTGACTCTTGTATCCATTGCTGCCTTATGGTGCATTATAGATTGGCATCAGGAAACTTGGCTCTCCAGCTAAAGCTTTGGCTGTCCGGGCATGATGGGAGTTGTAGTTGTGCAACAGCTGGAGAGCCACGGTTCCCTGCCCCTGCAGCTAATAGGTGAGGTTTATATAAATGTGATATATATTTGGATATGGCAGTTATTAAGGGGTTAAATATAGAATAAAGTACAACTAGACCCCTAAATAGATGCTGTGTGTGTGTCCCCCATCCCAGACTGGTGTCACCCTGTACCCTCCTGCCCCCTTCCCGACTGGCCACCTTTAACCCCCTTCCCTAGACTGTTTCTTCCTCCTCCATAGTGCACAGGACTTGCAGTACAGGACCTGCGGTGACATCATAGTCACATGTCAAGGTCCTTCACCATCTACAGCACTGTACCGTCTCCTGGCTGCTATTTAGCCCTGATTTAAGACAAAATTAAGACAAAATTGTGGTAACGCAGCGATTTTGCGCAAATCATAGCTAAAGAGGCAGACAGTGCAGTAATGAAAATACCTCTGTTGATCAACTAAAAATCCTTCCCTGTCTCCCCACACTGACTGAGGGCAGGACTGCCTCCAGGCTGCCTCATCTACTGCCATCCTGCTCTGTCCTGGCCCCCTCCCCCCCGTGTCTCTGCACCCGTGGCAGCTGCCCCCCTGCTGATTGTATGGTCTGGTGACACCATTGGTACCCCAGAGTTTTAGGGTGGGTTCACACTACAGAATTCTCGCAGATAAATTCCGCCGAATTCCGTTGCTAGAACGGGCTTACGGCCGCGCGCCTTTTTGCCAACTCCATAGACACCATTCTATGGGCCGGCTGATTCTGCTATCCGGCGAAATAATTGACATGTCAATTATTTCGGCGGAATCCACCTATGCGTAGAATGGTGACTATGGCACGGGCGGAGAGGCGCGGCCCTGAGCGTGTACAGGCAACAGAATTCCGCGGAACTTATCTGCGAGAATTCCGTAGTCTGAACCCACCCTCAAAGAGCACAGATTTCAGGATGGCTCCAATATGCGGCTGCTATAAGATTTCCTGTTCTCATTCTCTTCTTTCCTCTAACAGGATTGAAAAATATGTTGATTTTGATGACGGACCGAATGAGATGTGAGTATTATACCCCCCTTGCTGCCATGTTGACTTCACAATTCTTTGCCTCATAAGGCTGGGTTCACACTGAGGAATAGGTGAAGAATTGAAGAGGAATCTGCTCATTCTACAATTCCTCAAGAGTTGCACAGTGTGAACCCAGCCTTGGGTATGTGCACACTGAGGAATTCTCGAGAAATTGTAGAGGAAAGATTTCTGCTTGAAATTCCTATTCAGCTCTGGCAGAATAGGAGCAGAATTTGAGCAAAATTCAATTGGAATTTAAGCAGAATTTAAGCCCCCATAGACTTCTATAGGATTCCTCTAGCAGAATCTGCCCAAAGAATTGACATGTCAATTTTTTGAGCAGAAAGCGGATCTGAGGCAGAAAATTCTGCTCTGAATTTCTGCAGTGTGAACAACAGAATGGAAATTCCATTGAACACAATGGGACATTGCTCTGTTCATATTTTCCGGGAGGAATTTCAAGCTGAAATAAGAGCGGATTCCTCTTCAATTCCTCACCTAATTCCTCACCTTTTCCTCAGTGTGCACATAGCCTTAAATTAGGATCCAGGAGCCCCTGCTCCTACATAGATCATCACCAGTACAGTAACTAGAGGCCATGGAGGTTATGTGATGATGCTGTGCATGGACACTTATGCTCTTTATACTCCATGGTCTGGGCGCTTTGCATCTAGCTCAGGAGTGTACAGCCAGGTCAGAATTGGCCATAGATTTCAGAAGAGATGATGGCCGATATGTGAGAAATTCCTGAAACCAATATGTAGAGTTTTGTGCATCAGTAGTTGTGGAAGACTTGTCAGCATGTTCCTTCTTGTTCTTTCTGCAGATGGATCTCCGAGGTGCAGTCAGCCCCACATGTCTTCAGGTATGGTGGAGTCTTCCTTGTAGAAGAGAAAAAATTTCCAAACACCAAAATTGCATGTTTCTTGTAGATTCAATTTATTGTCTGTTCTAACCACAGTTCTGTTTTCTACTAGTGATGGACTCTTTGAGAAGAATCTCTGGACCCCTTGTCTGCGTCCGATCGATGAGTAAGACCCCTCACTTTTCGTTCAGTGATCACGCAGTGCAGTCCCCTTACATCGACACTAGAGACTCCTGGAATGGGTTTCTAAAAGGTTTTCCAGTGCTGTAGAATGCACGTTAGAGAGCACAGATTTTAGGATTACTCCGTTATGCGGCTGCTATAGGATTTCCTGTTCTCATTCTCTTCTTTTCTCTAACAGGATTGAGGAATATGTGGATTTTGATGATGGACCGGACGACAAGTGAGTATTATACACCCCTTGCTGCAATGTTGACTTCACAATTCTTTGCCTCATAAGGCTGGGTTCACACTGAGAAATAGGTTAGGAATTGAAGAGGAATCCGCTCTTCTGCCAGAGCTAAATAAGCAGGGAATTTCAAGCAGAAAACTTTCCTCTACAATTCCTCAAGAATTTCTCAGTGTGAACCCAGCCTAAGGGCCAGTTCACACTAAGCAAGATCGTCAGAATTCCGCGGCGGAATCCTGCCGCGCTCAGTGTGCTGTTGAAAGTGAATGAGAGGGGGCGCGCTCATCCGCTGCTACCGCTCTCCGCTTAAACAACTAACATGTTCATTCTTTGAGCGGACAGGAAGCGGACAAGCGCGCGCTCTCCCATTCACTCAAAATGGACACTAAGCATGGCGGGATTCATGGGAGCTCTGCCGTGGAATTGCGCCATGTTTGCTCAGTGTGAACTGGCAATAATAAGGGTATGTACACACTGAGGAATTCTCGAGGAATTGTAGAGGAAAGTTTTCTGTTTGAAATTCCTCGCCTATTTAGCTCTGGCAGAATAGGAGCAGAATTTGAGCAGAATTCAAGCAGAATGAAAGCAGAATTTAAGCCCTCGTTGACTTCTATAGGATTCCTCTAGCAGAATCTGCCCAAAGAATTGACATGTCAATTCTTTGGGCAGAAGGCGGATCTGAAGGTATGTGCACACTGAGGAAAAGGCGAGGAATTCAGCTTGAATTCCTCCTGTAAAATATGTACAGAGCAAAGTCCCATTGTGTTTAATGGGTTTTCTGCTCTGTTGTTACTGCAGAATTTTCTGCTGTAGATCTGTTAGAGGAATCCTATAGAGGTCAATGGGGGGCTTAAATTCTGCTTGAATTCTGCCTCAAAACTTTTTGCTTCAATTCCTTGAGATTTGCTCAGTGTGCACATACCCTGAAAATTCTGCTCTGAAATTCTGCAGTGTGAACAGAACGGAAATTCCATTGAACACAATGGGACATTGCTCTGTTCATATTTTCCGGCAGTAATTTCAAGCTGAAATAAGAGCGGATTCCTCTTCAAGGGTATGTGCACACTGAGCAATTCTAGCGGAATTCTGCCCGAATTCCGCCATAAAAAGCGGGCGGAATCCGCGTGGAATTCCGCCCGTGTAAATGCAACATTGCTCCTTCCATAGAGAACAATGGGATTTCCGACTGCCCGTGCACACAGAGTAAATTTCTGTCTGGAATTCCCCGCAGAATCCGCATTCCGCCCAAAGAATGTACATGGTAATTCTTTGGGCGGATTCCGCCAGAGGAATCCTATAAGTCAATGGGGTTTGAATTCTGCTGGTAATTCCGCTTGCATTCCGCGTGGATTCCGCTCAAATTCCGCCCAAATTCCGCTCAAATTCTTCCAGAGCAGAATAGGCGAGGAATTTCAAGCAGAAATCTTTCAGCTGCAATTCCTCGAGAATTGCTCAGTGTGCATATACCTCAATTCTTTACCGAATTCCTCACCTTTTCCTCAGTGTGCACATACCCTAATTTAGAATCCAGGAGCCCCTGATCCTGCATAGATGATCACCACAGAAGCTCCAGTACAGTAACTACAGGCCATGGAGGTTGTGATTCTGTGCATAGACACTTATGCCCTTTATACTCCATGGTCTGGGTGCTTTGCATCTAGCTCAGGAGTGTACAGCCAGATCAGAAGTGGCCATCTATTTCAGAAGAGATGATGGCCGATATGCGAGAAATTCCTGAAACCAATATGTAGAGTTGTGTGCATTACTAGTTGTGTAAGACTTGTCAGCATGTTTCTTTTTATTCTTTCTGCAGATGGATCTCCGAGGTGCAGTCAGCCCCACATATGTTCAGGTATGGTGATTCCTCTTGTAGAAGAGGAAAAAATTTCCAAACACCAACATTGCATGTTTCTTGTAGATTCCATTTATTTCCTAACCACAGTTCTGTTCTCTACTAGGGATGGACTCTTTCAGAAAAATCTCTGGGCCCCTCGTCTGCGTCCTATCGAGTAAGACCCCACACATTTCGTTCAGTGATCACATAGTGCAGTCACTTTACATTGACGCTAGAGACCCCTGGAATGGGTTTCCAAAAGGTTCTCTAGTGCTGTGGAATGCACACGTCATTCCATTCATTTAGGGGACCCCATTCTCCTGACCAGTGGGGGTCTCAGAGGTCGGACAATACCCCCAAAAGCCCCCCCCCCCCCCCCCCCCCCCGCCAAGTCTAATCGCCCATTCTGTGTATCAGGGATAACTTTGAATCCTGGAATAACCCTCATTGAGTATAATGTGGTAAATGTACAGAGTCCTAATGTCTTCCCGTCTTTATATAGAGATAGATTATAAAATATCTTTTGTGTACAATAGGGAGGAATCACTAAAAGAGCTGTACAGTGATATGGTAAAAGAGCAGAAGATAAAGCGTAAAGCTGAAAAGAAGAGGAGGAGGGAGAGGAGGCTGGCCAGGTAAGTGGATAGGAATACCTTAATGTACAGAGACATTATCGCTCACACCTCACTGCCCCCTCACATTAATATAAAACAGGGATGGGGAACCTTTGTCCCCCCAGCTGTTGCAAAACTACATTTCCCATCATGCCTGGACAGCCAAAGCTTTAGCTTTGGCTGTCCAGGCATGATGGGAAATGTAGTTTTGCAACAGCTGGAGGGCTGAAGGTTCCCCATCCCTGATATAAAACACACTGCACACACAGGCGCCATCCAGTGGTGCCAGTCATGGGGCAATGCCACCAGGGTGTGCGAGTATAGGATTCATTAGAGCAGTGCTCCCCTACCTGTGACTCCCCAGCTGCTGCAAAACTACGATTCAATCATGTCATGATGGCTAGAAATAGTGTCACAGCTGGAGAGTCTCAGGTAGGGGAATACAATGAACTGGAGGTTGTCGGGGCATGGTGAGTTGTAGTAACAGCTGTAGAGCCACAGGTTGGCGGCCACAGCATTATAGGGATTGTTGTGTTCTTACTAGTTTTATATGGGTATCAGTAGACATGGAGCAGGATTATACTTTGGCCCCAAGAGACTTGAGATCCACTTAGACTAATGGATGTCACATATTAAAGCTATAACACTGATGGTCCATCCTCAAGGTAGACAAGTATTTTGTGATGTATGGGGCCCCATTAACTGAACCGGGAGGATCTGCAGCACCCAGCACGACCACTCATATGGATGGCAACCTCTAGAAGGACTGAACATTGTGCAGAGAGGTAGTCTCCTGTGATGTGAGACGCTCTCTAGAGTTGGGCAGTGCACTTCTCATCCGCTGGTCTCTTAGGCTTCTTCATGTCAGCTTGTTTCTTATTTCTTAGGCTGATGTCGATCTTCTGTTTCTGCCGGCCAAACATTGTGGATTAAACCGTGAGTATACCAGATAATTTCTATAGTCATTCTGCACCATTACCTGCTGCTTCTCAGACATGTCAGAGGAAAACCCTAGTTCCCTACATTGTACCCTGTTTTCTGGTTATAGGGGTGACTTCTTCAAAGTTGGGGAGGCTCAGTCAATTATGTCACACAGCATATTGTGATTTTAAGATGGGGGTGCACAACTGCATGGGACATGGCCACTGTAAGCCCAGCATACTACCCCATTCTATATTCATAGTGGAGGGAACATCTAAAAGATCTGAGCAGATACAGAGACCTCCTCTTCCTGCTTAGGCAAGGTTCACACTGTATCAGAGGCTTCTCTTCGCCAAAAGACACGAATGGCACCCAACAAACCCAATTTACTTTCAGGGCGTCCTTCTGGTTTTCTGTTCCCGTAAATTATTTTACAGTCTGAAAGGACAGGTGTAGGCAGAGTCTGTCATATCATTTCAAATGCTGAGCGCCAAATGCAGTGTGAACCTCTTCTTATATTCCTGCTGATGTATAGGGGATAAACCTAAAATCTGCCTAAATTTGCCTCTACAGAGTTTGTTAGTTGTTTGCACTGTTTCTACTGTTATGCATTCTTTGGTTTCTTTCTCCTTCAAACAGACACCCACCCTCTGGCAAAGACCATCGCCACCCACCCTCTGGCAAAGACCATCGCCACCCACCCTCTGGCAAAGACCATCGCCACCCACCCTCTGGCATAGACCATCGCCACCCCCCCTCTGGCAAAGACCATCGCCACCCCCCCTCTGGCAAAGACCATCGCCACCCCCCCTCTGGCAAAGACCATCGCCACCCACCCTCTGGCAAAGACCATCGCCACCCACCCTCTGGCAAAGACCATCGCCACCCACCCTCTGGCAAAGACCATCGCCACCCACCCTCTGGCAAAGACCATCGCCACCCACCCTCTGGCAAAGACCATCGCCACCCACCCCCTGGCAAAGACCATCGCCACCCACCCCCTGGTAAAGACCATCGCCACCCACCCCCTGGCAAAGACCATCGCCACCCACCCCCTGGCAAAGACCATCGCCACCCACCCCCTGGCAAAGACCATCGCCACTCACCCTCTGGCAAAGACCATCGCCACCCACCCTCTGGCAAAGACCATCGCCACCCACCCTCTGGCAAAGACCATCGCCACCCACCCTCTGGCAAAGACCATCGCCACCCACCCTCTGGCAAAGACCATCGCCACCCACCCTCTGGCAAAGACCATCGCCACCCACCCTCTGGCAAAGACCATCGCCACCCACCCTCTGGCAAAGACCATCGCCACCCACCCTCTGGCAAAGACCATCGCCACCCACCCTCTGGCAAAGACCATCGCCACCCACCCTCTGGCAAAGACCATCGCCACCCACCCCCTGGCAAAGACCATCGCCACCCACCCCCTGGAAAAGACCATCGCCACCCACCCCCTGGCAAAGACCATCGCCACCCACCCCCTGGCAAAGACCATCGCCACTCACCCTCTGGCAAAGACCATCGCCACCCACCCTCTGGCAAAGACCATCGCCACCCACCCTCTGGCAAAGACCATCGCCACCCACCCTCTGGCAAAGACCATCGCCACCCACCCTCTGGCAAAGACCATCGCCACCCACCCTCTGGCAAAGACCATCGCCACCCACCCTCTGGCAAAGACCATCGCCACCCACCCTCTGGCAAAGACCATCGCCACCGTGAGTATACCAGAACATTTCTATAGTCATTCTGCACCATTACCTGCTGCTTCTAAGACATGTCAGAGGAAAACCCTAGTTCTCTACATTGTACCCTGTTTTCTGGTTATAGGGGTGACTTCTTCAAAGTTGGGGAGGCTCAGTCAATTATGTCACACAGCATATTGTGATTTTAAGATGGGGGTACACAACTGCATGGGACATGGCCACTGTAAGCCCAGCATACTACCCCATTCTATATTCATAGTGGAGGGAACATCTAAAAGATCTGAGCAGATACAGAGACCTCCTCTTCCTGCTAAGGCAAGGTTCACACTGCATCAGAGGCTTCTCTTCGCCAATAGACACGAATGGCACCCAACAAACCCACTTTACTTTCAGGGCATCCTTCTGGTTTTCTGTTCCCGTAAATTATTTTACAGTCTAAAAGGACAGGTGTAGGCAGATTCTGTCATATCATTTCAAATGCTAAGCGCCAAATGCAGTGTGAACCTCTTCTTATATTCCTGCTGATGTATAGGGGATAAACCTAAAATCTGCCTAAATTTGCCTCTACAGAGTGTGTTAGTTGTTTGCACTGTTTCTACTGTTATGCATTCTTTGGTTTCTTTCTGCTTCAAACAGACACCCACCCTCTGGCAAAGACCATCGCCACCCACCCTCTGGCAAAGACCATCGCCACCCACCCTCTGGCAAAGACCATCGCCACCCACCCTCTGGCAAAGACCATCGCCACCCACCCTCTGGCAAAGACCATCGCCACCCACCCTCTGGCAAAGACCATCGCCACCCACCTTCTGGCAAAGACCATCGCCACCCACCCTCTGGCAAAGACCATCGCCACCCACCCCCTGGCAAAGACCATCGCCACCCACTTCCTGGTAAAGACCATCGCCACCCACCCCCTGGCAAAGACCATCGCCACCCACCCCCTGGCAAAGACCATCGCCACCCACCCCCTGGCAAAGACCATCGCCACCCACCCCCTGGCAAAGACCATCGCCACCCACCCTCTGGCAAAGACCATCGCCACCCACCCTCTGGCAAAGACCATCGCCACCCACCCTTTGGCAAAGGCCATCGCCACCCACCCTCTGGCAAAGACCATCGCCACCCACCCTCTGGCAAAGACCATCGCCACCCACCCTCTGGCAAAGACCATCGCCACCCACCCTCTGGCAAAGACCATCGCCACCCACCCTCTGGCAAAGACCATCGCCACCCACCCTCTGGCAAAGACCATTGCCACCCACCCTCTGGCATAGACCATTGCCACCGCCCCTCTGGCAAAGACCGTTGCCACCCCCCCTCTGGCAAAGACCATCGCCACCCACCCTCTGGCAAAGACCATCGCCACCCACTGTCTGGCAAAGACCATCGCCACCCACCCTCTGGCAAAGACCATCGCCACCCACCCTCTGGCAAAGACCATCGCCACCCACCCTCTGGCAAAGACCATCGCCACCCACCCACTGGCAAAGACCATCGCCACCCACCCTCTGGCAAAGACCATCGCCACCCACCCTCTGGCAAAGACCATCGCCACCCACCCCCTGGCAAAGACCATCGCCACCCACTTCCTGGCAAAGACCATCGCCACCCACCCCCTGGCAAAGACCATCGCCACCCACCCCCTGGCAAAGACCATCGCCACCCACCCCCTGGCAAAGACCATTGCCACCCACCCCCTGGCAAAGACCATCGCCACCCACCCTCTGGCAAAGACCATCGCCACCCACCCTCTGGCAAAGACCATCGCCACCCACCCTTTGGCAAAGGCCATCGCCACCCACCCTTTGGCAAAGGCCATCGCCACCCACCCTCTGGCAAAGACCATCGCCACCCACCCTCTGGCAAAGACCATCGCCACCCACCCTCTGGCAAAGACCATCGCCACCCACCCTCTGGCAAAGACCATCGCCACCCACCCTCTGGCAAAGACCATCGCCACCCACCCTCTGGCAAAGACCATCGCCACCCACCCTCTGGCAAAGACCATCGCCACTGTGAGTATACCAGAACATTTCTATAGTCATTCTGCACCATTACCTACTGCTTCTAAGACATGTCAGAGGAAAACCCTAGTTCCCTACATTGTACCCTGTTTTCTGGTTATAGGGGTGAGTTCTTCAAAGTTGGGGAGGCTCAGTCAATTATGTCACACAGCATATTGTGATTTTAAGATGGGGGTGCACAACTGCATGGGACATGGCCACTGTAAGCCCAGCATACTACTCCATTCTATACTCTTAGTGGAGGGAACATCTAAAAGATCTGAGCAGATACAGAGACCTCCTCTTCCTGCTTAGGCAAGGTTCACACTGCATCAGAGGCTTCTCTTCGCCAATAGACACGAATGGCACCCAACAAACCCACTTTACTTTCAGGGCGTCCTTCTGGTTTTCTGTTCCCGTAAATTATTTTACAGTCTGAAAGGACAGGTGTAGGCAGAGTCTGTCATATCATTTCAAATGCTGAGCGCCAAATGTAGTGTGAACCTCTTCTTATATTCCTGCTGATGTATAGGGGATAAACCTAAAATCTGCCTAAATTTGCCTCTACAGAGTGTGTTGGTTGTTTGCACTGTTTCTACTGTTATGCATTCTTTGGTTTCTTTCTGCTTCAAACAGACACCCACCCTCTGGCACAGACCATCGCCACCCACCCTCTGGCAAAGACCATCGCCACCCACCCTCTGGCAAAGACCATGGCCACCCACCCTCTGGCAAAGACCATTGCCACCCACCCTCTGGCATAGACCATTGCCACCGCCCCTCTGGCAAAGACCGTTGCCACCCCCCCTCTGGCAAAGACCATCGCCACCCACCCTCTGGCAAAGACCATCGCCACCCGCTGTCTGGCAAAGACCATCGCCACCCACCCTCTGGCAAAGACCATCGCCACCCACCCTCTGGCAAAGACCATCTCCACCCACCCTCTGGCAACGACCATCGCCACCCACCCTCTGGCAAAGACCATCGCCACCCACCCTCTGGCAAAGACCATCGCCACCCACCTTCTGGCAAAGACCATCGCCACCCACCCTCTGGCAAAGACCATCGCCACCCACCCCCTGGCAAAGACCATCGCCACCCACTTCCTGGCAAAGACCATCGCCACCCACCCCCTGGCAAAGACCATCGCCACCCACCCCCTGGCAAAGACCATCGCCACCCACCCCCTGGCAAAGACCATCGCCACCCACCCTCTGGCAAAGACCATCGCCACCCACCCTCTGGCAAAGACCATCGCCACCCACCCTCTGGCAAAGACCATCGCCACCCACCCTTTGGCAAAGGCCATCGCCACCCACCCTTTGGCAAAGGCCATCGCCACCCACCCTCTGGCAAAGACCATCGCCACCCACCCTCTGGCAAAGACCATCGCCACCCACCCTCTGGCAAAGACCATCGCCACCCACCCTCTGGCAAAGACCATCGCCACCCACCCTCTGGCAAAGACCATCGCCACCCACCCTCTGGCAAAGACCATCGCCACCCACCCTCTGGCAAAGACCATCGCCACCCACCCTCTGGCAAAGACCATCGCCACTGTGAGTATACCAGAACATTTCTATAGTCATTCTGCACCATTACCTACTGCTTCTAAGACATGTCAGAGGAAAACCCTAGTTCCCTACATTGTACCCTGTTTTCTGGTTATAGGGGTGAGTTCTTCAAAGTTGGGGAGGCTCAGTCAATTATGTCACACAGCATATTGTGATTTTAAGATGGGGGTGCACAACTGCATGGGACATGGCCACTGTAAGCCCAGCATACTACTCCATTCTATACTCTTAGTGGAGGGAACATCTAAAAGATCTGAGCAGATACAGAGACCTCCTCTTCCTGCTTAGGCAAGGTTCACACTGCATCAGAGGCTTCTCTTCGCCAATAGACACGAATGGCACCCAACAAACCCACTTTACTTTCAGGGCGTCCTTCTGGTTTTCTGTTCCCGTAAATTATTTTACAGTCTGAAAGGACAGGTGTAGGCAGAGTCTGTCATATCATTTCAAATGCTGAGCGCCAAATGTAGTGTGAACCTCTTCTTATATTCCTGCTGATGTATAGGGGATAAACCTAAAATCTGCCTAAATTTGCCTCTACAGAGTGTGTTGGTTGTTTGCACTGTTTCTACTGTTATGCATTCTTTGGTTTCTTTCTGCTTCAAACAGACACCCACCCTCTGGCACAGACCATCGCCACCCACCCTCTGGCAAAGACCATCGCCACCCACCCTCTGGCAAAGACCATCGCCACCCACCCTCTGGCAAAGACCATTGCCACCCACCCTCTGGCATAGACCATAGCCACCGCCCCTCTGGCAAAGACCGTTGCCACCCCCCCTCTGGCAAAGACCATCGCCACCCACCCTCTGGCAAAGACCATCGCCACCCACTGTCTGGCAAAGACCATCGCCACCCACCCTCTGGCAAAGACCATCGCCACCCACCCTCTGGCAAAGACCATCGCCACCCACCCTCTGGCAAAGACCATCGCCACCCACCCTCTGGCAAAGACCATCGCCACCCACCCTCTGGCAAAGACCATCGCCACCCACCCTCTGGCAAAGACCATCGCCACCCACCCTCTGGCAAAGACCATTGCCACCCACCCTCTGGCATAGACCATTGCCACCGCCCCTCTGGCAAAGACCGTTGCCACCCCCCCTCTGGCAAAGACCATCGCCACCCACCCTCTGGCAAAGACCATCGCCACCCACCGTCTGGCAAAGACCATCGCCACCCACCCTCTGGCAAAGACCATCGCCACCCACCCCCTGGCAAAGACCATCGCCACCAAACCCTGGCAAACACCATCGCCACCCACCCTCTGGCAAAGACCATCGCCACTGTGAGTATACCAGAACATTTCTATAGTCATTCTGCACCATTACCTACTGCTTCTAAGACATGTCAGAGGAAAACCCTAGTTCCCTACATTGTACCCTGTTTTCTGGTTATAGGGGTGACTTCTTCAAAGTTGGGGAGGCTCAGTCAATTATGTCACACAACATATTGTGATTTTATGATGGGGGTGCACAACTGCATGGGACATGGCCACTGTAAGCCCAGCATTCTACCCCATTCTATATTCATAGTGGAGGGAACATCTAAAAGATCTGAGCAGATACAGAGACCTCCTCTTCCTGCTTAGGCAAGGTTCACACTGCATCAGAGGCTTCTCTTCGCCAATAGACACGAATGGCACCCAACAAACCCACTTTACTTTCAGGGCGTCCTTCTGGTTTTCTGTTCCCGTAAATTATTTTACAGTCTGAAAGGACAGGTGTAGGCAGAGTCTGTCATATCATTTCAAATGCTGAGCGCCAAATGTAGTGTGAACCTCTTCTTATATTCCTGTTGATGTATAGGGGATAAACCTAAAATCTGCCTAAATTTGCCTCTACAGAGTGTGTTAGTTGTTTGCACTGTTTCTACTGTTATGCATTCTTTGGTTTCTTTCTGCTTCAAACAGACACCCACCCTCTGGCAAAGACCATCGCCACCCACCCTCTGGCAAAGACCATCGCCACCCACCCTCTGGCAAAGACCATCGCCACCCACCCTCTGGCAAAGACCATTGCCACCCACCCTCTGGCATAGACCATTGCCACCGCCCCTCTGGCAAAGACCGTTGCCACCCCCCCTCTGGCAAAGACCATCGCCACCCACCCTCTGGCAAAGACCATCGCCACCCACTGTCTGGCAAAGACCATCGCCACCCACCCTCTGGCAAAGACCATCACCACCCACCCTCTGGCAAAGACCATCGCCACCCACCCTCTGGCAAAGACCATCGCCACCCACCCACAGGCAAAGAACATCGCCACCCACCCACAGGCAAAGACCATCGCCACCCACCCTCTGGCAAAGACCATCGCCACCCACCCTCTGTCAAAGACCATCGCCACCCACCCTCTGGCAAAGACCATCGCCACCCACCCTCTGGCATAGACCGTTGCCACCGCCCCTCTGGCAAAGACCGTTGCCACCCCCCCTCTGGCAAAGACCATCGCCACCCACCCTCTGGCAAAGACCATCGCCACCCACCGTCTGGCAAAGACCATCGCCACCCACCCTCTGGCAAAGACCATCGCCACCCACCCTCTGGCAAAGACCATCGCCACCCACCCTCTGGCAAAGACCATCGCCACCCACCCTCTGGCAAAGACCATCGCCACCCACCCTCTGGCAAAGACCATCTCCACCCACCCTCTGGCAAAGACCATCGCCACCCACCCTCTGGCAAAGACCATCGCCACCCACCCTCTGGCAAAGACCATCGCCATTCACCCTCTGGCAAAGACCATCGCCAACCACCCTCTGGCAAAGACCATCGCCACCCACCCTCTGGCAAAGACCATCGCCACCCACCCTCTGGCAAAGACCATCGCCACCCACCCTCTGGCAAAGACCATCGCCACCCACCCTCTGGCAAAGACCATCGCCACCCACCCTCTGGCAAAGACCATCGCCACCCACCCTCTGGCAAAGACCATCGCCACCCACCCTCTGGCAAAGACCATCGCCACCCACCCTTTGGCAAAGACCATCGCCACCCACCCTCTGGCAAAGACCATCGCCACCAAACCCTGGCAAACACCATCGCCACCCACCCTCTGGCAAAGACCATCGCCACTGTGAGTATACCAGAACATTTCTATAGTCATTCTGCACCATTACCTACTGCTTCTAAGACATGTCAGAGGAAAACCCTAGTTCCCTACATTGTACCCTGTTTTCTGGTTATAGGGGTGACTTCTTCAAAGTTGGGGAGGCTCAGTCAATTATGTCACACAACATATTGTGATTTTATGATGGGGGTGCACAACTGCATGGGACATGGCCACTGTAAGCCCAGCATTCTACCCCATTCTATATTCATAGTGGAGGGAACATCTAAAAGATCTGAGCAGATACAGAGACCTCCTCTTCCTGCTTAGGCAAGGTTCACACTGCATCAGAGGCTTCTCTTCGCCAATAGACACGAATGGCACCCAACAAACCCACTTTACTTTCAGGGCGTCCTTCTGGTTTTCTGTTCCCGTAAATTATTTTACAGTCTGAAAGGACAGGTGTAGGCAGAGTCTGTCATATCATTTCAAATGCTGAGCGCCAAATGTAGTGTGAACCTCTTCTTATATTCCTGCTGATGTATGGGGGATAAACCTAAAATCTGCCTAAATTTGCCTCTACAGAGTGTGTTAGTTGTTTGCACTGTTTCTACTGTTATGCATTCTTTGGTTTCTTTCTGCTTCAAACAGACACCCACCCTCTGGCAAAGACCATCGCCACCCACCCCCTGGCAAAGACCATCGCCACCCACCCTCTGGCAAAGACCATCGCCACCCACCCTCTGGCAAAGACCATCGCCACCCACCCTCTGGCATAGACCATTGCCACCGCCCCTCTGGCAAAGACCGTTGCCACCCCCCCTCTGGCAAAGACCATCGCCACCCACCCTCTGGCAAAGACCATCGCCACCCACCGTCTGGCAAAGACCATCGCCACCCACCCTCTGGCAAAGACCATCGCCACCCACCCTCTGGCAAAGACCATCGCCACCCACCCTCTGGCAAAGACCATCGCCACCCACCCTGTGGCAAAGACCATCGCCACCCACCCTCTGGCAAAGACCATCGCCCCCCACCCTCTGGCAAAGACCATCGCCACCCACCCTCTGGCAAAGACCATTGCCACCCACCCTCTGGCAAAGACCATCGCCACCCATCCTCTGGCAAAGACCATCGCCACCCACCCTCTGGCAAACACCATCGCCACCCACCCTCTGGCAAAGACCATCGCCACCCTCCCTCTGGCAAAGACCATCGCCACCCACCCCCTTGCAAAGACCATCGCCATTCACCCCCTGGCAAAGACCATCGCCACCCACCCTCTGGCAAAGACCATCGCCACCCACACTCTGGCAAAGACCATCGCCACCCAACCTCTGGCAAAGACCATCGCCACCCACCCTCTGGCAAAGACCATCGCCAACCACCCTCTGGCAAACACCATCGCCACCCACCCTCTGGCAAACACCATCGCCACCCACCCTCTGGCAAAGACCATCGCCACCCACCCTCTGGCAAAGACCATCGCCACCCACCCTCTGGCAAAGACCATCGCCACCCACCCTCTGGCAAAGACCATCGCCACCCACCCTCTGGCAAAGACCATCGCCACCCACCCCCTGGCAAAGACCATCGCCACCAAACCCTGGCAAAGACCATCGCCACCCACCCTCTGGCAAACACCATCGCCACCCACCCTCTGGCAAAGACCATCGCCACCCTCCCTCTGGCAAAGACCATCGCCACCCACCCCCTGGCAAAGACCATCGCCATTCACCCCCTGGCAAAGACCATCGCCACCCACCCTCTGGCAAAGACCATCGCCACCCACCCTCTGGCAAAGACCATCGCCACCCACCCTCTGGCAAAGACCATCGCCACCCACCCTCTGGCAAAGACCATTGCCACCCACCCTCTGGCATAGAACATTGCCACCGCCCCTCTGGCAAAGACCGTTGCCACCCCCCCTCTGGCAAAGACCATCGCCACCCACCCTCTGGCAAAGACCATCGCCACCCACCGTCTGGCAAAGACCATCGCCACCCACCCTCTGGCAAAGACCATCGCCACCCACCCTCTGGCAAAGACCATCGCCACCCACCCTCTGGCAAAGACCATCGCCACCCACCCTTTGGCAAAGACCATCGCCACCCACCCTCTGGCAAAGACCATCGCCACCCACCCTCTGGCAAAGACCATCGCCACCCACCCTCTGGCAAAGACCATCGCCACCCACCCTCTGGCAAAGACCATCGCCACCCATCCTCTGGCAAAGACCATCGCCACCCACCCTCTGGCAAACACCATCGCCACCCACCCTCTGGCAAAGACCATCGCCACCCTCCCTCTGGCAAAGACCATCGCCACCCACCCCCTTGCAAAGACCATCGCCATTCACCCCCTGGCAAAGACCATCGCCAACCACCCTCTGGCAAAGACCATCGCCACCCACACTCTGGCAAAGACCATCGCCACCCACCCTCTGGCAAAGACCATCGCCACCCACCCTCTGGCAAAGACCATCGCCACCCACCCTCTGGCAAAGACCATCGCCACCCACCCTCTGGCAAAGACCATCGCCACCCACCCTCTGGCAAACACCATCGCCACCCACCCTCTGGCAAACACCATCGCCACCCACCCTCTGGCAAAGACCATCGCCACCCACCCTCTGGCAAAGACCATCGCCACCCACCCTCTGGCAAAGACCATCGCCACCCACCCCCTGGCAAAGACCATCGCCACCAAACCCTGGCAAAGACCATCGCCACCCACCCTCTGGCAAAGACCATCGCCACCCACCCTCTGGCAAAGACCATCGCCACCCTCCCTCTGGCAAAGACCATCGCCACCCACCCCCTGGCAAAGACCATCGCCATTCACCCCCTGGCAAAGACCATCGCCACCCACCCTCTGGCAAAGACCATCGCCACCCACACTCTGGCAAAGACCATCGCCACCCACCCTCTGGCAAAGACCATCGCCACCCACCCTCTGGCAAAGACCATCGCCAACCACCCTCTGGCAAAGACCATCGCCACCCACCCTCTGGCAAACACCATCGCCACCCACCCTCTGGCAAAGACCATCGCCACCCACCCTCTGGCAAAGACCATCGCCACCCACCCTCTGGCAAAGACCATCGCCACCCACCCTCTGGCAAAGACCATCGCCACCCACCCCCTGGCAAAGACCATCGCCACCCACCCCCTGGCAAAGACCATCGCCACCAAACCCTGGCAAACACCATCGCCACCCTCTGGCAAAGACCATCGCCACTGTGAGTATACCAGAACATTTCTATAGTCATTCTGCACCATTACCTACTGCTTCTAAGACATGTCAGAGGAAAACCCTAGTTCCCTACATTGTACCCTGTTTTCTGGTTATAGGGGTGACTTCTTCAAAGTTGGGGAGGCTCAGTCAATTATGTCACACAGCATATTGTGATTTTATGATGGGGGTGCACAACTGCATGGGACATGGCCACTGTAATCCCAGCATTCTACCCCATTCTATATTCATAGTGGAGGGAACATCTAAAAGATCTGAGCAGATACAGAGACCTCCTCTTCCTGCTTAGGCAAGGTTCACACTGCATCAGAGGCTTTTCTTCGCCAATAGACACGAATGGCACCCAACAAACCCACTTTACTTTCAGGGCGTCCTTCTGGTTTTCTGTTCCCGTAAATTATTTTACAGTCTGAAAGGACAGGTGTAGGCAGAGTCTGTCACATCATTTCAAATGCTGAGCGCCAAATGCAGTGTGAACCTCTTCTTATATTCCTGCTGATGTATAGGGGATAAACCTAAAATCTGCCTAAATTTGCCTCTACAGAGTGTGTTAGTTGTTTGCACTGTTACTACTGTTATGCATTCTTTGGTTTCTTTCTGCTTCAAACAGACACCCACCCTCTGGCAAAGACCATCGCCACCCACCCTCTGGCAAAGACCATTGCCACCCCCCCTCTGGCAAAGACCATCGCCACCCACCCTCTGGCAAAGACCATCGCCACCCACCCTCTGGCAAAGACCATCGCCACCCACCCTCTGGCAAAGACCATCGCCACCCACCCTCTGGCAAAGACCATCGCCACCCACCCTCTGGCAAAGACCATCGCCACCCACCCTCTGGCAAAGACCATCGCCACCCACCCCGTGGCAAAGACCATTGCCATTTACCCCCTGGCAAAGACCATCGCCACCCACCCTCTGGCAAAGACCATCGCCACCCACCCTCTGGCAAAGACCATCGCCACCCACCCTCTGGCAAAGACCATCGCCACCCACGCTCTGGCAAAGACAATCGCCACCCACCCTCTGGCAAAGACCATCGCCACCCACCCTCTGGCAAAGACCATCGCCACCCACCCTCTGGCAAAGACCATCGCCACCCACCCTCTGGCAAACACCATCGCCACCCACCCTCTGGCAAAGACCATCGCCACCCACCCTCTGGCAAAGACCATCGCCACCCACCTTCTGGCAAATACCATCGCCACCCACCCTCTGGCAAAGACCATCGCCACTCACCCCCTGGCAAAGACCATCGCCACCCACCCTCTGGCAAAGACCATCGCCACCCTCTGGCAAAGACCATCGCCACCCATCCTCTGGCAAAGACCATCGCCACCCACCCTTTGGCAAAGACCATCGCCACCGTGAGTATACCAGAACATTTCTATAGTCATTCTGCACTATTACCTGCTGCTTCTAAGACATGTCAGATGAAAACCCTAGTTCCCTACATTGTACCCTGTTTTCTGGTTATAGGGGTGACTTCTTCAAAGTTGGGGAGGCTCAGTCAATTATGTCACACAGCATATTGTGATTTTAAGATGGGGGTGCACAACTGCATGGGACATGGCCACTGTAAGCCCAGCATACTACCCCATTCTATATTCATAGTGGAGGGAACATCTAAAAGATCTGAGCAGATACAGAGACCTCCTCTTCCTGCTTAGGCAAGGTTCACACTGCATCAGAGGCTTCTCTTCGCCAATAGACACGAATGGCACCCAATAAACCCAATTTACTTTCAGGGCGTCCTTCTGGTTTTCTGTTCCCGTAAATTATTTTACAGTCTGAACGGACAGGTGTAGGCAGAGTCTGTCATATCATTTCAAATGCTGAGCGCCAAATGCAGTGTGAACCTCTTCTTATATTCCTGCTGATGTATAGGGGATAAACCTAAAATCTGCCTAAATTTGCCTCTACAGAGTGTGTTAGTTGTTTGCACTGTTTCTACTGTTATGCATTCTTTGGTTTCTTTCTGCTTCAAACAGACACCCACCCTCTGGCAAAGACCATCGCCACCCACCCTCTGGCAAAGACCATCGCCACCCACCCTCTGGCAAAGACCATCGCCACCCACCCTCGGGCAAAGACCATCGCCACCCACCCTCTGGCAAAGACCATCGCCACCCACCCTCTGGCAAAGACCATCGCCACCCACCCTCTGGCAAAGACCATCGCCACCCACCCTCTGGCAAAGACCATCGCCACCCACCCTCTATTATATATATATTTTTATTGCAGTTAAAATAATTAAATGTCTTATGGAAACTCTGCAATTAAAATCCAGTGTGTGTGTGTGTGTGTAACCATATATTTACTGTACCACTAAAGTATATATATGCTGTGACCCAGTGGATTGCTAGGTGTTGGAGTAAGAAGGGGGCTGATTGTTAGGTGGTACTGACTAGGCACTTGTCAGGATGGCCAGGAGTGGTATGCCCACCTCTGGGTGCACAGACACCCGGCTTTGTAAAGTTAGTAGAGATGAACGAACATGCTCTTCCGAGCTTGGTACTCGTTCGAGTATTAGGGTACTTGAAGGTGCATGGTACTTGGGCGAGCATCTCGCGATACTCGAAGAAATGGAATGTTCCTCTTCCTGCATGTTTGGCGGCTTTTTCTCAGCCGATCAACATGCAGGGGCGGCTTTGGGACCTCCTAGCATCATGAGGGAACCCCTGCACGTCGATAGCAGTGATTGGCTGGTTGGCCAGATCAGATGACCTGGGCATATAAGAACCAGGTCCTGCGATGCTTTCTTTAGACGCAGGCTGGATGAGCTTAGGGAGAGAGCTGCTGTCTGTCAGGGAGAGTCAGGGCCATTTCTAGGTAATTTGAACTACAGGGCAAATCTTGCTGAAGGCGTGATATGTGATATGTGGAGGGGAAGCAGTGTGTGTATCATGGCATAAAGCAGTGTTATTCAACGGTTTATGAATAGTGAGGTCCCGGCACTCCAAAAATAGGTTAAAAATCCAAAATCTATTAAATCATTTTAAAATTCAGCTGAGCGTGTCATGCTGTGTGGCCAAGTGGACTGACGCGTTTCGCGCATGCACGCTTAGTCATAGTCTGGTGGTCAGTGTGCAACCAATGGTATAAAAGCAAATAATGGCCAATAAGATTTCTCCCAATGCAGGTATATGCAGGTGGGATGAATGTGTGCAATCAATAATCAGGTTCTGTTTGTGCACTGCCCAGTCTTCATTATACTGCAACTGTGGATATATCCACACTGCAGCATAACGCTCAGCAAACTCACAATTTGTAGTGTGAACTAGTTGCTATATTGACTGTTAGGGTGAGACTTAGAATAAAAGTCTCTGAGATATACCTGGGCCTAGCCAAATTGATAAAGTAGTATGGCAGCTGCAGTCTGCCGCGAGCATCAACCAAACACATGATATCGAGCCAGTGTTTAAGCTGATTCTGTTTATTATCCAAACAACCCTTAGTTAATATCTTAACAAGAACGTTTCAAAATGTAGGAGGAGGAGTGGTGGGAGGAAAAAGGAAGAAACAGGTGTGCTCATACATTCTACATAAGAAGTCATGGTTCTAACTCCCCCCCCCCCCATCCTCCCTAGCTATTGGCAAATACTCCCAAGCCGAGACCTTGAATTGTAGCAAACAGTGTAAAACCACTAATTCCAATACAGTAACAGAGTGGAAGGGGCCTTTCCCAGCATCTGCCTGTAGAGAGTTATGCAAAGAAAATGTACATTTAAAGACTATAGCACATATAATGGACTCTCAACTCCACATTTTCCCCCATTTGAACGCACATCCACCTCCCCTTCACCCCCATTGTCCATTCTTTATAGTTCTTTACCGGACTCCGCAAGGCACAACAGTTGAAGGAGGTGCAAGGGTTCAATCAGTCCTTTATACTGTTGAGAGAGTGCTTGTCCTGGACCTCCATTGTGTATGATATCCTTGTCCTGGACCTCCATAGTGCATGATATCCTCGGTTTCGTCACAGTTTTCTTGCATGCACGTGAAATGAAACACATTTTAGTCTTATGATTACATATAATACCAATAGATATAAGGCGAATGAAAAAAAAGCTTAAAGTACACATATAAACACACATACTCATAAGCCGCCCTCCTATACCCATAAGTAAGTTTATGGGATTCAGAAATGAGAAGTGTCTCCCCACCCGCTCTCCCTGTTGTCGCTATTATTAGCTTCATATTAGCCTCTCAGGTATAGTTTATCCAATCTACATTCTTGTTACCGTTATTATAGGGATCAGTGATTTAAATCCAGCTTTACCCTGGTCCCGGCCATAAAATCATCAGGTACCCCCCTTTATACCCTAAGGTATCATTATAAATATATGGGTCAAATCTGCCAGGGACTCTGTAGTTCAGTGTTTCCAAATGTAGAATAATGTGCTTGGTGAGGAGAAATCCTCCATCTTATGTCATATCAGCAAGAGGAAGAGGGTGGGCGTAATAAGAAACTGAATACAAGGACAAGGGGACATAGTCTGAGGTTAGTTGGGGGAAAGGCCAAAAACAACACAAGGGAATATTATTTTATTGAGAGTAGTAGTTCCTTGAACAAACTTTCAGCAGGTAAGGTAGGTACTGTAGATCTGCAATAACTGAAAGTAAATACTAATAGGGCAGACTAGATGGACCGGGTGGTCTTTTTCTGCCAACAATCTTTTATGTTTCTACCTACTAAAATAAAACAATGTGTAAGTCTGTACAGCAATCAATATACAGCTTAGTTACAGCAAAATCAAAGCTATTATCAATATCCAAACTAATATCTGTATGATTCCTGAAAACCATCTTCCAATGAGATGTAAAATTACAGAGTTTAATTATGAAAAGAAAAATCAATAACCCTCAGATGCCGCCGGTGCTTTACACCATTCTTCTCATCTGCTCCACGTTACCTACTGTCATTATTACTCAGAGATTCCAGTTGTATCTATATAGTGGCAGCATATCCGACCAATCAGCTGACAGATACCAAACTAACCAAACCTTATTGTCTCATCACTCCTGTCCCTAATCCTGACTACAGATGTAGTCAACCTCCTCTAGGTCCCTTCACCATAGGACTTCCCTCTGTGGTAGGACATTGTACATCTCATACCTAACCTATTCTCCTGTCACTCGAGTGATCAGACAATAAGCTCTCTACACAGCCACTAGTGAGTATTAGGGTTTAACTAGGGACCCTAGGAGCGAGTGTGGCGGAGTCGCCCTTATTAGGGCGAGAGCTCTGTCTGGAGGGACAGTATTTTTAGGGTACAATAGGACAGTGTCAGGGATCGGCTGTCCTATCTCCCATACAGTGTGCACCCTATTTTGTCCGTCTTCATACTAGAGGACCTCAACAGCTCATGGTGGAATCCATTGAGGTTCAGGACGATTACGCTACCCGTATGGTCCACTACCGCTCCGGTATCATCTATTCAGCAGTCACCGTTGAGTGGTAAGATATTTTTAACCTAGGATACCTTCTCTTTATATTTGTCTGGTTATTTTTTGGTAACTAAATTTTAACTTTAAATTAATAAAAGCTACATTTTAGATTTAATTAGCTACACTCCACTATTTGCATTATTTTATATCCGACCAATCAGCTGACAGATACCAAACTAACCAAACCTTATTGTCTCATCACTCCTGTCCCTAATCCTGACTACAGATGTAGTCAACCTCCTCTAGGTCCCTTCACCATAGGACTTCCCTCTGTGGTAGGACATTGTACATCTCATACCTAACCTATTCTCCTGTCACTCGAGTGATCAGACAATAAGCTCTCTACTGGATATAACAAATCTTGACTCTCAGGTATCACAAGGACTTTACCACTTTGACATCATCAGGGTATTGGAAAGTCACAGTAACTAACTTTAAAAAGTTTCTGAAAAGTAAAAGTTAAGATGTGAGCAAATCTTATCTAATGGAGAAAGCAAAAAGTTGATTGACACATAAACTATAAACATCACAATAGATAAATGCAATAAAATCTCTACAATTGACCTACTATGTAACCATTATATTCACTTATAATAACCAGTCAGTGAAACTTCACAATCTTTTGGGATTCTCTGAATTTCCACTTTATCTCTTTAGTCTTTTTACCTCATTTTGTACCTAGAAAACATCTTTATGATCAGATCGCACTGGTCTAATGACTGGTCACATCTCTTCTTGTACATAATCATATACTACAGTATATTATACTAATAACATACACTACATAACATACAGTTTAATACTGGTGTATTTGGATCTTACTGAATTGTCTCTGAGATCATCACATATACATAAAATAACCACCACAGATATAAAAACAAGGTGTAAACTATACATCACCTAAGGTTTCAAAGCCTTTTCATGGAAATCATATATCACATGATCCTTTTTGTCACGGTAGCGGCATTGCTATGGATCCTTAAACCTGTCTTTTGACTGATAAAGCCGCTCGGACTCCTGGCCTCTTTTCCTGGTATGAGGCCACTAGTATCACCCCAGACATTGCCTCTTGGCTTTGTTCTCTCACATAGCTGTGGTTGACATTCAGCTAACCTGTAAGGACGACATCAGTACAGACAAGGACATACTTATATGGACCACCTGTGGCAGGTGGATGAAGTCCATTTACATTCCCTGAAACAGGCCGGATGGTCACAGAATATGCAGACAGGCACCTTTATTGGGTTACCTACAGTAGGTTATGACAGGTGTAGATAATACAGCCCTACACAACCCTCTTTACTATATTTGTTGACCAAATGTGAGGATACAACACCACATTACACATGGCTTCCTTCTGCTGGTTTTGTCAGATAGCTCACAGTGAGATACAAGGCTGCCAGCAAACACAGTCTGAATGCCATCTTTTCCCTGTACGTCCTCTCCATCCGCTGGTCTCACAGCTTCTCACTGATTGTCT